>NC_054480.1:13498909-13808909 GCF_017639515.1 Carcharodon carcharias
CTGGGGGCATTGGTCCGAACTGGTCTTGTACGCTTTAAACTGGAACACCGGCGAAAACTGGGAGATAAGGGGACTGGTCCGAACTGTCCTTTCCTCCTGGGTCTTGGGAGGTGGAATGCGACCTGATTGGCACTGTCGTTTCCATTCCTCCTTGCCACTTGGGGGCGGTATTTTCCAGCCCACCCCCTCCCCCTCCCCCGGCCACCGGGACCGCCCAGTCCCGCCGAGGGTCAATGGACCCTTGGCTGGGTCAGCGGCTTTGCCCGCGGCGGGCCCCACCGCAGAGGGGCCAAGAAAATCCCAGCCCCGGGGCTATTTCTGACGTTATTGCACTTAAGGAATAATTCTAATTTAGGAAGCTTGACGCTTGGCGGACGGGAAGAAAGGTTCCAGGTCGTCGCCAGTGATCCAACCTCCGAGGGATGAGGGTGCGGGTGAAACACCGTGAAAATGGCTGTGAAAACTGGGGCCAACCTTAAAGCGCTGGCACAGGAATGATGGGCCAAATGTGCTCCGCCTGGGTTGCATTATGACTCTAATGATACGAACCGCTCTATTCCACTGAAAGCTGCAGCCTGAACTGAAAAAAAACAGGAGTAAAATTCTACCTTGGCCGGCATTCACATTGACAGTTAGCAAACGATTTTTTTTTTTAAAAAAACTGATGACCTTCATAACCAAAAGCACAATGATTGACAGGACTTGTTCTTGGACCTCAGCCAGAGCTGCCATTTTGACTCAGCTGTGGAGTACAAAAATAAGAAGCCCTTCCCCTCCCCCCACCCCCACATCGTCCCCTCCCCCACCATCCCCCCCACCCCCCCCCCCCCCCCACCCCCCCAACCCCCCTCCATCCCTCCCATCCCCCACCACCACCTCTTTCCACAGCTTGAGTGGTTCATCAGAGAAATATGTGTTCGAGGTAAGATATTCTCTGATCTGTTATTGTACCTGAACCCAATGGAAAGTAGAGGACTTTAAGAATGATGTGAATCTACAATAATAATAATAATAATAATAAAAGTAATAAAAAAGGCTCAATTTTAAAATTTAAAATTTTGAACTGCGTGGGATTCGTAAATAGAGTAAATTAGGTTCAAAAATAACTTCCTGTGTTTTCTATAATGCTGAAATGAAGGATTCGATTCTTAGGCTAAAGGTGCAAACAACAACAACCGTTTTCATTTACGTAGCCCCTTTGAACACAATAAGCGTCCCGCGGTGCTTCATGGAAATTTGAAACCAAGCCAAAAAAAAAGGTTAGGACCGGTGACCTAGGCTGGATCAAAGGGGTAGGTTTAAAGGAGGGAAGCGAGGCGGAGAGGTCAAGGGGATTCTGGGGCTCAGGGGTCAAGGTCGCCAATGAGGGATCGATGAAAATCGGGAATGCGCAGGAAGTCAGAATTGGACATAAAGCATCGCCTGAGAGGACGTGAAATGGGGTGGGGGTGGTGGGGGGGGGGGAGTGGAGATTACAAACCCACATCATATCCTGTTAGATTTTGCTCCCTGTCTTCCACTGAGGTAAAGGTTTCTCACAGGCGTTACAGATGGGAAGGTTCAACCCGGGAAGGTGCTGCAAATGTACAGCAGGTCGGTCAGAACCTGAGGGGTAAAGGAGGCAGGTTAACATTTGTGGGATAGGCTTTCAGCAGAATTCCGAGGAATTGGTCCACCCAAATTGCTCCCTAATCTTTCTCCTTGGGACACTGACTGACCTGTTGTCCGCCCTTAATGTTTTGTGTTTTTTAATAGTGATGTGCAAATGGGGATGCAATTGCACTTTAGTCCCTTTCCAGGCCTGAGATAGACCAGGAACCAGGCAATCAGAGGCCTAGGATTCACCCAAAGTTGGTTGCTGGGCCTCATCATCATATTACTGGAGAGCTGTGGGTGCCAGCCAGGCATCCAGAGGTAGCTCGCTGGCTCCGCCAGGACGAGATTGGGCTGCCAGTCTCCCTACCAACCTGGGTTGGGGTGAGACCCTCAGGAAGCTCCTGGGAGGGGGGGATGAGGTGACTGGATTGGAGGGGGCCCTGCAGCGTTAGACCATGGTGTTCTGGTCAAACCTGGCGCAGTGGGTACCTCACCATTTGATTGAAATTCCGGTGCAGTACCCAGGGAGTTGCTTTGTTTCATCATCCAGAGTTCTGCCCTCCCACACTCCTTTTTTCACCTGCCCTCAGCTCAGCCCAGTCACCCTCTTCACCAGTCCCCAGCAAAACCTGCTCCTTTCACAACCTCGGCATATCCTAAAGCCCCTTTACAGCCAATGAAATTCACTTGAAGCGTAGTCACAGTTGCAGGAAAGCTGGTGACCACGTTGCACAGCAGTAACTTCCTGCACAAACAATATCAAAATGACCAGATGATCTGTTTCAATGATGGTCGGTGAGGGATAAAGATTGGCCAGGACACCTGGGATAAATCCAGTTCTGCCAAAGGTGATCTTTCCAACAGTCCAGCACTCCCTCAAGTACAGTATTGGAAGTGGCTGTTGGGAGAGTGTTGGTTACAGAACGGTATGCCTTAAAGAGGTCTCCGTACTCTTCTGTAGGTTAACTGCAAGTCTTTATCAAGTACTAGAACCATTTACACATGTACAGTAAAGAGTATAAGCTAGGAGCTGTCTCCATGCTTAGCCCTTTACACGTCTCTGGGTCTGGGTCATGTGCCTTCTTCCATCACTGTGTGGGCGGTACTGTACTCAGTCCCATATTAACCCTATATATGCCAGACCCTTATAGTACAGTGTCAACCCAGTTGATTGTGCACAAGCCTCCGGAGTGGGACTGGAAGTCAAAAACTTTGGACTCAGAAGGTGGGAGTGCTACCTACTGATCCATGATTGGCACAAAGGGGTTTATAGGGAGAAAGATGGAGGATGGAGGTGATGTGAGGGAATGGTAGTGGGTGGGGAGGGAATAGGAGATGGGGTAAGAAGGTTAGGAATGTTCTTTGCAAACATCTGATTCCACTGTCATTTATTTTTCTAAGTTGCTGGATTTAATGTATAACTTTAATCTATGCTCTATTTGTAAAGACATTCCTAATGGTCAGAATCTCCTGCAAGTGACCATTATAAATGGTGACCATTATTCACTTGAATGGACGTATGCAGCTGGTGAACTGCACAGGGCATCACAGTCCAGCTGGTTTCAATCTGCATCAAACATTCACACATGGATCATGTTACCGTGTAGTATTCAGGAGCGGGAGCCTTGGTCAACTTTTACCTCCCTAACCCGGGGAACTGAAGCCTTTGAGTTAGCCTGAGCGTACACCACAAAACAGGCCATTCGGCCCAGATGGTTTATTCTGGCATTTATGCTCCATGTGAGCACAGTTATGGCTGGACTTAAGTCATAGAGCAGGGCTTGAACTTCCTGCGTCTTATCATGTTCAGGCACTCACCAGGTAAACCCACTGACCCGTCACCAGAACTCATTCACTTTAACATCCTATTGGTTCTTTACAGTTGCCTTTTTTGAATCAAGGCTTGCTGTTGACCTCATTTAGCTTGAAGGCAGCTATTGAGCTGCAGAATGTGTGAACGAAGTTAACCACACAGTTCAGCTGGCACAGTTAAAGAAATAACTCATTGATAACTTTATCTGGTGACTGAAAATGGTAACTTAAATGGGTTGAGTGGAGCATTGTGTATAAGCCTTTCCATTGATTGGACTGAACAGTATCAAGTACACTCTTGAGCTCAGAATTGACTGCATGAGGTGCAAGGGGCTGCAGTGTGAGGTCTAATGTCAATGGATAAGGCACTGACTGCTCTTAAGGAACATTGAGGCTCACTTGTCTTTAGAAGCAGCCTGTAACAATTCACCACAAAGGGGTTTGAGATGGGCTGCTATGTGCAGTGGCAATGCAGTTGTGTTCACAAAGCTTTCTACCAGTGGCTGGTTGAAGGGAATTTGTTAGCACATTTTAAAATTGCTGCAAATCTTGATCAGAGGAGATCTTCACAAATGTACTTGAGGCATAGAAGCACCCACACACACGCTGCAATTTCCTCAGGGTGCGGTTCTCCCAATCAACTGCTTATGCTTATAAACCCGGAGTTTATTGACCTCGGAAGGGGTATGCCTTAGGTTGAATAGCACTGAGTCTTAACGGGTTAAGTTATGAGAAATTGTATTATTTTGGCTAATCCATTGAGATTAGAAGATATGGGTGGCCTAATCAAATGGTTAAAATATTAAAAGGATTCAAGAGGGTAGATAGAAATGATTTCCTTTGTGCATTGTCTGTAAACCTGGGAACCCCAAACAAAAGGGTGAACCTTAAAATTAGAGAAGGAGGTGCCGCCAGCTGCAGCTACTTGAGCTCCGAGTTCTGGAGCTTGAGCAGCAGCTGGAGACACTGGGCTGCATCCGCGAGGCTGACAGTTTCGTGGATAGCACGTGTTTAGACGTGGTCACCCCACAGCTTACGGAAGTGCAGACAGAGAGGGAATGGGTGACCACCAGTCAGAAGAAAGGTGTCAGGCAGGTAGTCAGGAAATCCCCAGGGTGCATCTCGCTCCAGAACCGTTTTTCTGTGTTGGAAAACGGTGAGAGTGACGGTTCCTCTGGGGAGTGCAGCCACGCTCATGGCACTGTGAGTAGCTCAGCTGCACAGGAGGGGAGGAAAAAGAGGGGAAGAGCAATAGTAGGAGACTCGATAGTAAGGGGAACAGACAGGTGTTTCTGCAGCCGTAGATGTGACTCCAGGATGGTATGCTGCCTCCCTGGTGCCAGGGTCAAGGATGTCACTGAACGGCTGCAGGGCATTCTAAAGGGGGAGGGCAAACAGACGGAGATCGTGGTACATATTGGTACCAACAACATAGGTATAAAGAGGGGTGAGGTCCTGCAAGCAGAATTTAGAGAGTTAGGAAACAGATTAAAAACAGGACCTCAAAGGTAGTAATCTCTGGCTTACTTCCAGTGCCACGCACTAGTGAGTATAGAAATAGGTTAGTCCAGATGAATGTGTTGGCTGGAGAGATGGTGCAGGAGGGAGGGCTTTAGATTTCTGGGACATTGGGACCATTTCTGGGGACGGTGGGACCTGTACAAGGTGGACGGGCTGCACCTGAATCAGAAAGGGACCAACATCCTTGCGGGGAGGTTTGCTAGTGCTGTTAGGGAGGGTTTAAACTAACTTGGCAGGGGAATGGGATCCTGAGAAGAGGTTCAGCTTGGGGAGATGCACGGTCAAAATTAGCAGAGAGTGCAAGTGAGTCTGGTAGGCATAGAAATTATAGGCCAGTTAAGGCACAAGGGAGTTTGGCAAGGTTGGATGGTATTTATTTTAATACAAGGAGTCTGACAAATAAGGCAGATAAGTTGAGGGCACAGAATAACACATGGAAGTATGATGTCATTGCTGTCACAGAGATATGGTTGAGAGAAGGGCAGGATTGGCAGCTCAATATTCTAGAATATAGGGACTTCAGGCAAGACAGGGAAGGAGATAAAAGAGGAGGGGTATTGCAATATTGATCAAGGAATCAATTACAGCAGTAAGGAGGGATGACATCTTAGAAGGCTCCTCAAATGAAGCCATATGGGTAGAAAATAAAAACAGAAAAGGAGTAATCACATTGCTGGGAGTGTACTGTAGGCCCCCAAACAGTTAGAGAGAAATAGAAGAGCAGATATGTAGGCAAATTTCAGAGAAGTGTAAAAATAGTAGGGTAGTAATAGTGGGGGATTTCAACTTCCTCAACATTAACTGGGTTAGTCATAATGTAATAGGTTTAGAGGGAGCCGAATTCTTAAAATACACCCGGGAGAGCTGCTTAAGCCAGTACGTGGAAGGTCTTACAAGAGAGGGGGTGGTCCTGGGCTTAATTTTAGGGAATGAAGCCGGGCAAGTGGTTGAGATATCAGTGGGGGAGCATTTTGCAGACAGTGATCATAACTCTGTTAGATTCAAGGTTGTTATGGAAAAGGACAAGGATGAGCCAGAAATCAGAGTTCTAAATTGGGGAAAGACTGATTTTAATAAGATCAGATATGATTTGGTCAGAGTGGACTGGGAGCAGCTATTTTTAGATAAATCTGCATCAGAGCAGTGGGACTCATTCAGGAAGGAAATAGGGAGAGTACAGGGCCAACATATTCTAGTAAAGATAAAGGGTGCGACCAACAAATCCAGGGAACCCTGGATGTCAAGGGATATACAAGATTGGATAAAGAGAAAAAGGGAGGCTTATGGCAGATACCGAGGGCTCAAAACAGCAGAAGACCTAGAGGAGTATAGAATGTGTAGGGGGAACTTAAAAAGGAAATTAGGAGAGCAAAAAGAGGGTATGATAAAACATAGGCAGGCAAAATGAAGGAAAATCCAAAGTTATTTTACAAGTACATTAAGAGTAAGGAGATAACTAGGGAAAGAGTAGGGCCCATTAAAGACCATAGTGGCAATTTATGTGTGGAGCTGGAAGACATAGGTAGGGTTCTAAATGAATACTTTGTATTCACAAGCGAGAGAGACGATGTGGGTGTGGAAATCAGGCCGAAGGACTGTGATATAATTAAAGAAATTAGCATAGAAAGGGAGGAGGTTCTAAGTGGACTGGCAGGCTTAAAAGTAGATAAGTCTCCAGGCCCGGATAAGATGTATCCCAGGCTGTTGAGTGAGGGAGGAGATAGCAGGGGCGCTGGCAATAATTTTCAATACCTCTATGGCCACAGGAGAGGTGCCAGAGGACTGAAGGACAGCCAATGTGATGCTGTTATTCAAGAAGGCAGGAAGGGATAAACCAGGGAACTACAGGCCAGTCAGTGTAACCTCAGTGATGGGGAAACTACTGGAAGCAATTCTGAGGGACAGAATTAATCTATACTTGGAGAGGCAGGGATTAATCAAGGACAGTCAGCATGCTTTTGTTAAGGGGAGGTTATGTCTGATCAATTTGACTGAACTTTTTGAAGAGGTGACCAGGTGTGTAGATGAGGGCAATGCATCTGATGTAGTCGACTTGGACTTCATCAAGGCTTTTGAAAAGGTCCCACATGGGAGACTGATAACGAAGGTAAGAGCCCATGGGATCCAAGGCAATTTAGCAAATTGGATCCAGAATTGGCTGAGTGGCAGGAAGCAGAGGGTGATGGTCGAGGGGTGTTTTTGTGACTGGATGCCTGTGTCCAGTGGGGTTCCACAGGGATCAGTGTTGGGTCCCTTGCTGTTTGTGGTATATATAAATAATTTAGACTTGCATGTAGGAGGGTTGATCAGTAAGTTTGTGGATGAGCCGAAAATTGGTGGGATGGTAAATAGTGAGGATGTAGACAAGTACCTGAGCCTTAGATTACAGGAGGATGTAGACAGGGTGGTCAGATGGGCTGACCAGTAGCAAATGGAATATAATCCGGATAAGTGTGAGGTGATACACTTGGGCAGGACAAACAAGGCACAGGAATACACAATGAATGGTAGGACCATGGGAAGTACCGAGGATCAGAGGGACCTTGGTGTGCATGTCCACTGGTTCCTTAAGGTAGCAGGACAGGTAGATAAGGTGGTTAAGAAGGCATTTGGGATTCTTGCCTTTATTAGCAGAGGCATAGATTATAAGAGCAGGGAGGTTATGCTGGAACTGCATAAAATGCTGGTTAGGCCACAGCTAGAGTATTGCCTGCAGTTCTGGAATCTGCATTATAGGAAGGATGTGACTGCATTAGAGAGAGTGCAGAGGAGATTTACCAGGATGTTGCCTGGGCTGGAGAGTTTTAGTTATGAGGAGGGACTGGATAGACTGGGGTTTTTTTCCCTGGAGCAGAGGAGATTGAGGGGGGAACATGATTGAGGTGTATAAAATTATGAGGGGCATTGATAGGGGAAACAGGAAAGAACTTTTCCTCTTGTTGGAGGGATCAATAACCAGGGGGAATAGATTTAAGGTAAGGGGCAGGAGGTTTAGAGGGGATGTGAGGAAGAATTTTTTCACCCAGAGGATGGTGGGAATCTGGAACTCACTGCCTGAAAGGGTGGTAGAAGTAGAAACCCTCATAAGAAGTATTTGGATGCGCACTTGCGATGCAATGGCATACAAGGCTATGGGCCTAGTACTGGAAAATGGGATTAGATAGTTAGGTACTTGTTTGACCAGTGCAGATTCAATGGGCCGAAGGGCCTTATTCTGTGCTGTAGAACTCTATGACTCAGTGAGGTCATTCAGCAGAGAACTCAGATTATTCACACAAATGGTAGTGGAAATCTATGACTTTCTCCTCCAAAAAGTTGCAAAGGTTGGATCGCTTGAAATTTCCAATAGATTTTCGTTGGCTAATTATATCAAGGGATAGGAATCAAAAGTAGGTAAATGGAGTTGAGATGCAGATCAGCCAGGATTTAATTAATGGTCACCCCTGGGTTCCGTCAACAGCTAGAATCCATGAGGACATTCCTGGTAATAGTGACCAGAGGAACTCTCATCTGCTTGTTCATGAATGTACACCGTCAGTTTATAGACGAAAACTTGCTGATGGAAAAGGGGCAATTTTAGAAAATAAACCTACAGGACAAACTGAGAGCTGATGGTTTCATTTCCTCCAATTCAATACGTGAAATGGTCCTGTCCCTAGTAGATGAATATACAAATTCAAGTTAGTGATGTACGCATGAGCTGAAATCTACTTTGAACAGCATGCTAGACTACTGCTGAACTGTGCAAATGCCCATTGAATAGACGCTGCTCCAAATAAGGATGATTGATTAACATGCTGTTTATTTATCTACTCATAATATGTCATAATAAAAGTCACCCACATTGACCACTCCTGTTAAATCTTTCTTTACAGATCTGAGAGATGAAGTTCATCAATATCCAGGAGAATTTCCTGAAGTGGAGATTAAATTACAGTGGATGACAAATGGAGATACACAAATATTTCCACTCTAAAAGAAACTCCATCAGAAAGTAGCCTGCCTTTTTATACTAAATATAATTCCAGTATAATTTAACCCATATAAAGACGAGTGGCTAATTGGTATTGAGAAAAGGTATGGAAAGGATCCTGTTGAACCAGATCTAAACTGAGTGCTACAATACACAGAGAGCTGCAACAATAATAACAACTTATATGGCACCTTTAATGTAATGAAATATCCAAAGGTGCTTCACACGAGCAATATAAATGTTTTAAAAATAGCACTGAGTGTTAATTGGATCCAAAGCCAGTTGGAGAAGTATGAAACCGGACACTAATACTTCATAATAGGTTTATTTGCAAAATGCAGCATTACACATGACTACTTCCTACCTAATACCCCCATGTCTCAGCTGTCTCGCTTTATACTCTTTTGATTGTATCAATTAAACTAATTAACTAATTAGCTAATTGGCAGCCCTTTTAAGGGGGCACTCCATCTCTCTTTGCACTCTTTTGAGTGTGACTTTAAAGAAATGGTCAAATTAACAGATTAACAGATTAAATTAAAGTGATAGTCCTTTAAAGGGACACTGCAACAAAATACAAAAATCTTAAAGGAAACTTAACAAATCAAATTAAAATGTCATTTTGGGGGCAGCCCCCACAGTGCTCGCCGGTCGTGGAAGTCTCTCTTTGTACTCTTTTGAGCGAAAACAATTAACAAATGAGCAAATTAACAAATCAAATTAAAGTAATAACCTCTTAAAGCGCACTATAACAGAAACAAAAACCCCAAAGGAAACTTCGCTAACTAAATCAAAATGTCATTTTGCGGTGCGGGGAACACTCCAGCTCTGCCATACCCACTGGTCATGCAAATCTCTATAAGTGCTCTAGGTACTTAATTAAACATTGCCCTTCATCTGTGTATCTTAACAACATAGTTAACATACCATTAACACTGAGCTGCATAAGGAGATATTGAAGTCAGGTGACTAAAAGCTTTGTCACAGAAATAGGTTTTAAGGGGTGTCTTAAAGCAGGAAAGTGGAGTAGAGAAGTGGAGAGTTTTAGTGAGGAAACTGAAGATGCAGGCACTAATGGTGAAGCGATTAAAATCGGGGATGCACAGATTAAGTGGTGCATTATGCATAGAGCTCTAATGCATATGGACTGAGATGGTGCATGAACACACATTGAACAGTGATGTGTACAAAGCAAGTAGCTCCCGTGGTACAAAAAGTTTGCAGACGGTAAATCGAAAATGGAGTGGTGTATTGGGACACAGCACGCTGTAATACATAGAGAATGGCAAATTGTGTAAATGATTGACATGAGTACAGATCACATAGAATGCTGCAATGGGCAATATATTGTAAGGGGAGTTGTAACGTATACAGACTGCAGTACTTGTGATCTTGATAATGATTTAATGATTTTGAACCACTGTTTTATTAGTGTGTGTGTGTACAATTCACTGGGATAAAAGAGAGTGTAAAATTATCATTCACTCCTAGACCCATGAATTACTTTATTCAAACAATGATGTGAAATCAATGAATTGGGAAGGTTGGCCACTCAAACTAAGCAATGCATGACTAAAGAGTAGGAACTGAGCAGTACATAGGATAAAAGAAAGAATGTGCATTTAGAACACTTTAGTACATACTTCATAAATTTTGAGACCATTGTTACTTTATAGGGGCAACCAATTTGCGCACGGGAAGGACCCACAAATAACAAGGAGGTAAATAACCAGTTTTAGTATTGTTACCGAGGGATAGACATTGAGGTAGTATACTAAGAGACTTCCTCTTCTTTGAGGACGGACAAATGGGGCCCTGGATTAATGTCTCATCCGAAAGGTGCCAACAGTGCAGCACCCCGTAGTGCTGCACTGAAGTGTCAGCATGGACAGAGTCGAGGGTGGCAACAATAACTTGCATTTCTATGGTATCTTCAAAGTAGAAATGATCCCAAAGGTCTTTATAGAGATGTAAGAAAAATGGCCACCAATCTATAGAGTGATATAATGAGGGCTAGTCAAAAGCTTGCTGAAAGAGGTGAATTCTGAGAAGGGCTTTAAAGGAGGAGAGACAATGGGCCGTAGGAATGAAATCCCAGAGTCTGCCACCTAGGTGCCATTTATGTCACTGGCAGGGCAAATTAATTAGGGATGCACAAGAGGAGTATGAGGTGGGCCTGGAAGAGTTAAAGGCAGGAGGAGCCTATAGAGAGAGGTCCTGAAGGGGTTTAAACATGTATGGACCAACGTGATGGGTGTTTGAGGTTGGTTCTTGATAAGACACGGGCAGCAGAGCTTTGGATGAGTTGATGAATCGGATGCCAACCAGGAGAGCATCGGATAACCAAGTCTCGAATTGACGAGGCTACAAATAACGCAAAATACAAATGCTGTTGTTTGAGCAACAGATGGGCTAAGGTAGGTATGGGGATGGGCACTGTTACAGGAATGGAAGTAGGCAGTCTTTATGATGGAGAAGTTGTGAGGTTGGGAGCTCAGTGTGTGGTCAACCAGGATGGCAATATTGGTCAGAAATAAGAGAGACACAGGTAATGAGCTCAAATCTAAAGCAGCAGTTAAATCACCCATAAGTCAACACAAAGGAAATTGAGGTTACATAACACAATAACAGTTGGATTAGGTTACCTGGGTCTTAAATTCTGGAATTACCTACATTATCCTTTCTGCCTCTATCTCCTCCTTTGATATGTTTCTTAAAACCTACCTCTTTAACCTACTTCAGTCCTAAAATCTCCTTTTGGGGCTCGGTATCAAATTTTGTTTGATAACTGCTCCTGTGACGTGCCTTGGGACATTTTACTACATTAAAGGTGCTATAGAAGTATAAATTTTGTTGTTGATGTGTAACTCTCTAAAATGGAGCATCTCAGAGTGAGGCTAGAACCCAGGGTTTTCTAAGTGAGAAGCCAGAGCACTATCACTGAGGCAAGAAAGCTATCAGATGTATAGACTGGTCAGTGTGCTACAATCTGGGCATCTTTTAAATGATTCTACTCATTAAATCGTAGTTATCAGCCACAAGCTCAAAACATCACCATTTCGTATTGGAATTTTTCTGTTAAAATTGAATCTTAAAAGAATCATATGTCTTTAGCATTAGGATACGAGAAATAAATAAATGCATCTCTGCAGTTACTAGTGCTGTACGAAATCAATCAAAATCTTATGTTTGATAATGAATAATTCAACTTTTGAATTGCAAGTTGCACGTAGCTCCATTGCACAAATACACTTGGGGGCTGAGATCATTTTATGTTATAGTGACCAGGAAACGTGTTTGCATTAAATTCCTCAATCTGCTCTTTTAGCAAACATGGTGAGAGCAGTGGCTCAGTTGGTAGTATGCTTGCCTCTGGCTTCAAGACCCACTCCAGGGTTTGAGTACAAAAATTAAAAGTTGACACTCCAGTGCATGACTGATGGACAATTGGAGGTCATGTCTTTTGAATTGAGACATTAAATCATTTTGGCCTGCTGGAGTGGATGTGAAAGATCCCATGGTGCTATTTCAAGGAAGACCAGGGGAGTTGCTCCCAATATCCCGGCCAATAGTTATTCCTTCCTTAACGCCACTGAAAACAGAACAGCTGGTCGTTGTCTTATGGCTGTTTGTGGGAGCTTGCTGTGTGCAAATTGGCTACCACATTTCCTACATTACAACAGTGACTACACTTCAAAAGCACTTCATTGGCTGTAGAGCACTTGGAGACATCTGGTGGTTGTGAAAAGTGTGATATAAATGCAAGTCTTTCTTTCAACAGATAAATACAGGGCAGACAGGTTTCATTACTAATGGTGCAGAGCATAATCTTCTGTGTTTTAAACTCTGAGTTATGGGGCGATGTTAGTGTCTGGTACTGTCGATGAGACTAACATCAACATGTTTAACATCATCACAGATCAAAATAAAAAAGGAAAGAAAGAAGGCAAGAGAAAGAAAGAAAAGAGAGAATTTGCATTTACATAGCACCTTTCACAGCCTCAGGATGTCTCAAACTGCTTTACAGCCAAAGAATCGCTTTTGAAATGTCATCACTGTTATCTTTTTCTTATGCAGTCCCTCGGGATCGAGGATAGCTTGCTTCCACTCTGGTTCAATGGGTTTGGAAATGGCTGGTAAATCCAACGCACGTTCTGCAGATCCTGCCACATGTGGGACAGGTGGTGTTTGAGGGTTTGGGTAGCTGGGCTGTTTGGAGGTTTGTGCACTCCCTCCAATGCCTCGACTTCACCTCTGCACATTTCTGACAAAATCTCTCAATGTGTTTGGTGCCCTCCTGAATGAACTTCCTCCATTTGACCACTCACAAGTCAGGGTCTTCCATGAGTCGGAGGGGATGCTTGACATCCTCAGGGATGCTTTGAAGACATCCCTAAAGTGTGTCCGCTGTCCTCCAGGGAGTTTGCTGCTGCCACCAAGCCCTGAGTAGAGCAATTGCAGCCATTGATGACAAAATTCACCATCGCCTCCAATGTCCCAGCTCAGCCTCTGAAGAAAAGAGTATCTGAGGGCCTGGATCTCAAACACAAGACTAAGGTCATGGCTTACTGGGCAGCAGTGATCCACGCGCTCCTATATGCTTGGGAGATTTGGACAACCCACAACAGGCACCTCAAAGCAATGGAGAAGCACTATTGGTGGTACCTCCGCATGACCCTCCAAATCTGATGGCAGGAAAGCAGTCCCCCAGCAGCATCCTCCCCCACTCAAAACCAGCTCTGCTGGGCTAAAGATGCCATTCGTCACTGTTGGAATATAGGAAACACCATGGCCAATTTGTGCACCACAAGCTCCCAATGTGATCATCTAGTTCAATCAGAGGGTATAGCCTCAAACATAGAAAAAGAGTGGGTGAAAAGACATTGTGGATTTAACTTTGATGTGTGCAGGAATTTGTGCACAGGATTTTGAGGACACCAACTTTCTAAATGGCTTTGAAATGTGGGCTTGAGGGAGAATGGTAAGGATAAGTTGGACAGATAAAAGTAATAAATGGTGAAGTGCTCTAGGAAGTGAATGAACAAAGACGTTTGCTGAACGTAGTTAGAAAAAAGGGAGAATGGGTGGGACACATCTTAAGAAGAAACAGATTTGTGAGAGTTGTTATGGAGGAAAGATTTCAGGGAAAAAGAGGAAGAGGAAGTAAGAGAATATCAATGTTAGATGGCTTGAAAATTGAAGGAATTCATTGGCAAATTGAAAAGGCTGGTACAGGATAGAGATATAGAAAGACAATGAGCTAAGGACCAGCCTCCAGGCAGAGTGTTGTAATATGCCTTCAAGGGATATCAGCATGACATCACCAGAATGGAAATGTGTCATGTGATCCAGTCTTAGTTTCACTTTTGCTTTGAGCAGAGCGCACACACACAGTTCTGCTGCTGATGTCTTCAAGTTTTATACCAATGTGTAACTATTTTCATGTGCCTAGTCTTAATAAATGAACCCACAATGTGTTTACCAAATCCCTTATGAGTAATTAGTGCCTTGTGCCTTATACAGTAAATAAGCCCAAGGTATTATATCGATGTTGTTGTGTTGTTACAAAGGCACCAATCACTCATAAGGGATTGGGTAAACTCATTGTGGGTTCATTTATTAAGACTAGGCACATGGGAACATTTATACATAGGTAGAAAGCTTGAAGACATCAGCAGTTGTGTGTGCGTGCTCTGCTGTAAGGCAAAGGTGAAACTAAAACTGGATTGCATGACACACTTCCTTTCTAGTGGTGTCACGCTGCTATCCCTTAAGGGCATATTACAACAATTAATATAGCATGACACCGAGAACACATGATGTTGATGATGATGATGATGTGCAGGATGATGATTGCTAGTTGTCTCAGCAGATTCTAGAGAAGCTGTGAGGAAACACCCAGTGAAAGGTTTGGTTAATAAATGTATGATGTCAGCTGTGTTAACAATTCCACCTCTGGTCAGAAAGTCATGGATTCAAGTTCCACTCAAGTCACTTGAGCACATTATAAAGTCACAGTGCTCTACTTTCAGAGGTGCTGTCTTTCAGATGATATGTTAAGCTGTGGCCTCATCTGCCCAATCAGGTAAAAGATCCTGTAAGATTATCTGAAGAGTAGGGGAGTTCTCTCTGGCATCCTAGCCAATGTCTATCCCTCAATGACCATCAGTAGAACTGATCCAAAAGCAAAACACTGAAGACGGTGGAAATCTGAAATAATAAGAGAAAAAAGCCAGAAGCTCAGGCAGTAACTCTGGAGAGAGAAACGGAGTTAATGTTTCTGGGTAATGACCTCACATCAGGACTGGGGAAAGTTGAAATGTAATAGGTTTCAAATCAGTAGAAAGGGAATGGGTGGCACAAGAACAAAAGAGAAGATGTGTGATAGGGTGGAAGATGGGAGGCATTAAATGACAAAGCGGTTGGTGGGACAAAGAGAATGGTAATGGGACCAGTAAATAAACAAAAGATGTGTCCAGAGGAGGTGTGAATGGCAGAATCATGGATAGCAGTCACCCGAAAGTGAAAATAACAGTAAAATTGAAACCTGCAAAGGAAAGGATACAAAATTGCGGCAAAAAAAATGGACTGAAATTGGTGACCTCAGTGTTGAGTCCAGGAGGCTGTAAAGTGCCTAACTGAAAGACGAAATGCTATTTCTCAAGCTTATGTTGAGCTTCATTGCGACACTGGAGTAGGTTGAAGACAGAGATGTTAGTGTGAAAGAAGGTGGGAATTAAAATGAGGCCATGGGAAACTCAGGGTCATGCTTGTGGACTGAGCAGAGGTGTTCTGCAAAGCAGCCATCCAATCTCTGTTTGGTCTCCCCAGTGTAGAGCAGACCGCACTGAGTAGTGAATACAGTATTCTAAACTGTAAGACATACACGTCAATTGCTGTTGCACCTGGAAGGAGTGTTTGGATGGTGAGGAGAGAGGAGTTAAAAGGGCAAGTGTTACAGTTCCTGCATTTAAGATCATATGATCATATAAAATAAGAACAGGAGTAGGCAAATCTGCCCACCGAGCCAGCTCTACCATTCAATAAGATTATGGCAAATCTGATTGTGGATTAACTCCATTTTCCTGCCTGCCCCATATAACCCTTCACTGCCTTGTCAATCAAAAATCTGTCTAACTCAGCTTCGGTTATGTTTAAAGGCTCAGGCACTATGTGGAAGAAAATTCCAAAGACTAATTACCCTCTGAGGGAAGAAATTCTTTCTTATTCTATCTTAAATGGGAGACATCTTATTTTTAAACTGCACCTCTTAGTTCTAGATCCCCCCAACAAGAGGAAACATCCTTTCAGCATCTACCCTGTTGAGCCCCCTCAGGATCTTATCTGTTTCAATAGGGTCACCTCTCATTCTTCTAAACTCCAAAGCATATAGGCCCAACCTGCTCAACTTTTCTTCATAAGGCTAGAGTCAGCCTAGTGAGCCTTCTCTGAACTGTTTCTAATTCAAATACATTCTCCTTAAGTAAGGAAACTAGAATTGTACACAATATTCCAAATGCGGTCTCACGAATGCCCTGTACAGTTGTAGCAAGACCTCCTCACTCCACCCCCCTCACAATAAAGGCCAACATTCCATTTGCTTTCCTAATTACTTGCTGTGCCTGCAAGCTAACTTTTTGTGCTTCATGTACAAGGGGAGAGAATTCAGAAATCTGGAGTGCAAAGGGACTTGGGAGTCCTAGTCCAGGATTCTCTTAAGGTTAACTTGCAGGTAGAGTCGGGAGTTAGGAAGGCAAATGCAATGTTGGCATTTATTTCGAGAGGACTAGAATATAAAAGCAGGGATGTGCTGCTGAGGCTTCATAAGGCTCTGTTTAGACCACATTTAGAATATTGTGAGCAATTTTAGGGCCCGTATCTCAGGAAGGATGTACTGGCCCTGGAGAGGGTCCAGAGGAGGTTCACAAGAATGGCCCCAGGAATGAAAGGCTTAACATATGAGGAACATTTGAGGACTCTGGGTCTATACTCGATGAAGTTTAGAAGGATGAGGGGGGATCTGATTGAAACTTACAGAATACTGAAAGGCCTGGATAGAGTGGACGTGGGGAAGATGTTTCCATTAGTAGGAGAGACTAGGACCCGAGGGCACAGCCTCAGAGTAAAGGGAAGACCTTTTAGAACAGAGATGAGGAGAAACTTGGAAAAACTCAGCAGGTCTGGCAGCATCGGCGGAGAAGAAAAGAGTTGACGTTTCGAGTCCTCATGACCCTTCGACAGAACTTCGAAGGGTCATGAGGACTCGAAACGTCAACTCTTTTCTTCTCCGCAGATGCTGCCAGACCTGCTGAGTTTTTCCAGGTAATTCTGTTTTTGTTTTGGATTTCCAGCATCCGCAGTTTTTTTGTTTTTATGAGGAGGAACTTCTTTAGCCAGAGAGTGATGAATATATGGAATTCATTGCCACAGAAGGCTGTGGAGGCCAGGTCATTGAGTATATTTATGACAAAGATAGATAGGTTCTTGATTGGTAAGGGGATCAAAGGCTACAGGGAGAAGGTGGGAGAATGGGGTTGAGAAACTTATCAGCCATGACTGAACGGCTGAGCAGACTCGATGGGCCGACTGGCCTAATTTCTGTTCCTATGTCTTATGGACACCAGGATCCCTCTGTACTACAACATTCTGCAGTCTTTCTCCATTGAAATAGTATTCTGTTTCTTTATTCTTCCTGCTGAAGTGGACAACCTCACATTTTTCCACATTCTATTCCATCTGCCAAATTTGTGCCCAGTCACTTAATCGACCTATATCCCCTGGCAGACCCTTTGCATCCTCCTCACTTGCATGTCAAGGAGGGTGGTGGGGTGTTTGGTATGATTGAGGAGTGGGCAAGGATGTCACAGAGGGAGCAGTCTCTTTGGAATGCTGAAAGGGTAAGGGGAGATGGTTTGGCAGTGGCATCATGCTGCAGATGGCGTAAACAGTAGAAAATGATCTGTTGAATATGGTGGCAGGTGGGGTGGAAGGTGAGAACAGGGAGAATGCTAAAGTGGTTCTAGGAGGAAGGGGGAGGGGTGAGAACAGAAGTGCGGGAAATGGGACAGACATGATGGAGGGCCCTGTAACCATGGTGGGAGCAGGGGTTGAGGAAGAAGGAAGGCATCAGAAACATTGGTGTGGGAGGGTGCATCATCTGAATAGATGCAATAGAGATAGAGAAACTGGGGGAGAATGGAATGGAGTCCTTATAAAAGCCCGATATGGGGACGTATAGTCAGGTAGCCTCAAGAGGCTGTGGGCTTGTAGTGAATCTTGCAGATAGCCTGTGCCCAGAAATGGAGACAGGGAAGTCGAGCATTCAAGGGAATTGTCAGAAATGAGCCATGTGAAGGTGAGGGAAGGGTGAAAACTGGCAGCAGTCAGTAACTACTTGTTAGTGGGAGCTTGCTGTGTGCAAATTGGCTGCCGCATTTCTTATATTACAACACTGACCATATTTTAAAATTACTTTTTTGGCTTTATAGTGCTTTGGGGTGTCCTGAGGTTGTGATTGGCGCTATATCGTTGGAAGTATTTTGTTCCTCAGGATCTTTATCTCTTTATCTCCAAACGTCTGATGTTTATATTTCCTACCCAACTCGATGAGTATTTTCCCAGCAGCTCAAGCGAAAAATGACTGTGGGATTCACAAAGTCTGTAACGAAAGCAGGAAGAGATGGGGGGAGAAAAGGCCAAAAACAAGCGGTAAGCACTCAGCAGGTCAAGTGGCATCTGCGGAGAGGGGGACGGAGTTAACCTTTCAGGTTGACGACTTTTCTCGGAGAGCTTTCCCATGGTTCCTGGTGCAGCGATGGATGTACCCATTCCTTTCCAAAGTGAGCCCTCCGCATCCTCTCCATGCAGTGCTGTGTACCTTACTGCGCCCCCCCCCCCCCACCCTCTCTCTATAACAGCCTCTGGCCCTGCCACCCACTGAGATCTCTGCACTCCTCCAAGCATGGCCTCTTGCGCACCACAGATCTCCATTGGTCCGCCACTGGCAGCCTGGACCCTAAACTCAGGAGGTTCCTCCCTAAACCTCTCCACCTGCCTCTGGACCTTTCACACTTTTAAAGCCCTCCTCAAACCTACCACTTTGACCAAAGCTTTCATGTGGCTCGGTGCCGATTTTTTTTTTTGCCTGTGAAGCGCCTCGGGACGTTTTTATTGTGTTAAAGGCGCTATATAAATGCAAGTCGTTGTTGCAAAGGGAACACGATTAATGAAACGAGGCGTTATCTATTTGGGATTCGTTTCTGCATTTCTGATAAAGTAGGATCATGTATAAAAAGCCAGGGTTGTGGGGTGGGGGGGGGGGTTGTTGTTGCTGGGAAAACACTTCATCTATCCTTCTTCTAACTGATTTGAAATCCGGCAGAGTTTTGCAAAATGCATCGATTCACAATAAAGGTGTATTTCTTTCCAACCCCAGTGTTGTATCTCCGGGCTTGGTTGATTGGTGGGTGGGCAGACTGTAACCGTACAAGGCAGCCAATGCGAGCGGTGGCTGGGTGGGGATTTGCAGGGGTCTGTGGTCGGAAAGAATATACACACACACACACACATACACACAGCCACACACACAGACAGACAGACAGACAGACAGGGAAACCTGAAACCCAGCAGGCAGGAGCGTATGGGTTCCCAGTGTGCTGGGGGAGTGGAACTCTGCAAGGCTGCTCTGCTCCTAACTGAGTACAGGGAGTGAAAGGGGAGGGAGACATTTACTATCACTGGCTTCCTATCCCTCCCCAGTCCTTCTTTTTACTCCTTCTACACGTTCCCCAAGCAAATTGCTCTCTCTCTCTCGCTCCCTCCCACCCTCTTCTCTCTCCCTCCCTCCCTCCCTCTCTCTCTCTCTCTCTCTCGCAGTCTCCCAAACTTTCCGACGATGGTAGCTGAAGATTCCAGCGATGCCGAGACGGGAATGGCAGGGACCCTGAACCCCCTCAGCCTGAGGACCGAGCCGGGCTGGTGCAAAACCCCCAGCGGTCACATCAAGAGGCCAATGAACGCTTTCATGGTGTGGTCCCAGATAGAGAGGAGGAAGATCATGGAGCAGTCCCCGGACATGCACAACGCCGAGATCTCCAAGCGGCTGGGCAAACGCTGGAAAGCCCTCCAGGACGCCGAGAAGATCCCCTTCATCAAGGAAGCCGAGAGGCTGAGGCTCAAACACATGGCCGACTACCCGGACTACAAGTACAGACCCAGGAAGAAGGGGAAAAGCGGGACTATCGCCAAGATGCTGAGCAAGAAAGTGGCGTCGGTCAGGAAGAGTCTGAGCAGCAAAGCGCAGAGGGGGAGAGGACCTTCCAAAGCCAAGCCGGCTTGGAAGCCAAAGAGAAGCGGCCCCAGTGGGGGGACGGAGCCGGCGAGGGGCTTGTTGGAGAGTCACCTCGCTGAGCGGGACGATCCCAGGAAACCGAGTCCGGGCCGGGAGAGCGGCGGGCGCCCTGCGTTCACCGAGGATCCCCGTGGCCAAGAGGAAGATTACGGTTTGTCCCCGGACCCCCCGTCCGGCGAGCCTTGCGGCGCAAATCCCATGGAGGAGCTCGCCCACCCGGACCCGGGCTCTGCCGCAGACGGGAGAGCCTCGGAGCACCTGCGGGACGCCAGGTCCCCCTCGCCCACCTCCACCAGGTCGCTGTCTTCGTCCCTCGCCTCCTCTTGCTCGGACGAGGAGCTGGAAGACGAGATCCTGGACATCGTCTCGGACGCGAACTTTGAGAACCTGGCGCTGGGCACCTTGGACGCACTTTCCCTGGATAAGGACGTGGAAATCTTCCACACGAACTCCGCGTCCCATTTTGAATTCCCAGATTACTGCACTCCAGAAGTTAACGAAATGATTTCGGGAGACTGGTTAGTGTCCAGTGTCTCTGACCTAGTATTTACCTATTGAATATCGCCACAGGGATTTTTTTTTATTAGAAAAAGTTTTTTTTTATATATATATGTGTATATATATATATCATTTAGTCCCTCCGCAAATAAACACACAGGAAAACCAAGACTTAAACCAGCAGTTTCAGTATGGGTATGTATTTTTCTAGATTTAGTTTAAGTTGCAGTGTCGCTGAATTGAATAGCACCCCTGATTTTTCTTTTTAAAATGAGGGAATTTCAGAAAAGGAAAGGGAAATCATTTTAAAATTCCACCACTGTCCCAAAGTTAGTTAAACAGACATCTTTCAACGGTACAATATTTTTGATGCATCCTTGAGGCAATAATATTGACGAATCTGAAGCGATCAGGGTATGGAATATGCACAGACCTGCCGCTGTTAGGGCAGTTTTTATAAATATATATATGTGTGTGTATGTGTGTGTGTGTGTGTGTGTGTGTAAAATATCTATCCCTTATTGGATGTGAGTATTGATCTGAAATGACAAGGGGATACCACAGCTTTGTCCAGGACCCGTGCATTCGTCTGGGCTTAACAGCAGGATTTTTTTTCAATTAGTTTTTTTGTGTGGATTTAAAAAAAAAAATAATCCGAATACTCAGGACACGAGAGCGTCTGAGGGGAGGAAACGAGAGGAGTTTGAGTCCGACGCATCTCTCACTCGGCAAGTTCAAACTGACGCGAGGTCAGTTCTGAAAACATTAACCTGCACATCTGCTTTTGAACCTGAGCGTCTCCTGGGAAACCCGGGGTTGGGGGGGGGGGGTGGTGGTGGTGGTGGTGGTTTGAGATAGCGGGCATGTCGTGTCTGGAGTCAGCCCCACAGCTCGCCTTGAATAGTATTTAATCGTGGAGCTCCTTTCAATTTGCCCAGCTGGAGTGACATCTTGTCTCGGAATGGAGAGATGCCGCTGGGTCCTAGTGAGCCACGGATTCCCCTTCCCCCCCACCCCCCCCCCCACCCCCACTTCCTCCAGTCAATCCCCGATGGGGGACAGGACAATAAGATGAACCGGGAGGGGGAAGGAAGGCTTTAATGCACCTCTCTTCATTGCAGCGAGAACCTCCAGCTTTCAGAAAGCCGGTGTGCTTGTGCTATCAAGTGTAAAGTTAAAAACAAAAACAGAGTTACCTGGAAAAAAAAAACTCAGCAGGTCTGGCAGCATCGGCGGAGAAGAAAAGAGTTGACGTTTCGAGTCCTCATGACCCTTCGACAGAACTAAGTAGAAATAGGAAAGGAGTGTAAAGTTAACACAAGTCGCCTACCAAACTAAGGTTGGACATTTAGCATCTCTCAACTGAATGGAAATTGTTTCGAATCCCTCACCTTCGTTCCAGTGCCACTGTGCTGTACCACTCTTACTTATACCCTGGGTTAGGGAAGGGGGATTGTCAACTAAAGATCTACAGCCTGTTCTGTGGGGTGGGTGGGTAGATGAGTAGTGGGGTGGGGGGGGGGGGGTGATAGGATTTGAGTTGTTATTACAGAGGACCATACAAGGTTGTGCACAATTGTAATCTGGCGGCGCGATGGGTGGGGGGGGGGGGGGGGGGGGGGGGGGGTGGGGCGGGGGGAGTGGGGGGAGGGGTGGTGGTGGTGGGGGAACTCAACTTTTAAATTCAAAAACCTCCCATCAGGCAACTTAAATTTATTGTCCTGACTATTTGTCTGGCCGAACCAGATTCACTCCTCCAATCAGAAGGCTACATTTCCATGGTGGATGCGACCAGGTCACATTCAGGGTGCATTGGGCTCTGGTGTAGGATTAAACCATTCTCAGTGGGGAGAGTGGGGGAACGGGTCTTCACTGAATATCTGTAGCCAGGGGAGTGGCGAAGGGAGGCACCCATAATTGACAAACCCCCTTGCCCTGGGCAATCTCGTATCTGCACAGCCCTGCATTACCCTTTCCAAATTTTAGACTTAATTTTGAAAAACAAGAAAGTGCAAACTAGTGAACTGAGCATTGTGGCATCACCACCTTGTGTTTATAATTCTGTTTGGTTAGTGTTTGAGGACAAAGAGATGAGATGCACAAGTAAATGGGGAACAGTGTGTAGATTCAGTTACGTTGGTGTTACTATTCTGATCGTATTATTCCATGATTTGTTTACCATGATGCATGTTTGGAGGGGGAACAAGAGGGGAGGAGTAAATGGCTGTCAGAGTATTGAGAGGTACGTTTGAAAGTATTCTTTCATTGGCTGTTTCCAGCATGATTACATGATATGTTTAACCCTTTGAGAGCTGCAGCACCCTTCGTCTGCCCTTCTGGTTAAAAATTAACGCGTTATTAATATGAATTCCGTGATTCATGTAATTTTGAAATTAATGGAGTGTCTCAAAACTTGTTGACTGAGTTCCAAATCCATCTGCCATTCAATCCACATTCTGATCCCCTCCTTAAACAGCCACCCAACTCAGGGAGTTTAATAGCTGCATTGTAGTGAGGGATTTGTGCTGAATGGCCAGAAATCTCTTATGCTGCAAACACTATATTTTGTGCTTTCTAGGAACATGGGAACAGGACTAGGTTACTGAGCTACTTGAGCCTGCTCTGCCGTTCAGTTATATCCTGGCTATTCTGTACCTCAAAACCATTTACTCACCTTTGCTCCCTATCTGTTGATACCCCTGCCCACCAAAAATATCAGTCTTGAAAGCGCTAATTGTATCAGCATCCATAAACCTTTGAGGGGGAGGATTCCAAATTTCCACTACCCTTTGTATGAATAGGTGCTCCCTGACTTCACTCCTGAGTGGCCCAGCTCTGATTTAACATGATGCACCCCACACCCTCACCCCCATCACCCCGTTCTTGCTCTCCCACATCACCAGAGGAAATAGCTGTCTGTTCAATCCTTGATCAGGTCGCCCCTCAATCTTCGATATTCAAAGTAAAACAAGCCAAGTTTATGTAACCTGTTCAAATAATTTAACCTTCTAAGCCCTGGTATTATTTTGGCAAATCCTCATTGCTATAACAGGAGGGCTTTAGACAGTGATGTTCAGTAATCAAAGGGTTAACACGCATCAGTGGGATAGGTTGGTGAAATGAAACTGCCTCCTCTTGCCTCCACCCTGCATTGAGAGATATTAAGGTCATTGTAGCCTATGTAGATGGACAGAATGAGTTAATGGTAGTGCATTAATGTAAATATTTGTCATAGATTTATTTTCAGAGATTTATAACTGTATATTTGGTTAAATTATTAAAATTTTTGCCATTTTCTGTTATCTGTGTAAAGAATGTTTTAATTATGGAAATTAAGTAATTAATATTAAAATGTTTACATCACCGCTCAGTGTTGCGTCCGCCACTCATCTGTGTCAGTACATGGCTCACAATAAATACACCCTGTTAGGAAGAAAGATCTGAACTTCTATTACCCCCTTTTGCAATCCCAGAATGTCCCAAAGCACCTTGGAGCCAGTGAAGTACTTTTGAAGTGTATTCACTGTTGTAATATAGGAAACGTGGCAGCCAATTTGCACACAGCAAGCTCCCACAGACAACAATGTGATAGTGAATGGATCTTTGTTTTGTTTTTTAGTAAGCCTGTTAGGGATAAATATTGCAGCACAGCAGAGTCGAGAGCTCCACTGCCCTTCTTTTGAAATAGTGACATGGGATTCTTTTCCATCCACCTGGGAGGGCAGACATGGCCTTTGTTTCATTTCTCCCCTGAAGGACAGCGCCTCCCTCAGCATCACACCGGGGAGTGTCAGACAAGATCTTTTGCTGCTCTCTCTGGAGCGGGGCTTTGAACTGAAATCCTTCTGACTGAGAGGTGAGAGTGCCACCAACTGTGTCACAGTGTGGTGTAGGCAAGGACTGGTCAAACCTCCACAGGAGCAGTGACTGTGTCAGTCTGCCAGGCTGATAGCATCATTCAGTGCATAGTTAGCCCCAAATTGAAAACAGACACCAATTAAAGGAGGTAAGTAATTTTGGGGTATGGGGGGGGGATTTTTGTGACTGGGTTCATGCCTCTGAGTCATTGCTAGCCACGCACTTTGGTTTTGAATGTGGTTCAGGCTCATTGGTGTCCCACAGGATCCTCAACTCTTATTTATGCTTCCAAGTAGCTGGTAACACACATCATCAAGCATCCCCTGGTACCTCACCTCAGCTGGTGAGCTAAACTCAGCGAGGGGATCATCAGCTTTGTCTAGTACAGATAGGGGACGTCACCCCTCTAAGTGCATGAAGGCTGTAATGATGAAAGAGGCAGATGATCCTAGCAAGAGGATAATGGCTCTGAATGCGGATACCAGCAAGATGTGTGACACATCCAGGAGGCTCTCCTGACGAAGTGGACTTTTGATCAGTCACCTTGGAAAAGATTGGGACCTTACCGCATAAAAACACGGAGCTAATAATGAAACCTTGTTGCAAAAATGCTGCTGAAGCAACATTGTCCCCCCAACCCTCAGCAAGAGGAAGGAACATGAAGAGGTTCACCTAGAATTACATGGGGGAGGTGGTGGGATCGTGGTAATAGGACTAATAATCAGAGGCCCAGGCTCACCTCCTGGGGTTCAAATCCCACCATGGGCAGGTGATGGAATTTAAATTCAATTAATAAATCTGGAATATGAAGCCAGTCTCAGTAATGGTGACCATGAAACTCTCACTGATTGTTGTAAAGGCCCGTCTGGTTCACCAGTGTCCTTTAGGGAAGGAAATCTACCACCATTACCTGGTCCGGCCTACATGTGACTCCTGAAGCACAGCAATGTGGTCGACTCTTCACCACCCTCTGAAATGGCCTAGCAAGCCACACAGTTCAGGGGCAATAAAGGATGAGCAACAAATGCTAGCAATGCCTATGTCCCATGAAAGAATAAAGAATGTAGAATCTACGGCACAAGAGGGACCACTTGGCCCAACGTAGGAGAAGTCCATACAGCCCCTTGAGTAAGCCCCATCATTCAAATCAATCATGGTTGATATGCACCTCCAACCTATTAACCTGTCTTTGTTTCATATCCCTTGATATCCTTACAAATAACCTACCGATCTCATTCTTGAAAGCATCAATTAACCCCTAGCATCCCATTGCCTTTTTTTGAGGATAAAGTTCTAGATTTCTATGCCCGCAAGTGAAGTATTACTTCCTGATTTCACTCCTAAATGGCCTGCCTCCAATTTTAAGATTATGGTCACTCTTCCGCCAAAAAACAGCTTTATGCATTTTCTCAATTCGTCAACAACTTCAATTACAAATTTCAATATTTCTATTGAACCATTCTTTAATTTTCACAGCTTACATACATGCAAACATATGAATTAGGAGCAGGAGTAGGCCACTCAGCCCCTCGAGCTTGCCCTGCCATTCAATAAGATCATGGCTGATCTGTATGTAACCTCAACCCCACATTCCTGCCTACCCCCGATAACCTTTCGCCTCCTTGTTAATCAAGAATCAATCTAGCTCTGCCTTAAAAATATTCAAAGACTCTGTTTCCACTGCCTTTTGAGGAAGAGAGTTCTGAGAGAAAACATTTCCCCTCAACTCTGTCTTAAATGAGCGACCCATTATTTTTAAACCGTGAACCCAATCCTAGATACTCCCACAAGAGGAAAGTCCTCTCCATATCCACTCTGTGAAGACTGCTCAGAATCTTAAAGAACATAAGAAATAGAAATAGGAGTAGGCCATTCGGCCCTTTGAGCCTGCTCCGCCATTCAATAAGATCATGGCTGATCTTTTGGTGTTGCGATTTCCACATTCCCACCTACCCCCGATAACCTTTGACTCCCTTGCCTAACAAGAATCTATCTACCTCTGCCTTAAAAATATTCAGTAACCCCCGCCTCCACCATCTTCTGAGGCAGAAAGTTCCAAAGTCACACAATCCTCTGAGAGAAAAAATTTCTCCTCATTTCTGTCCTAAAAGGGTGATCCCTAATTTTAAAACACTGCCTCCTAGTTCTGGACTCACCCCCAAGAGGAAACATCCTTTCGATGTTCACCTTGTCAAGGCCGTTCAGAATCTTATATACTTCAATCAAATTGCCTCTTACTCTTCATAATTCCAGTGGATACAAACCCAACCTGTCCAACCTTTCCTCATAAGACAACCTAATCATTCCTGGTTTTAGTCGAGTAAACCCTCGTTGAACTGCTTCTAATGCATTTACATCCTGCCTTAGATAAGAAGACTATCCCCAACAACGCAGTCTAATGCTTAAGAACCATACAAGGCTAAGGACTGGGATCCATGTTCCATTGAGTTACAAAAGATGTGCTCTGTGTAGTGTAGTGATAGCACCTCTTTGCAAACACATAGATGCACTGTATTCACAGATCAACATGGGCCTCTAGTGGCAAAAACCTGACACTGCAATGTTAAAAGATCATTAGAAATAGGAGAAGGACTCGGCTATTTGGCCTTCAGAGCCTGTTCTGCCATTTAATAAGATCATGGCTGATCTCCCACCTTGCCTCCCCTTTCTTGCCCCATCACGGTATCACATGATTCCCTTTGAATCCAGAAACCTATTGATCTCAGTCTTGAATATACACATCGACTTAGCAAACACAACCCTCTGGGGTAGAGAATTCCAAATATTCACAGCCCTTTGAGTGAAGAAGTTTCTCCTCAGTTCAGTCCTAAATACCCGATTACGACCCCTAGTTCTAGACTCCCTAGCCAGGGGAAACATCCTCCCAGCATCTATTGTCTTAAAACAGAACATGTTGGAAAAGCCTCAGCAGTTTTGGCAGCATCTGTGGAGAGAGAAACAGAGCTAATGTTTCGAGTCCGTATCAACTCTTCTTCATTGTTGCCCATCCTAATTGCTCTTCAGCTGAGTATCTTGCTCGGCCATTTCAGAGGGCACTTAAGAGTCACCCATGTTGCTGTGGGTCTGGATTCACATGTAGGCCAAGACCAGGTAAGGATGGCGAACTTCCTTCCCTAAAGGGCATTAGTGAACCAAATGTTTTTTTTTACAACAATCGATGATAGTTTCATGGTCACGATCACAAAGATTAGTATTTAATTTCAGATTTTATTTATTGAATTTAAATTCCACCAGCTGCCACGGTGGGATTTGAACCCGTATCCCCAAAGAATTCACCTGGGCCTCTGAATTATTAGTCCAGTGACATTACCGCTACATCGTCTCCCCGCGGAATGCCTTGATTGAACCTGCCTTCACCACACTCTCAGGCAGTTGCTGTGTGATGAGGAAATAGAATGAAAATTAATTTTAAATGGAAGTATACATGAATAATGACATTTCAGTATATTAACAGTCATTGTGGAAATCACAAAATAACAATTATAATTAAATGAGAATAAATTGAAAAGATTCTGGTCTTTAGAAAAACAAGGCAAAGAGAAGACTTTCATTTAGATAGCACCCTTTACAAGCACCGGACATCCCAAAGTGCTTTACAACCAATGAAGTGGTTTCCTGAAGCGCTGCCGCTGTTGTAAGGATTGCCACAGCCAATTTGCTCACAGCAAGCTCTCATAAACAGCGATGAGATAACCCCAGATCTTCTGTTTTCAGTAACGTTGATGGAAGGATAAATATTGGCCAGAAAATTGGGGTCAACTCCCCTGCCCTTCTTCAAAATACTGGCAAATCCACCTAAGAGAGCAGGCAGGGCCTTGGTTTATTGTCTCATTTGAAAAACGGCACCTACCAACAGTGCAGGACTCCCTCAGTACTGCACCAGAATGTCAACCTAGATTTTTGTGCTTGGGTCTTCGGAGTGGACCTTGAGCCCACAATGCTCTGACTCAGAGGCAAGCGTCCTACCTACCTGCTGAGTCACAGCTGTTTACAAACAGATACCATATTTTGTTTTTAAACTCATTTTTGTCAGATGAACCCTTAGTCCCTGATTTCCCTTTAAACCCCACTGCACCACCCAGTCCTCATCAGTGCCCAGTTTGCTCTCAGTGTGCTATTTTGAGGGGAATAGGAAGGTAATTCAGGAGCAATTTCCTCATTCCAGACATCCTATTTTGCACACCCCCTATACTGGAATACAAAATCTCTGCCAAGTCCTGATTCCAATCTGAAAAACCAATCAAAATAGGAACAGAATAACTCAGATGAGGGATAAGTATGGTTTAGAAGGTGATTTCAAGAGCAACATACACATGGTTGAATAATTTCTTAAAGATTTTTACACTGAAATCTAGCTTGACTTTTACAACCAAATTCCAATGTAATTTTTCAGCCAAGCACAATTCAAACTGTGGGCTAAACCTGATTTGAATATGATTCACAGAATCATAGAATCTTGACAGCAGTGAAGAAGCCCATTCAGCCCTTTGTATCTTTGCCAGCTCTCCACCTACCAGCTATCAATTAGTTTCACTCCCTGGTCAATTTAATTCTCTGACTTTCTTCCACTCTGACCTCTTTGTCCTCAGCCTTCTCATATAAGTTTGGGGAACAGCATCTCATCTTTTGACTAAGCACTTTACAGCCTTCTGGACTCCACATTGAGTTCAACAATTTCAGATTGTAAACCCTCCCCCCCCACACCCTCGTTTTGTTTCCTTTTTATTTGATCCTTTTGACTTTTTTCTCTTACTTTCCCCTTTTCTTTCTTTTTACTCCAGTCTTTGTTCAAGTCCTGCCATTCACACATCCTCTAGGCCCATCTTTTGTTTCTTTACCTGTCCCATTACCAATCCCTTTGACCTTGCACCATGTTCCCCTTGTCATTTAATTTCTCCTGTCTTCCAATCTATGATTGATCTTCCCTTTTGTTCTTTTTCCACATTTCCAGATGAAGTAGAAAGGGGAGAAGCTGTTCCTGTTGGGGGAGGGGTTCAGAATCAGAGGGCACAGATTTAAGGTGATTGGCAAGAGAAGCAATGGCAACATGAGGAAAAGCTTTTTTTACAGAGTGAGTGGCCAGGATCTGGAATGCACTGCCTGAGGGCGTGGTGGAGACAGATTCAATCGTGGCTTTCAAAAGAGAATTGAATAATTATCTAAAGGTAAAAAATTTTCAGGGCTACGGAGAACAGAGGTGCTCTTGGAGAGAGCCAGTATGGACATGATGGGCTGAATGATCTCTCTGCTTTAACCATTCTATGATTCTATGATATGATTCAGTAGCCTTTTTTGAATGCGTCAACCAGACAGGATATTTGTCTGTGCTCAGCGTCACATCTGGAATTTGACTCAATCTTCAACTGTTTGCATTCTTTTGTGGTGGTTTAATACTGAGTGGTTTCTCCAGGCAGTTAGCAGTCAGCCATATTTGTGTGGAGTCATATATAGATCAGCCAGGGTACAAACATTAATGAACCAGTTGGGTTTTTAAGACAGCCTGACAGCTTCACACTCACTTCTATGGATATCAGCTTTTTCACAGAATCGCAATTTTAATGGCACAGAAGGAGGCCATTCAGCCCATCGTGTCTGCACCAGCTCTCCAAATGAGCATTATGACCTAGTGCCTTTGCCCTGCCTTTTCCCTGTAATCCTGTACATTCTTCAAATGATCACCTAATGCCCCCTTGGATTCCTCGATTTGACTGTCTTCACCACACTTCCAGGCAGTGCATTCCAGGCCTCACCCACTCGCTGTGTGAAAACAGCTTTTCTCACGTCACATTTGCTTCTTTTGCAAATCACTTTAAATCTGTGCCCTCTCGTTCCCAATCCTTTTACGAGCAGGAACAGCTTCTCCCTATCTACCTTGTCCAGCTCTCTCATGATTTTGAACATGTCTATCAAATCTCTTCTTAGCCGCCAAGAAGAACAGTCCCTTGATCTCCAATCTCTCTTCGGAACTGAAGTTTCTCATCCCTGGAACCATTCTTGTATACCTTTTCTGCACTCTCTCCAATGTGTTCACATCCTTCCTATAATGTGGCGCCCAGAACTGTACACAATACTCCAGCTGAGGTCTAACGAGTGTCTTATATAAATTCAGGATAACCTCCTTGCTCTTGTACTCTATGCCCCTATTAATAAAGCCTAGGATACTATATGCTTTATTAACTGCTCTCTCCACCTGTCCTGCCACCCTCAATGATTTATGCACATATACACCCAGGTCTTTCTGCTCCTGCACCCCTTTCAAAATTTCACCCCTTATTTCATATTGTCTGTCCATGTTCTTCCTGCCAAAATGCATCACCTCACACTTCTCCACATTGAACTTCATCTGTCACCTATCTGCCCACTCCACCAACTTGTCTATGTCCTCTTGAAGTTCCACACCATCCTCCTCACAGTTCACAACACTCCCAAGCTCTGTATCATCCACAAACTTTGAAATTGTCCCCCGCACACCAAGATCTAGATTGTTAATGTATATCAGGAAAAGCAAGGCTCCCAACACCAACCCCCGGGGAACCCCACTACAAACCTTCCTCCAACCTGAAAAATACCCTTTTTATTTCCTTAATCTGAAATGCCCAATCCTCAAAATTGCTATGGTGAGGTTTGAACTCACAGTTTCTTGGGGTTACTCGTCCAGGAGCATAATAGCTACAATACCTTCTGTGCCACTGCACATAGGCCTGAATTTTACACCCCCTCGCCAGAGGGCTTTTGGACTGGGGGTTGGGGGGGAGCATGAAGTTGAAGGAATGGGAGTCCCTCTGGGTTTGTGCCCACCCCGACCACACAGCGATGTTATGCTGGGTCGTGCAAGGCCTCGGACAGCAAACCCCAGTTGAGGCCCTTAACTGGCCAATTATTGCTGGCCAATCAAGGGTGTTTCCTGCTCAGCCTCAATTTTTAGACTAGCGGGAGGATTGACCTCGTGTAGAGGAAGCTCGAAAATCAACAAACTTGAATCTCGGGCATCCATCAAAAGCCCCCTTCTTTCTTCGAGCGTCACCACCTTAAGGTCGTCTCGACCTCCCCTTCCCCCCAAGCCTCTGCCCAAAGACCACGACTGTCTCCTTTGTGCCCCTCCAGGCCTTCCCTAATTCCCCCCAACCCTGGGGCCCTTTAAACTTACCTGGGTGTCCAGTGCCCGGACTTAGTTTCGGGTGTCCTCCTGCATTTTCCCCCTTCTGACCACTGCAGGGGCTGGAGTGGCGCCAGCCAATCAGATCGGCCGGCGACTGTCTAAGGCGGGACTTCCTCCCAAGTGAGGGGCGGAGGTCCCGCCTGCAGCCGCTTAATGGTCACTCGGGGCGTGAAACTGTTGCGGGACACTCTGAGTCGGTGGGGATTGAGTTCCCCGTGCGGACCCTTCGGATGGTGGGAAGCGAGACCCCACCATCCGGAAAATTATTTTCCAATTCCTTTTTAAGGATTTCCACCACGTCAGGCTCCGTCACATGAGCAGGAACACACTGAGAATGAGTTTTAAAAGTATTTTTTTTTTAAATTACTGGCTGAAACATCATCCCGCCCATGGATGAGTTTTTGTGACAAATGCAAAGGCCGCTTGGCCTTTTCGCTCACCCGCCAGCGAAAAATTCGATTTAATTAATTGATAAAGGGCCTTACTAGGCCTCTTAATTGTCAGCGGGCACGCTGTTGCCTCTCGCGTGTGCCCACGAACCAAAATATCACACACATGCGCGATGACTTTGGGATGCTCGCACTATTCCACTCTTGCTCTGGTCGGGTGCGGGCCCACCCGACAAGGGAAAGATTCTGCTCCTTGTTATTTTGATGTGTGAGTCACTTCACTGCCGAACCAGATAAGAACAGGTTAAAGTCAAGATACTCGACAATAATTGCGCTCTTGGGAAACCATATGATTCTGAAGTCGGAGTTCTTGGAATCAATTCCAAATTGGGTCACAGTTTGACCCTCAGCTCTCCCATACAGCAGAAAACATTGTTCTCAGTGAAGAGTGATCCTAATGCATTTTTGCTCTTGGCCTCAGGTATTCCCTTAGAGCGGTAAGTGGCGCCTCTTTGGAATGGCACTTGGAGCCCAACAACCAGAAAGTTGAGCCCATAATCCATGCTGACGCTCCAGTGCTGTACTGAGGAAGTGCTGGAGTGTTGGGTAAGCAATCTTTTCAGATAAGACATTAAATGGAATGGAAGAGATCCCACAGCACTACCCAAAGAAATGCGGCTGATGTTACCCTCTATGTCCTGAACAATGTTTAACCCAAAACCAACATCACTGAAGAAAAAACAGGTGACCCGTTCAGTTATTTCATTGGGTTGAATTAAGTGGAGCCTGCCACAGAGCTTGCACAGTTTTGGACGGTGGGGGGGTGGGGGGAGGGGGGCAGGTGGTGGACAGGGGGACCTGCATTGCGGAAGCTAATTTGCGTCCGTTGCTGTTTGTGGGAGCTGGCAATGCACACTTGGGCTAGATCATCCAATCGGCGGGCAGGAGCGGAAGCGGGCCTGACACGCCGCTGTGTAAAATGACGCGCGATGGCGTCGGTGAGCGTCCCAATGTCATCTGGATATTTCGTTCAATGGGTGCGCGCCTGCCGAAATGTCAACGGCCTATTAAGGCTATTAAGAAAGTAATCAAACTAGTTAAGAACGCGGCCTGTCCAACCTGAAGGCTGGCCGGGGTGGGGGGTGGGTGCAGACGAAGAGCCCAAGCGGCCTTCACCTTTTTCATGGACCCTCATCCACGGGCGGGATGAGGTTTCCTAAAGCGTTTATAAAACAAGTAAATTTTCCCAACTTCACAAACAGGTCCCATGAGGGAACTTGTCTAAATGCATTTTTACTTCATTTGTTTAAATGTTTTATAACCTATTCGATCTCCTCCGAGGCAGCTCAGGGAGATTGCTGCTGTGCTCCAGAGCGCAGGCCCCAACTCTCCCTCATCCCACCGCCCGCGCGGGTAGCACTACCCGCCACGCGGGGCCTTCATTGGCTTGCCCGTGTAAAATGGCGGCGTGCAACCAATCGCAGGTGGCAATCAGCTCCACGCCTGCCCCCGCCCACTCCCACTCCCGGTCCCGCCCAGCCCGCCCAATTCTCCCCATTGGCTGCTGCATTTCCTACATTAAAATAGTGGCTACACTTCAAAAAAAAATCTTCATTGTCTATAAAGTACTTTGCTCCTGAGGCTGTGAAAGGTGCTATATAAATGAAGGCCCTTTACTTCTCCTGCTTGTTTGCTTCTCCTTCCACTTTCAGCCTTCACAAAAGCGACCTTTAACATATTCGCTTCTCCGCCCGATTGCTGGAATATCCCTAAAGTTTTCTACAAAGGCCCTAATTGCACAATGGAAAAACAACTAACACACGGACTTGGATGATTTCTCGCAGGGGAGTCATCTTACAGTTTCTTGTGCAGAGTACAGGCTGCAACAACATCGAGACAGAAATCAAATCAGGCTTTGCAGCAACTTAAATGGTGCTCAACATTCACGGATTTTAACTTCACGCGCCAAGAGGGAACTTGATGCGATGGCGCTTCCTGCAGCTTTCCTGCTGCTACTGCTACCATTTTAATCCTCTGACTCAGGGGTTTAAATTTAAAATTTGGGCTTAAGTTCATGTACGTAGCTGCAAACGCCCATCGATACGTGAAAGGGTTTCAGAACATCCACACTCATTTTTGCACCCGTATAAGGCCACTCATAACCTCAGGACGTCCCAAAGCAGTGTACCAGGCCAACAGGTTTTTTCAGAGTGTTGTTATTCTTGTACTCTAAGGAAAGGCAGCAGCTATTTTATGCACAGCATGATCCCAGAAACAGCGATGCGACAATAACCAGATCATCTGAATTTTCTCAGTGTGTGGGTTGAAGGGGAGCTCCACTGCTCTTCTTCAAAATACAAACATATGAGCATACACACACGAACACAAGAAATAGGAGCAGGAGTAGGCCATTCAGCCCCTCGAGCCTGCTCTGCCATTCAGTAAGATCATGGCTGATCTGTTTGTGTTTTGAATTCCACGTTCCATCTACCCCTGACAACCTTGGACTCCCTTGCCTAACAAGAATCTATCTACCTCTACCTTAAAAATATTCAATGATCCTGTCTCTATGTCCACCTTGTCAAGGCTGTTCAGGGTCTTATATACTTAAATCAAGCCACCCCTCACTCTTCTAAACTCCAATGGAAACAAGCCCAGTCTGTCTAACTTTTCCTCATAAGACAACCCACTCATTCCAGGTGTCAATCTAGTAAACCCCCTCTGAACCACCTCCAACGCATCTACATCTTTTCTTAAATAAGGAGACCGATCCTGCACATAATATTCGAGATGTGGTCTCACTTATGCCCTGTATAACTAAAGCATAACTGTTAGGAAATAGAGATGGTTTAAGGGAGTTATATTGGCATTTGCGTGTGTTGAGAATGAGTTTTAGCTTTAATATTTAAGTTTGATTTGTATCTCTGCATCTGCGTGTTAAGAAAAGGTCAAGTTGAGTTTTAGCTTCACTTTAAAAGATGCCTGCATTTTTAATGAGAGTTTATGACTGTAAAAGAAGTTAAGCAAACACAAAAGTAGAAAAACTGGGCTGTTCCTAGCAACAGGGGTCCAGAGAGGCAAGTCACTCCCATAGACATACACAGAAGAAACTAGAAAACAGCAGTTTTTAAGTTCAGTTTGAAGCCAGGCAAAGGCAGTCTAGATGGCTCAGACCGACAGTCCCAAGCTAAAGCTGGTTGAAAGTAGCTGCCAGGGAGAGACTAGAGCAATGGGGTCATATAGCCAGTCTAAAGAAAAAAATCTCCAAGGATCCAGGGGAGTGAAACAGAAGAAAGTCCCAAGCAGACCTTTTAGTCAAAGGAAGGACAGGAACCTGGAAAAGGTCTTGTAATTGAGGGGCAGAGAAAGGCTCAAAGCTTCAAGCTTAAAGCTCCAAGCTGCAGGAAGCAGAATCAAAGTGATATAAAGGTTTGTGAGAAGTCAGAATATCCAAGGAGGGAACTGAAGGTCTCTAACTCTTTGCTATGGGCAGGTGAAGCAGTGGTGTACTGTTGACAGCTGAGTCTGTGAGAGAGAGTGAGTGGAAGAAGGCTTGAATGCATGCGGTCACCCAGGGGAGAAGAACATCCGGGGGAGAATTCAAAGCCCTGGAGGTCAACCCTTACAGAAGGCATCTGAGAGAAAGCATCGGTTTGGGAGAAGATTCCAAGGTGAGTTCTTGGAAAGTGGAGATTGGAAACCTTTATATGAAAGATGGAGTTCAGTGAGACTGGTTGGCTCACTGTGTCACAAGCGTCTAGAGGGAGTTGTTGAGAGATCCATAGCATTTGGTTTGAGGTGGCATCTGTTACTTGGTTTCAGAGTGTGGTGTGTCTGACCACAGGTTGCCAATTGGTTTACATAGACTGTGTACTTATTGTGAACATTAGAGTATAAGATAGCTTTTGTAACTTATGTTATCCATGCAATTCTGCATATATTAGTAAAGGTATAGTTATGGATGAAGGAGTATTGTAATATCATTCATCTCTTCCTGTTCAATAAATGTTTTATGCTTTTGTTAAAAGCTCATTAGCTGACTCCTGTGCCTTTGTTCAATAGCTGCTCTCCATGTATCTAAACAAACAAATAAAAGTTAGGATCTGTCAAGCTGGGTTCCACTCTGGGATCAGGCATGTCCAGTGGTAACCTCAGCTGGGAATCATAACAATAATATCCTTACTTTAATGTTCAATTCCTCTCGTAATAAAGGATAGCATTCCACTAGCCTTCTTAATTACTTGCTGCATACTAACTTTTTATGACTCGTGCATTAGAACATCTAGATCCCTCTGCACCTTGGGATTCTGCAGCTGTTCTCCGTTTAATTAATACTCTGCTTTTTTATTCTTCCTGCCAAAGTGAACAACTTCACATTTTCCCACTTAAATAGTCCATCTGTCAGATTTTTGCCCACTCACTCAACCTATCTATATCTGTCTGCAACCACCATATGTCCTCTTCACAACATACTGTCCTATATATCTTTGCGTCATCTGAAAATTGTCTTGTCTTCACACCCCTCAAAGGAACTTTTACATGCACCTGAGAGGACAGAGAGGTAATGGGCTTTACATCTCATCTGAAAGACAGCATCTCATGCACTGCACTGGGATGTCAGCCTAGTTTATGTACTCAAATTTTTAGGCTGGGGTTTGAACTGCAATGTTCTACTTTAGTTATATCGATAGATTGGAGAAGTTGGGACTGTTCTCCTTAGGGAAGAGAGAGTTGAAAGGAGATTTGATAGCGGTGTTCAAAATCATGAGGAGTCTGGACCGAGTAGATAGGGAGAAACTGATCCCATTTGTGGAAGGAACAAGAACGAGGGGGGTACAAATTTAAGGTTTTTGGCAAAAGAAGCGATGGGGGCATATGGGGAAATGTTTTCACATAGCGAGTTGTTAGGATCTGAATGAGTGTGTGGTGGAGGCAGGTTCAATCGAGGCATTCAAGAGGGAATTGAATTATTATCTGAAAAGGAAGAATGTGCAGGGCTTTGGGGAGAAGATGGGGGCATGGCAATAGGTGAGCTGCTTCTTCTAGGAGCCAGCACTGGCACAACAGGCTGAACGGCCTCCTTCTATGCTGTAACCATTCTGTGATTCTACGAGTTCAGAAGTAGGAGTGCTATCATCTGAGACATAACTGACCCTTAACTTGATAAATTATTTTTGGAATGGAGGGGAGGTGGGTGGTTTTAATGCATGAAAACTATAAGTGCACCTTAAGATGTGTGGCATTGTCTGAAAATCCCCCAATCTTGTTCAGCTGTGATGTGAACCATAGGAAATTAAAACAAATTCTTCGTCAAGGTCTAAAAGGTGCTTTACAGATTCAAAACCACAAAAATTTTGCAATCGTCCAGTATTGTGGTTCACGCTGTTCTCTAGAGCTGGCCAGAAAAGCAATGCATTTCTTCCAAAGCATTCTTTATTTAACCTCTCCCTCTCTCTCAGTCACACACACAGACCACGCTCAAGCCTCTGTGTTTGTGGTGGGGGCTGTTTTTAAAAATAATTTTAAAGAAAATTACATTTGTAAAAAAAAAATCAGTCTAACACGTTGTTTGGCACCAGCCCAGTGTAATCAGGGTGAGAGTTGAGCGGTATATTTTGTGAGGGATGGGGGCGCACTGCCCCTCTTCGGACTGAACCTTCCAGCTTCGCAAGCTGATGCCTTGGAGATTCCACTCATGGATGCGGCATTCCATCATCTAGGCTCTTAAGGGAATCTCCCATGGCCTTAAGAGTTCGCTCTAGGGTTAGTGGCACAGATGCAACTTAGCACGGTTAAGAAAGGACCTGCATTTATTCAGGATTTCCAAGAGTGCTTTACAGCCAATGGAACAGTTTTGAAGTGTCTGTAATGTAGGAAATGCAACAGCCAATTTGCACACAGCAAGCTCCCACAAACAGTAATGAGATCATGGCCAGATAATTAGCATGGCTGACTGAGGGATAAATATTGGACGGGCCACAGGAGAACTGCCCTGCCCATCTTCCAAACTGTGCCGTGGGATCTTTTGTGGGGTCCACTTGAGAGGGCTTTCTTCAGTTAATAATTTTAAGGGCAGGTGGAGCTTCAGTTTAATTTTTCATCCAAAAAGTAGCGCCTCTGACTGAGTGCTGTATACGGGGTGTGTCAGTCAGGTTATGTGCTCAAGTCTCTGAAATGGGACTTGAACCTCTAACCTCTGACCCCAGACGAAAAGGACTACCAACTGAGTCCTGGCTGACACAAGTACAGTTTGCAAATGTCCATGATCGCAGAGGAGGGATGGATTGCGGATCACCAGTAAGACTTCCTTTGGAGGCAAAGTAAAATCATTAACTGAAGAGAGCCCTCTCAGGTGGATCCTACAAAAGATCCCACGGCACAGTTTGGAAGATGGGCAGGGCCGTTCTCCTGTGGCCAGTCCAATATTTATCCCTCAATCAGCCATGCTAATTATCCGGCCATGATCTCATTGTTGTGTGCAATTGGATATCAGTATATCATTATAAGGCCAGTCCACTGGACTCATCCCTCACCCTCTGGATCATTCGCCCACGTTGATGGGAAAACACACCAACATGTTTCCCAACAGCACATAAGCGACATGCACCTGGCCGGCTGCACTTCACTCGGGACTTCGAGGTTTGTTTGCCTCCCTTGCTTCGGTCAGCACTCACAGGCATCAGCGCCAGGCTTCACAGACAGCACCACAGCACTTTTACGGAGGCTCACGGGCAGGTCTCTACCTACCAGATCAGCCACATGTGGGTGGCTTTTCAATGGCTGCAGGGCTAGGGCTTACTTGGGGAAGGGGGAGAAGTGGCCTCAGGCAAGGGAAGAGGCTGCAGGGCGAGGGCTGTACTGGAGAAGGAGGGTATCCCAGGGTGTGTGTGGAGGGCACATGTTGATCTGTGCAAGTGGCCTCAAGAGGGTGAGGGCTGAGGAGGCAGCTTCCAGAGGAGATGAGGCCAGATGGAGATGTGAGGGTGTGTGTGTGAGAATAGGTGGTGATGTCCCTTGTGCTGGCAGTGAGTGAGATGCCAGTGAATGTGTGATGGGCTTGTGAGTGTGTGAGTTTAGAGTGATGAGATGGTTGCCATACCCTTGCTGCACAGATGAGATCATTTATCCTCTATCTGCATTGGATGGCCAACCTCTTCTGTGCAGCATTGGCACTGATCACCACTGCCATCGCCTCCCAAGCTGTAGCGGTAATATTGCTGCCCCTCCTGTGGCCAGAGCAGGGGTAGAGGACATCACAGCAGAGCCTCCATGTTGTCCAAAGGGTGCCCGAGGGCTGCAGTTGCCTTGCCTGTCGGGGTCATGTTTTCTTTGTTGCAGTCCTGGGCTGGAAGCACTGAGCGCGGCTGTACTTTAAATGTGGTGCTTGGCGTGATGAAGCAGCGAGATGATGGCGTGGCGGGCGAATCGGAGCCCACCCTCCATGGAAACGGTGTGTTTCACGGGAATGCATAAGCAATGTGGCAGGTTTGGGATGATATGTTGTGAAAACCCGCCATTAGCACAAGGTTCAAGATTCAAGGGCACAAGATTCCGCCCTATGTTTTGAGTTTTGCAAACACTGGCTGGTTGGGCACAGCCAGTGCTTTGTCTGTTGCCAACAGCCGAAGGGATGAGCTATTTGATACGATCTGCCAGTCGTTGAGACATACAGGCTATGTACTTGGCATCACACTGGCACTGAAATTCATATACCATATGATTCATCAGTGTGATAGGCAGAACATCTTTTTGGCTTGATGGCAGCATCCTGTTATTGGAGAATACCCAATCTGAGCTGCTTTATGGGGGAGAGATTCTAGATTTCCACCACCCTTTGTGTGAAGAAATGCTTCCCGGCATCACCACTGAGCAGCCTGATTCTAATTTAAGATTCTGCCCCCTTGCACTGGAGTCCACCACCAGAGGAAATAGTTCCTCTCTGTCTATCCCATCAATTTCTTTAATCATATTAAATGCCTCGATTAGGACTGACTTTAATCTGTTACACTCAAAGGGAATACTTTATTTTCCAAATAGGTACTTCATTCATAATATTTGTATAAGTACATAACATAACATTGCAAATCTGACATTGCATAGAGTGCAATACAGGTCTATTTCTTTCAATACAGTTAGAGATACCTCACTACACATAATTACGGGTTATATTTACAACGTAAATTTACGTTTCATGGGAAGCATTCTCTGGTACCTACAGCCAAAGGGATTTTACACAAGTTCCATTTCCTAGGTGTACAATGGCAGGAAGACATCAGCTCATGGCTTTTCCCTGTTGTACCTCTGTGGCGGCTAACCCAATCTTTATTGTGTCCCTCAGCGCGTAGTCCTGGACCATGGAATGTGCCAATCTGCAACACTCGGTCATCATCAGCTCCTAGAGCTGGAAGACCAGCAAGTTTTGGGCAGACTGGTAATCCAGAGACCCGGGGTAATGCTCTGGGTACCCGGGTTCGAATCCCACCATGGTGGACAGTGGAGTTTGAATTCAATAAAAACCTGGAATTAAAAGTCTAATGATGACCATGAAAAAAACCATTGTCGATTGTTGTAAAAACCCATCAGGTTCACTAATGTCCTTTAAGGAAGGAAATCTGCTTTCCTTACCCGGTCTGGCCGACATGTGACTCCAGACCCACAGCAATGTGGTTGACTCTTAACTGTCCCCTGAAATGGGCTAGCAAGCCACTCAGTTCAAGGACAATAAATGCTGGCCTAGCCAGCAATGCCCACATCCTATGAATGAATAAAAAAAGAACGTCTTTCACTGAGTTGATTGCCCTCCAGCAGCAGTTAGTGTTTACTTCAGTGTATGCCTCTGGGAACAGCTTGTCCCCTGAGTTCTGCTGCAGAGTTGCTAGGGATGAACTTCGAAAACAAACCACTGCATCTCTTTCCAGACCTGCTTTGCAAAGGCACATTCCAGGAGGAGGTGGGCACCGGTCTGTCCCTCACCACAGCCACCTCAAGGGCAGCTGGTGGAGGCATTGAGGCTCTGGGCATGTAAGAAGGATTCAAGGGAATACAAGCCTAGCCTATGCAATCTGTCCTCAGAATTTAACCGTTTTAGTGCCAGTGTCATTCTGGTGAATCTGCACTGTAAAGCTTCCAAGGACAACATCCTCCCTGAGGTGCAGTGCCCAGCCTGAACTGAATGAGGTCAAATCATAAGTAACAATAAAGTAGTTCCTGCCCCTTTGTATTCAGTGCTTTTCCCTTAAAATGTAAAGCCTCTTTAAACGCTGGTAAGCAGAGAGCTAACTAGCGGACGGGTGGTTAATTACGGTTCGGCTTGTCAACAGAAAATCTCCAAAATTTGAGGTCCCCACCGAAGTTTGAGGATTGGGTAAATGACTATGGAAACTCACCTTTACTGGGGTTGGGGTCAGGGTTGCAGGGTTGGGGGTGGGGGTGGTGGTGGGGGTGGGGGGTGGTGGTGGTGGTGGCGGGGGTGGGGGTGCCGGGGGATTAAAGCAGTGGCCTTGAAAGACAGAACAGAAGCAACAGCAAAGAGAAAGTTTACCTGAACTGGTTCCACATCGAGGGGGCTTGAAGACCAAGGGAGCTGTGGTTAGGTACCACATTGGAAAGGGTTGCAACTTCATGGCTTCAAGCCGAAATTAATGCAGGAGGAAACTGAAGAGGACGAAGATTCCCCAGGTGTGGAATGGGCTGTACACAGCAAAGGAAAGGATAGAGCGAAGGGGTTTTTTTTATTGCACGTGGAATCTCCTGAGGAGCAGGTCAGAGAAGAATGACATCTTTGCTAACTAGGCTGTTCAGAGAAGCTCCTCTCAAGTGTATGGCTGGGAGTAATTTAGTAACTGTGCTTGGGCAAACCAAAGTGGAGGCTGTAGATCTTCCTCTGGCATTAGCAGTGAGCATTTCCCAAGCTGTGCATTGCTAAGACTCGTGTACAGCAGATACTGCGGAAGAATGTTGCAACTGTTATTCTGCATGTGATTGTTCTAACTATTATCCTGGTGTCGGACCCCTCTGCCCCCATCTCCTTCAGTAGCTGCCTGCTCTGCTTTAGCAGTAATGGGGCAGTATGACTAGGTACTGCCAAGTGACCAGCAGAGGTGCACACGATCACGCCGCACTGAATAAGGTCATCTGGCCCATAGGGCCTGTGCCAGCTCTTTGAAAGAATAATCTAGTCAATCCCAATCCCTCTGTTCTTTCCTTGTAGTTTTGCACTTTTCTTCAAATATTTATCCAATTCTCCTTTGAAAGTTCCTATTGAACCTGCTTCCACCACCCTTTCAGGCAGCACATTCCAGATCACAACAATGTACCACATAAAAAAAAATCTTCCGGCTCGTCTGTTTCCCCGATCACCTTTACTTAGTGTCCTCCGGCTACTGGAGAGTATTGTCGTCATCATCTTACAAGGATGTGAAGACAATGGGAAAGTGCAGAAAAGATTCACAGGAATGGTCCCGGGGTTGAGGAACATCGGTTATATAGAAGGAAAGGAGAACTGGGACAGTTCTCCTTGGTGGAGGCACTATAATATCTTGCAAGTGACATGCATCCATGACAAAAGCGACACAGAACAGGCCAGTTGGTCCCAGCTGTTCTGAGATGTTGACCTTCTAAATAAATCTGCATACCGAGCTGAACACTGGTTACTGACCCTCTGCCATGATTTCTCCTTATTCACGCTATCAGAACCATTCTTAATTTTGAGCGCCAGTTTCAAACTCTCCATGTGTTCTAAGGGTAAATGCAGCATCCTGAGTGAAGCTAAACTGTACAAAAGCCCTCATAATGTTGAACACCTCTATTCAATTTGCCCTTAACCGAATCTGCTACAAGGAGAATAACCCCAGTTTCTCTAGTCTCTCCATATAACTGAAGTACCTCGTCCCTGATATCATGAGTGTGTGCATCCCACGGTGATGAGAGTTGTATTGTAGGTGTAATGTTCCTTTAAATGAGGTGTCATTGAAGACTAGCAGGAGCCCTCATGACCTGCAATGTGAGTTGAAAGAGTTATTATGAGTTCAATTGGTGCTTGCAGAACAATGCTTCCTTGATGTCATTTATTAATTTCTAGGCCAAAGTTCCACTGTTCAGCCTTAAGAGGAGCAAATGCCACTTATTCTATCAAAATCTATAAAAAAGTGAACGGGGATGCAGAATGAGCTGCTAAATAAAAACAAAAACAAAGCACTAAAGCTGTTGCAAACTTAGGACTCGTTGGGATTACAAATGAGCAAGGAAAATAAGCTGTTAAACAATATTACAGCACAGAAAGAGGCCATTCTGCCTATCATGACTCTTCCAGCTGTTATGATCCCTATGGAGGACGTTAACTTTTAAGAAGAAATTTGAACTTCCAGCTAAAAAGGATGACACGACGTGATTTCACATTTTAAAACTATAACAACCAGACTAAAAGCACTACTAACTAAACCCTATTGTTGGAACCAACTTATACTTTAAACTGGCAAACATAACTTTCCCCTTTTACATTTAACACAACTGAACAACCCACCTCACCGGTATACTTTACCTTCTCCACAATAGCAACCTACTATAAAGCCTTTGACTCCGTGTAACCTCCCAAGTCGTTTAACAGGAATGTTGTTAAACAAAATTTGACACTGAGCCATATAAGGAGCATCATAAAGAAGGAGAGAGAGCTGGATAGGTGGAGAGGTGAAAGCAGATTCAGTAGTAACTTGGAAATACTCTTAAGTAGTCCCTTAAGTAGTATTTGATTTTCCCGTACCAAGTCCAAAGTAATATTTAGCTCCTGAGGATTTACTTCTGTTCTTTCTCTTTTCCAGTCTGGTAACTTTTAACTCCAGAACTGTCTTTCATGGTAAGGGTTTTTCTATTGTTTCATTCTCTAGTGCAAGTTAAGTGAATCTTCCAGCCTCATTTCAAATCCTCACAAATTTGGTCTTTTCAATCTGAGCTCAAGCTCCCACCCATGTTCCTGCGCGGTGAAACTTACAGACTTTCAGCCTCGAACTGTAGTCTCCCTCTGAGATCCTGGCAGACTGATTGTGTCTGTGAGTTTTCATGGGTATCTTAGAAACCTTTCATTGCTCAAAGCCCTTCTCCATGGCAACGCGAATTACATGGGCCTTATATCCAGGCAGAAAAGTTTATTAGCTATCTTTGAGACCCTAGCTCTCTTTTATCTTGGAAGTAAATGGAGAGTTTAAAGCATAACTGGTTACCACCTGACATTCTCAACACCTTCCTGAGACTTTGGGGACTAGTAGTCTAATCTAAGCATGGTAAACACAGATGCTGTTGCTATTGTCTCCAAGTGTGAACACCATACATCTTCTTTCCAACAAACAACCTTAGCCTCCCTTTAATCCTTAACAGACACTTCACGCAGGCCTGTTGTGAGGTGGACTTCAGAACAGGTCACATGGCCCCCTAATTTTTACCTAATTTTAAAGACACAGTCCCGAAACATAACAATCTTAGAAAACTCATGTTTGTAGCATGGCTCTTTCAAATCTTTTAAACATCCATTATTGTCAGACTGCTTGTCCAACATCCAGTATTAAAGCGGGAGAATTGTTTTCCCAATTAAATATTGGGAAGACCAACACTATTGTCTTCAGTTCCAGCTGCAAATTCTGTTCCCTAGTCACCCGCTCCATTCTTCTCCTTGGCAACTGTCTCAGACCAGGCTGTTCACAACCTCGGGTCATGTTTGAACCTGAGATCATCTTACGGCACATATACATCCATGCCTTCCCTAAGGCCATCTATTTCCACCTCCACAAACATTGTACATCCCTCCCCCTCCCCTGTTTATTCATTGATGTTGTCTCCTTCCCAGAAGGTTGACTGTGAGGGACCTCCAGCTCTGTCTGCCCTGTGCTCCCCTTACACATTCCACATAAATCAACTGCATTCAGTCCATTATATCCATCAACATTTTCTCCTCTCCCTTCTTGTGCTATGTTTTTGTCGACTGTCCCCTCTAATAACTGCCTCTGTCGACCGTCTGTTCTAATGATGTGACTGAAGTATTGTATCTTTCTCTCTTTGATATTATGCACAAATTTCTTCTTTAATCCAGACATTTCTAGAACGTCTTCATTAATCTTTCTGTCTGCAGACATGTAGGATATGAAAAGGATCCTTCTATGTGCCCACATCTCAAATATATTCAGCTGATAAATAGTCTCTTTGTTTTTTGATCATGTCTCCGAGGCATATAACATAGACGCCTCAACATTCTTTTTCTAAGATTCAGGTTCAGTTTAGTTCATCTGTTTTTAAAAGCTTCATCTATGCCTTTGTTACCTCTAATGACTCTAAGCACTTCTGGCCAGCCTCGCACCTTCTACATTCCTTAACTTGAGATCATTCAAAACTCTGCTGCCTGTATCCTTACCCACACCAAATCCAGTTCATCAATCACCCCTGTGCTCTCTGACCTACACTGGCACCCGGTTAAGTACCACCCCAATTTTAAATTTCTCATCCTTCTTAGATCTGCCCCATCCCCTATCGCTGTAAACTCTTTCTGAGATACCTACACTCCTCCAATTCTGGCCTCTTGAGTATCCTTCATTTTAGTCACTCCATCATTGGTGGCCATGTCTTCATCTGCCCAGGTCTTAAACTCTGGAATTCCCTCCCCACACCTCTCTGCCCAACCATACCTCTCTTTTCTCCTTTTAAGTTCTCCTTAAAGCAAAGCTTTTGATCATCTGCTCTAATATCTCCTAATACGGCTGGATGACAAATTTTGTTTTATAATGCTCTTGCAAAATACCTATGGATGTTCTGAATTAACATTGAAAATTCAGGAGAAATCGTTGGCCGCTTCATCAGCCTTGGGCCCCTACAAAGGTGCTATAAGAAATACAAGCAATTGTTTGGTAATACAGAACTTGAGTATTGCTCTAAAGAGACATTCAGTTGAAGCTTTTCATCTTGCACTCATCAGGGCAGACACAGGAATGCCAAATGCCAACTGCTGCTCCCTTTGAAATTTGGCATTCTTGCATCTGTCCTGATGAGTGTGTGAAGAAAAGCTTTGACAGCATGTCTCTTTTTTCAGCAATATAAATATAAGTGGTTTTGTTAATCTTCGCTGCTCTAAGTAGAACAAGCCTGGTTTCTCTGATCTCTCCACATAACTGAAGGCCCTCATCCCTGTAATCATTCTGGACTGTTAAACCTTTCCTCTTTAATGCCATTTCCTCTTCTATGCCATATGCTGTCCTTTTCCTTCTCAAAGCTATTTTGCTTGCCGCAGCTGCTTGGAGGTTGAATCATTTGCCTTTGTAGGGACCCCGAGATGGATGAAGGCCACAAACATTTCCCCTGAATTTTCATCGTCAATCTAGCCCCAGTCTCCTCTTCAGTGAGATAGGATCACAGAATGATGCACCACAGGAGGATGCCATTTCACTCATTGTGCCTGTGGTAATGCAATTAGCCCCGCTCTCTCTGCTCTTTCGATATAGCCTTGGAAACTATTTCTTGAATTTATCCAATTCTCCTTTAACTGTAAATATTGAATCCACCTCCACCACCCTTTCAGGCAGTCCTTTTGCCAATCACCTTAAATCCGTGCCGGTTAGTAACCAAGGGCGGGATTTTCCGCACCCACCCACCGCCGGGATCTTCCGGTCCCGCCGCAAGCCAATGGGCTTCTGGCTGGGGCGTAGCCTCTCCCGTGATGGGTCCCACCCGTGATGGGGCCGGAAAATCCCGCCCAAGTCTCCCTCCACTGAAAACGGTTACCCCCCCCCCCCCGCCAAAACCATTCACGATTTTGAGCATGATTATACCACCTACCGTCAGCAGACAACAAGCTAAGGACCTGCCTTCAGGCAGAACACGCAGGACATGACATGGCATAAAATCTCCTAACAATTGCCATGTGTGTGGCACAGTTGGCAAGGGGAGAGTAACACCCTACACATCGCATTGTACCAGCCTGCAGACTCTTATATCAACTCCTCCATCCACTTATTTCAAATAGCGAAGGTGGGGGGGGTGGAAATGACTGCAGTAAGTGGTTGCACTATAATAGCTTGCAAGTGACAGTGCATCCATGACAAAACCAACATTGACCCGACCATTTGGTCCCAGCTGTTCTGATGTGTTGGCCTTTTAAATAAATCTGCATACCGAGCTGAGCTAATGAAGTTGACATGTTAAAATGAGAACTTCATGGTGTTATCAATTACTCTCTGACCTTGGGTTGTGTCCCAGTAATTTACAGGCACATAACTGAAGCTCAGTGATGTTAAATTCACTCCTACTGTGAAAGCTCTGATGTCTTCATCGCACTTTGAAGAGAATATTTTAACACATCAGCACAGGCTCAAGGGATGAGAATTGCAACAATAAACCTCAGTTAGGGGATTATTGTTATTCATCGTCATCTAAGGATCGGAAAGCATTCAAAAGGGTGCAGAAAAGGTTCACAAGGATGGATCCAGGGATGAGGAACTTGAGTCATGTAGATAGATTGGAGAAGTTGGGACTATTCTCCCTGGAGAAGAGAAAGTTAAGAGGTATTCAAAATAATGAGGGGCTGGGCAGAGTAGCTAGGGAGAAACTGTTCCCATTTGTGGAAGGATTGAGAACCAGAGGACACAGAATTAAGGTAATTGGCAAAAGAAGCAATGGCTACATGAGGAGAAACTTTTTGTGCAGCGAGTGGTTGGGATCGGGAATGCGAGCATGGTGGAGGCAGGTTCACTTGAGGCATTCAAGGGGGAATTGGATTATTATCTGAAAATGAAGAATGTGCAGGGCTATGAGGAAGAGGAGGGGATGCGGCACTAGGTGCATTACTCCTTCAGAGAGCCAGCACAGATATGGAGGGGCTGATTGGCCTCCTTCTGTGCTGCAATCATTCTGTGATTCTGTGGTTGAATCACACGCAGAGCTTTCACCTCTCCCTGTGTCTGGGCCCAAGCCAGGCCAGAGAGATGATAACTCCTTGCCTATTCTTGGAAACGTTTGGAGAGGTTCCTACTGGTCTATGCTTAACCACTTAATTTAGCACTTAATTTAGCAATTTATGTCGAAATATAGCAACTTTCCACTGTTAGCTCATGACGGGCCAGAACTGACCAAATTTGCTATATCTAGGGACGATGAAAGCTGGCTGATAAAGGAGGAACACCCCGCCCAAGTCTTCAATTTGCTTTCCATTCAAGCTCAGCTCCCAGGGATCTTCTAATCACTGCAACAGCAGGCCCCTCTCTTCGAGGGATGTGCTATATTATTATTTAAAAAAATAATAAATGTTGCTTATATTCTAATGGAGCAATACGTGGGATGTCTGAGGGACCCTGAATGGGAAAATATAGCACGGAGTGTAGCTCTCATCCACAGAGAGCCAAAAGGTCCCAAGTTCAATTCATTGGGCAGGATTTCCTGGTCCCAGCACCAACAGACATCGTTGTTGGGGAGGGCGGGGTGGGGATGGGAACATTTGGAGAGCTGTTTTAACTTTCCCCTCCCGCCTGTGATGATGTCTGCCGGTGTCGGGGCACGAAAATCATGCCCATGGTATTCGTCGGGTTACTAAAATCGGCCAAGTACGTATTGAGAGCAGGGAGTAGTTGGGGTCAGTGCTATAGTGGCTCTGTTGTCGGATTAATAATCCAAAGACTCTAACTAATGATCCAGAGACATGAGTTCAAATCCCACCATGGCAGCTGGAGAATTTAATTCCAATTAATGAATAAAAGGTTAGCATCAGTAATGATGACCACGAACCAACCTACTAGATCTGGTTCACCCATCTGGTTCACTAATGTCCTTCAGTGAAGGAAATTTTCCATCCTTACTCAGTCTGGCCTGCATGTCACTCCGGACCCACGGCAATGGGGTTGACTCTTAATTGCCGCCTCAAATGGCCGAGCAAGCCATTCAATTGATAGCAATTAAGGGGGGGAAATAAGTGTAATATGCACATTCCGCGGATGAGAAAAAAACAATTGGTCTCAGCACCCATGGCAAGGGAAGAGTAAAAAGATGTCAGGGCCGAGGTGGGTGTCTACTTCCAGTTGGAAAGGGTATATTCTGATTCTTGGATGCAGACTGAATCATTCTTACCTGATAGAAGAGACATTGTCAAGGTCGTGGGTGAAGACAGACTGCACTGGTGAGAGACTATTGACTGTAAAACCATCAGAACGCCGATCTGCTGTCAGGAAATGAAAGTACAATATTTCCAAATAAACTTTAAGATTCAGGGAGTGAGACTAACTGGATTGCTCTCTATGGAGAGCCAACATGGAATCGATGGGCCAAATAGCCTCCTTCTCTGACTCCACAACCTCATCTTTACTCTGTGCTCAGCAACGCTTCTGGACAACAGTATTTTGCTATCTCCAGCCATTGGAAATTCCAAAACTGAAATTTTGCTTAGGTAAGGGTATTAAGTGTATGGGGGCAAGGGGTGGAATTTCATGGAGCCCAGCAGAGCAGGCATGATGACTTGGGTGGCAGTAGTGGGAGGGTAGGCGCTGGTAGAATCAGGCAGGATTCCTGCATCACATTCCTGATGTCGAGCAAACTGTTCCCAATAAAGTTGTGAGAGGAAAAGGCCCAACACAAGGATCTCGCCTTCTGGCGATGGGATGTCAGTTGGGCTCATTAATGAAACAAAAACAAAAATAGCTGGAAAAGCTCAGCCGGTCTGACAGCATCTGTGGAGATGAACACAGTTAACATTTCGAGTCGGTATGACTCTTCATCAGAACTAAAGAAAATAAAAATGAGGTGAAATATAAGCTGTTTGAGTGGGGTGGGACAGGTGGAGCTGGATAGGGGGCCAGTGATAGGTGGCAGCAAAGAAGAGATTGCCAAAGATCTTATAGACAAAAGGACAAAGGGGTGTTGACGGTGGTGATATTATCTAAAGGATGTGCTAATGGTGATATTAAGGGTAGAAAGCAGGATGAGCAAGTGACAGATGGCCCTAGTGGGAGTGGGATGGGGTGAAGGGATCGAAATGGGCTAAAAGGTGGAGATAAAACAATGGATGGAAATAAATTTAAAAATAATAGAAATAGGTGGGAACAGAAAAATATATTTAAAAAATATATTTAAAAAGTTATAAATTATTGGAAAAAGGGGGATTGGAAAGTGGGTGGGGATGGAGGAGAGAGTTCATGATCTAAAGTTGTTAAGCTCAGTGTTAAGTCCGAAAGGCTGTAAAGTGCCTAATCGGAAGATGAGGTGCTGTTCCTCCAGTTTGCGTTGGGCTTCACTGGAACATTGCAGCAGGCCAAGGATGGACATGTGCGCTTCAGAGCAGGGTGGTGTGTTGAAATGGCAAGCGACAGGGAGGTCTGGGTCATGCTTGTTTGGTCTCGCCAATGTAGAGGAGACCACATTTGGAGCAGCGAATGCAGTAGACTACATTGAGGGAAGTGCAAGTGAAATGCTGCTTCACTTGAAAGGAGTGTTTGGGCCCTTGGACGGTGAGGAGGTGGGAAGTAAAGAGGCAGGTGTTGCACCTTCTGCAGTTGCATGGGAAGGTGTCGTGGGAGGGGGTTGATGTGTAGGGGGTGATGGAGGAGTGGGCCAGGGTGTCCCGGAGGGAATGATCCCTGCGGAATGCTGACAGAGGTGAGAGGAAGATGTGTTTGGTGGTGGCATCATGCTGGAGTTGGCGGAAATGGCGGAGGATGATCCTTTGAATGCGGAGGCTGGTGGGGTGATAAATGAGGACAAGGGGGACCCTATCATGGTCATGAAAGGGAGAGGAAGGTGTGAGGGCGGATGCACGGGAGATGGGCCAAACACAGCTCATTAATGAGCTGCTTGACACTAATTATGCCTGAGCCTACTGGAATTTAGTGGTGACTCAGGGACCTCATGGGATTTGGACAGTTCTCCCGTGCGTCCTGAAGGTTACCTTGCAAACTCTGCCAGGTGTGCCTGCAGCCTCATAGGATGGGAGGCAGGGAGGAGGGAGGCAGGGTCCCTCATTATCAGGCACTCAGTGCCAGATTGAGGGACCCTGCATCAGGAAGGGAGGGGGAGGGTGCCTCCGAAAGCCTACCTCCTGCTCTTGTCTCCAACCACCTGATCCCCTATCCATCTCTGGTGAGCCCTCCCTCAATCCCCAACCCGTCCCATTCACCTGTACACTGGGATCCAGCGGAGATCCTTGGGCTGGGCCAAGGAGCATTACTGGTGGCGCTGCTGGCAATGGAGAGCATCCGGCCTCTGATTGGCTGGGAGGCAGGATTTCCTGGGGTCCTAAATCCCTTAGAAGATCCAATGCTGGCCAGTTAAATGACTGGTGTGCGGTTGATGTCGTTTATATGGATTTCAGCAAAGCCTTTGACAAGGTCCCACATGGGAGACTTATAAAGAAGGCAAAGGCACATGGGGTACAGGGTAATTTGATAAGGTAGATTCAAAATTAGCTTAGTTGTAGGAGGCTGAGGGAGATGACAGAAGCGTGCTTTAGTGACTGGAAGCCAGTGTCCAATGGCATACCACAGGGATCTGTGCTTGGTCCCCTATTATTTGTGATTTATGTAAATGACATAGATGACTATGTGGAGGGTAGGATTACGGATGACACAAAGATTGGCTGGGTGGTTAACCATGAGTTGAGTGTCTTGGGCTACAGGAAGAAATAGATAGGATGGTCAAATGGGCAGATAAGTGTCAGATGGAATTTAACCCTGAAAAGTGTGAGGTGATACAGTTTGGGAGGAGTAATTTGACAAGGAAGTATTCAATGAATGGCATGACACTAGGAAGTTCTGAGGAACAAAGGGACCTTGGCGTGTGTGTCCATAGATCTCTGAAGGCAGATGGGCATGTTAGTGGGTGGTGAAAAAGGCATATGGGACACTTGCCTTTATCAATTGAGACATAGATTACAAAAGTAGGGAGGTCATGTTGGAGTTATATAGAACCTTGGTGAGGCCACAGCTGGAGTACTGTGTTCAGTTCTGGTTGGCACATTATAGGAATGATGTGATTGCACTGGTGGGTGTGCAGAGGAGATTCACCAGGATGTTGCCTGGGATGAAACATTTAAGTTATGAAGAGAGGTTGGTTAGACTTGGGTTGTTTTTGTTGGAGCAGAGAGCACTGAGGGGCGAGCTGATCGAGGTGTACAAGATTATGAGGAGCATGGACAGGTTGGATAGGGAGCAACTGTTCCCTTAGTTGAAGGGTCAGTCACAAGGGGACATAAGTTCAAGGTGAGAGGCAGGAGGTTTAGGGGGCATGTGAGGAAGAACTTTTTTACCCAGAGGGTGGTGACAGTCTGGAATGCACTGCCTGCGAGGGTGGTGGAGGGATGGTTGCCTCACATCCTTTAAAAAGTACCTGGATGAGCACTTGGCACATCATAACATTCAAGGCTATGGGCCAAGTGCTGGTAAATGGGATTAGGTAGGTAGGTCAGGTGTTTCTCACGTGTCGGTGCAGACTTGATGGGCTGAAGGGCCTCTTCTGCACTGTGTGATTCTGATGGCACTTAAATGTCATCGAGCCTCCCTCACGGATGCAACGTAGGGTTCCCACCTAAGAACTGGTGGGAGGGACCCCTGTCGCAAGGAACAAAATCCCAACCAAGGTGTGCAGATGGAGTTAATGTTCTAATGGAATGGTGGAACAGGCTGGAGGGGCTGAATGGCTCTCTTCTGTTTCCATGGACTGAATAATACGGGGTGCGGACGGCTTGCCGCACCTACACCTTTGGAAGCAACGTCAGCATGGAGCCGAGACGCTCTACATCGACATGCCCTGCAACCATAAAGTTGGATAAACGAGAGTCAAGTGGGACTTTTGCCCCTCGCTGGGGAGGTATTTCCCGCCCTCTGGAGCTGCCGGCCAATCCGATTGGCTGTCAGCTCCATCAGTCCCCACCAGTGCCAAGAGCGCGACAGTGGCAAGGGTCCCAATACCGACCCCTGGGGAACTCCACTGCAGGAGAAAGAAGCAGGCCATGGATCTCCAGAGCAGGTAAGTCTGGGGGTCTGGGGGAGGAAAGGTTAGGGAGGGGAGCTGCTGTGAGGGGGTAGGTTTAAGACTGCGGGCATGTAAGAACGAGGAGGAGCTCAATCTTAGGGGGCCACCCCACGATTGGCAAAGGGCAGCCACCAAGAAGCAAACCCCCCTCCTTCTCAATCTTAGAAGAAGTTTTAAAAAAGATTCGAGCTGCCTCCCCCCCGACCTTCCAGCCATTTTATGGTGTGGGCAGAGTATTATCAGGTCAATTGGCTCAATAACCAGCCTAACTGACCCTTGATTACTTATTTGAGTGTGGTGGGCGGTGCCCAATCCCCCTGTATGATGGAGCTGAGTTTGGCGATGGGCAGGAAGATGTGGAGTGGGCACCTCATTCTATTTAACGAGCTCCCCCCCTCTGCCTGAAACACACCCAGCGTGGGCACATAAGATGCTGCACCGCATTCCCATCTTCCAGGGAATACCCTAACCCTGTCACCCCTCAAAAACTGGCAACAGTGAAATGGGAGAACCTCATTATGCATAACTGCAAATGCAACCTGTAATATACCATCATCCAAGAAAGAGTGTAAGCTCATTTTGTAAAGACCCAGCAAAAATTCCTATTCAGAACAAGCTGTTCCCATTATAAACACTGTTTAGTACTTAGCTGGAAAATTTATGGAGTACCACTTCTCAAAGTTGGCTCATTGACCTTAACTAAACTTAACTATTCATAGTAAGATAGCTAAGCAGGTTGCACCAAAAGATTGGGCCTCCTAACCTGAGATGATTTCTGGGGTCGATCCTGAAATCCAGCTCCCAGGCCAAAGATTTTTTAACTCTTTTTTTTAAAGTTCATCACCTGTTTTATTGTGACATGTTAAATAATTTATGTTCCTTTTAACACAACACTCTATTCCTTGGGATAACAACGAAGCAGGAAATTTAAATTCCCAATGAGTACCACTTTATTTCTTATTGTTGGACAGTCTGACAGTCCAGTCAGTAACCTGCCTTGACATCAACTGTTGACTTAGCTTCTGGCAGTCGCCCCCTCTAGATGTAATCTATCAGCAGATAGTCCAGTGCCAGGGTACATGTACCAAAGTCAGGGTGTCTCCATTTACATCAACTGCAGCTTCCATTTATATAGCACCTTTAACATCATAAAATGTCACGAGAGGCTTCACAGGAGTGATTATGAGACAAAATGTGACCCTGAGCTGTGTAGTTCAGGTGACCAAAAGCTTGGTCAAAGAAGTAGCGCCTCAAAGGAGGAGAGGGAGATTGCAAGGTGGAGAGACTGGAGGGAGGGCTTTCCAGAGTTTAGGCCCTCAGCAGTTGAAGGTATAGCCACAATTTTGCGGGAGTGATTAAAACCACGGATGGGCAAGAGGCCAGGTTTAGTGGAGCGCAGAGACCTTGGAGGTTTGTAGGCCTGGAAGAACCGGAGAAAAAGGAAGAAGCTTTTAAAATTGAGGCATTGCTGGACCATAAGATAATGTAAGTTGATAATCTTTTCTATGAAAGAGGCTATGTTAAAGATGCTATATAAAGGCCAGTTGTTGTTGTTGAACCGAGGTACTCCAAATGTTTGAGTAGTTTTGTAACCATAATACTAGCGTTTGACTTCACATCCCAGAATATCAGCTAAAAAATTAAAACAAAATGGTTGGCACTGGAAGCCAGAAATTATAACATGCCTGCTGAGCTAATTTTATAGAGTCAGTTAAAGTTCTACTTGTCAACTGTTCTCTCAGTTTGTGACCCAGTTTGAAGAAAGCAACAAACATTTGCCTCATTTTTATTTTCTCTCCACAACAGACATGAAGTGAATAACAACAAAGAGGTTGTCCTACATTAACCCGTGCTCCAACATTAAAGTGGGACAGTAGCAGACAGCAGTGCTTCAACTAAATCGCTAACATCTGCTCCTGTCCAAAATTCAATACTTGGACAGTTTTCAAAAAAGCAATCGATAATGATTAAAGTGTTTACGTTCATTCTATTGAGCATTGACTAGCTGACAGGCACTTAATCGCTACAGCCTGGCACCAAGGTTAGGCCTAAGGGTTGGGGTTGGGAGAAGCAAATTTTCCCAATCCCTAAACGTTGCCAACCTGACTTTATGATTCCCATCGAAGATTCCCAATCTTCACTTGGATGGTGGCTGATCTGCACCTCAATTCCGTTCCACTGCTTTCGCTTGATAGATTTAACCAACAAATATTTTATCGATCATTCAGAGCCTTTTGGGGAGAGAGAGAGAGTGCCAGATTTCTACTACCTTCTGTGCAAAAATGTGCTTCCTGATTTCCCCCTTGAATGGCCTAGTTTTAATAGTTAATGTGGTATTCCCTTTGATTTTGACTCCCTTACCAGAGGAAAGCATCCCCTGTGAATCAGGAGACAGTGCCTCATCTTTCCCTTCAGGCTTCCAAACTCAATATTGAGTACAACAATTTCAGACCCTAATCTCTACTCCTATTTTGGAGGGGCAGAGTGGCCTCCTCTTGTTTCCATGCTCCTGACCCTGGTGATTTGGTGAGACCTAATATCACTCAAGAGGACACTTTTCTTTATTTTTTCCATGGGATGTGGGCATCACTGGCAGGACCAGTGTTTGTTGCCCGTCCCTAATTGCCCTTTAACTGAGTGGCTTGCTCGGCTATTTCAGAGAGCAGTTACATCACTGTGAGTCTGGAGTCACATGTGGGCCAGGCCAGTTAAAGATGGTAGATTTCCTTCCCTAAAGGGTATTAGTGAATCAGAGGGGTTTTTAACAACATGGACACCAATACTGAGACTAGCTTTATATTCCAGACTTTATTAATTCAATTCATATTCCACCAGCAGCCATGCTGGGATTTGAACCCATCTCCCCACAGAATTAGCCAGGGCCTCTAGATTACCAACCCTGGGACATTACCACTATGCACCGGTGGAGCTGACAGGCGATGGAGAACTGCCGGCCTCTGATTGGCCGGCATCTCTCGTGAGGTGGGATTTCTGTCCCCAGGGGTCCTGACTCCTGGGGGCAGCCAGCCGCTGGCTGGTTAAGTGCCTGATGGGCAACAATATGGTGGGCCTGTCCCAAAGAGGCAAGCTGGGGCTCCCAGCTGGCGGGCGTGACCCCTGTCGCCTGGATGAAACTTGCCCAATCCGTCCGTGTTGTTTCCCTGACCTCACCCTCATACCCCATTCCCACCCCCACCACCCCCGGCCCTCTGCCCCCAACTCCAGCAACGCATTTAACTGCTTGTGGCCAACCTGAAATTCATGCATGTAATCTATCCGAAAAAATCCTCCATATCAAACCCTATCAAAACACTTACTCTGTGATCAGCATTGAAACACACAGTGCCGCTCTCAGAGCTGCAGATCCATGTTGAAAATAGATCATTGTAACATGATTAAAAATGCCAATCGTAATGAATAAAATGCTAATGTAATGTGATTAATAACTATTAACAATGGGGTGTGACTGAAATGAATGGTTCCCTTGCAGTGTAATCCAAAGAACGATCACAAAACTGATAGATTTCAATTAATTAAAGATTATTCGGTCTGTGAATTAAATCATGCAGGTGGAAAGAGCGAACTTGCATTTGTGTAGCACCTTATCACATTCTCAGGGGCTCCTGATCCCCTGCCAGCAAATCAATTACTTTTGATGTTTAAGCGCTGTTCTTTATGCAATCGTGATAGGCAATTTGTGCACAGCAAGATCCCACAAGCAGCAAATGAATGAATGACCAGATCGTTCCTTTTACTTGGGGGGAGTGTTGGCTGGGATACTTTGTAGGATATCTTTCTCTTATTCAGGTAATCAGGAAATACACCTGCACCAGCAGGGGAGGAGATTAATTTTAACTGGGGGGGTCAACTTGAGATTCAGTGGGCACTCTAGCCTCTGAGTTAGAAGGTTGTGTGTTCAAGCTTTACTCCAGAGCATTAACTAAGTAATCCGGGCTGACATTCCAGTGAGTTACCGAGGGAGTGCTGTGCTGTCTCTCAGATGAGATGTTGAACTGATGCCCTTTCAGGGAGGTGCAAAAGATCCCATAGTTCTATTTTGAAGAAGACCAGGGGAGTTCTCCAAGGTGTCCTGGCCAATATACAGGGAATTGGTGAGGCCGCATCTCAAATATTGTGTGCAGTTTTGGTCTCCTTGTTTAAGGAAGGATGTAAGTGTGTTTGAGGTGGTTCAGAGGAGGTTTACTAGATTGATACCTGGAATGAGTGGGTTGTCTTATGAGGAAAGGTTAGGCTGACTGGGCTTGTTTCCAGTGGAGTTTAGAAGAGTGAGGGGTGACTTGATTGAGGTATATAAGATCCCGAACAGCCTTGACAAAGTGGACGTGGAACACCCGATGTTTCCACTGGTGGGTGAGTCCAGAACTAGGGGGCACTGTTTTAAAATTAGACACTGTCCTTTTAGGACAGAGATGAGGAGAATTTTTTTGGTTGTGCGACTTTGGAACTCTCAGCCTCTGAGGGCAGTGGAGGTGGGGGTCATTGAATGTTTTTAAGGCAGAAGGAGATATATTCTCGTTAGGCAAGGGAATCAAAGGTTAACAGGGGGTAGATGGGAATGTGAAACTGGAAACACAAACAGATCAGCCATGATCTTATTGAATGGCAGAGCAGGCTCAAGGGGCCGAATGGCCCACTTTTGCCCCTATTTTGTATGCTTGTATGTTCGCCATATTTATCTTTCAACCAACAATTGTCGTTCACGAGAGCTTGCTGTGCGCCAATTGGTTGCCCCTTTTTCTACATTACACGACATTTCAAAAGTACCCCATCAGCTGTAAAATATTGGGAATGATCTCAGGACACTATATAAATGGAAGCTTTCATTTTTACTCTCATTCCCTCTCTCATGTGGTTTAAATGGTATTTCCCAGCAAGGGGCAAGGGCTATGAAATTTGGGGAACAAACCACGGGGACCAGTCCCTTCAATAAGGTCGGCATCCTGTCGCAGTTAAATGTACATGACTCCAACTAGTTGCTGGGGAGTTTCTTCCTCAGGAATTGGAAGGGAGAAGATATGAAGTGGAAAGTCAGCTGTAGTTCATTTTGCAAAAATTTCTATTTTCATCCTCGTCATTCCAAAATCTTTGGCATTCCATGAATTAAGCTCTCGGGCTGGAGGGGTAGAAATGCTGGCTTTAAGAACTATGCATGGTTTTAATTTAATAAAGAAAGGAAAAATTGTTTTGTTAAAAAAATTCCAAACGTGTTTCGCACCACATGACAGTAATTGCGAAGGGTGAGGGGAAGTTCAGGTTCGGATGCTGACCTGAATTTTAATTCCTCTCTTCAGATAAGACCCTCTCGTGCTACGTTGAAATTAGGAGTGTAAAGTGTACGAGCGATTTTCAGATGACTTGATTGAATGGGCAGAGATTGAATGTTTCCTACCCACTGGCCAGATCAGAAGACAAGGGGAAGCATGACAATGTCTGCTTGACCTGCGTCTTGATGTCAGCTGTCAAGAAATTGATTCCGGTGGCCAGTTCCAATAATGAGATGTGCGTCTTGTGTCGTCTCCGTGACAGGGTGGAATCTTGAGAGGCTGATGAAGAAGTAGCGTTAGCATTGTTGCAATATGCCTTTAAGGGATTGCAGCATGACATCACTAAAAAGGAAGTGTGTCATGCCGCAATCCCTTAAAGGTATGTTACAACATCCCCCTTTCAATCCCTTAAAGGCATAATCCAAGAAGCATCACTAGACTTTCTCCACTCCTTGCAAAAGCTCAAAAATTTAGCAAACCAGCGGCTGGGGCAGCGTAGGAATTGTGACTTTAAATAAAGATAGGCGTAGATCTGTAACTACAGAGGAAGTTGTTTTTAAGTATAGAGAGGGAGTGGGGTTTTCGACAAAGTAGAGAGAATTAGGCTTTAAAAAGTACCGATTGGGGCTGAGAATCGAGAGGGGGAGTGTAGCTTTAAGGAGAGGGGAGAACAGCTTTAAAGAGAAAGAGAGGGCACGGAGTTTTAAATAGAGTTTTACTACGGGCACTAATGGTGTGACTGTTAACACTGCATTGATATGAAAGACGCGTGCCAGTTTAAGAGACCGCAACTAGCAGAGAGTCGAGATGCCAGCTTTGACAATGTCTGCTTTGGTGTGATGCATTTTTAAAGGTGATGATTATCAACCTGCCAAAAGCATCACACCATGACATCCCTAATCCCAATCAAACAGTGCCAAGTTCAAGTCCCCAGGCTTGCTCACATTCAAAGCTGTCATCTTCAATTGTCATGAAATTAATTAATTCTTGACCTCTCCAATTATCCATGATTCTAATTGGCTGCGGTCTGGTCCTCTGAATGGCATTCAACTCGGGCAGTTCCTGTTTACTTTTTAATTCACTGCCCGCTTTTCCTGCACCCAGGACTCTCCGGACATGAGCTGTTCCAGTGGCCGTTGGGCGACTCTGATGCAAAACAAAAGATGATTTTCTGGTCATCAGCGCTTTGCTGTTGGTGGGATCTTGCTGTGTGCCAGTTGCCTGCTGCGTTTCTTACGTTACATGACGGTGACCACGCTTCAGAAGCACTTCACTGGCTTTAAAACGCTTTGGGATGCGCCGTGGTTGCGAAGGGGAGCTACACGAAGGCGAGGGCAGAATTTTATGTCCCACAGGTGGGCATGCGCCCCACCCGATCGGGCGAGTGTCCCAACGTCATTGCGCAGTCATGCGATACTTCGCTCGGAGGACGCGCGGGTAACTCAGAAGCGCCCCCGCCAACAATGAAGCAGGCAATTGAGCCCATCCATGGCGCAATTGCCTCTGATTTTCCGTGGCCCATCCAACCTTAGGGGCAATTCGGCCAGGCGGCCTTCACATTTTTCGTGAAGCCTCATCCGAGGGCGGGATGAAATCTCCGTCAGGAAATAAAATAAAAGTGAATATCTGTAAGGACAGTGTTTTTGTGAGGTCTGCTTTTGGGTGCTTGCTAGGGCTGCGTGGGAACTTTTTTTTTTAACTGCAGCTTTTTTTTGTGCGTTGGTTTGTTATTTGCAGGTCTGCAGCTCCCCGAGGCAGCTGTCGGCCTCCGGGGCGGTGGGGGGGGGGTGGTGGGATCTCTCTCGCAGCGCTCACCCATGCCCACTGTGACGTCGCCGCCCGGCCTCTCCCCACCCCCCCACCCCAGCAGCGGTGAGCTATTCAGCCCGGGCTTCACGCTGGTTGCCCGTTAACTGGCCATCCAGCGTGAAATCGCAGTCAGACTGCCGATCGCGAGTGTCCCACGGGGGAAAATTTCAGGCCCAGGTCTTCCTTCTTTCCGAATGCAGGAAAATCCAGCAAGCGGACACAATGAAACAACTTGCATTGATATAGCACCCTTCTGAACCACAGGACACACAAAAGCATTTACAGCAATGAAACACTTACGTGAAGTGTAACCGTTGTTGCAATGCAAGAAACTCAGCAGCTAAATTTGCCGGCAGCAAGGTCCCACAAACAGCCATGTGACAATGAGCAGATAATTTGTATTCGTGGTGTGGGTTGAAGGATAACTATTGGCCAGGATACCAGGGAGAACTGCCCTGTTGTTCTTTAAGATTGCTCAAAGGGTCCTATCACTGCCTTAGTTTAGCACACTGTGTGAAAGACAACATGGCAGCACTCCCTGCGTACTGCACTGGCAGTTTCAGCCCAGGTTAGAAGATCACATCTCGGGAGTGAGACTTGAATCCACCACTGTCTGACACAGAGGAAAGAGTGTCAAATGAGCCATGGCCGACACACAGTTAGTGTGATATCTGAGGAAATATGACAATTAGTGTGATATTTGAGGAAATATGACAGTGTGATATTTGAAGAACTATGACAATTAGTGTGATATTTGAGGAACTGGGACGGTTCGTGCGATATTTGAGGAACTATGACAATTAGTGTGAGATCTGAGGAACTATGACAATTAGTGTGATATTTGAAGAACTTGACAATTAGTGTGATATTTGAAGAACTATGACAATTAGTGTGATATTTGAGGAACTATGACAGTTTGTGTGATATTTGAGGAACTATGACAAATAGTGTGATATTTGAAGAACTATGACAGTGTGATATCTGAGGAACTATGACAGTTAGTGAGATATTTGAGGAACTATGACAGTTAGTGTGATACTTGAGGAATTAAGACAGTTAGTGTGATATTTCAGGAACCATGACATTTGTGTAATATTAGAGGAATCATGACAGTTTGTGTGATATTGAGGATCTCTGACAGTTTGTGTGATATTTGTGGAACTAAGACAGTTAGTGTGATATTTCAGGAACAATGACAGTTTGTGTAATATTTGAGGAATTATGACAGTTACTATGATATTTGAGAAACCAAGACAGTTAGTGTGATATTTGAGGAACTATAACAGTTAATGTGATATTTGAGGAACTATGAGAGTTAGTGTGATATTTGAGGAACTATGAAAGTCAGTGTGATATTTGATGAACTATGACGGTTAGTGAGGTATTTGAGGAAATATGACCGTTAGTGTGATATTTGACGAACATTGAAAGTTAGTGTGATATCTGAGGAACTATGTCAATTAGTGTCATATTTGAGGAACTATGACAGTTAATGTGATATCTGAGGAGCAATGACAGTTAGTGTGATATTTGAGGAACTATGACAGTTAGGGTGATTTTTGAGGAAATGTGACAGTTAGTGTGATATCTGAGGAACTATATCAATTAGTGTGACACTTGAGGAACTATGAGAGTTAGTGTCATATTTGAGGAACTATGACAGTTAGTGTGATATTTGAGGAACTATGACACTTAGTGTGATATTTCAGGAACTATAACAGCTTGTGTAATATTTGAGGAATTATGACAGTTAGTGTGATATTTGAGGAACTATGACATTTAGTGTGAGATTTGAGAAATTATGACAGTGTGAAATTTGAAGAACTATGACACTTAGTGTGATATTTCAGAAACTATAACAGCTTGTGTAATATTTGAGGAATTATGACAGTCAGTGTGATATTTGAGGAACTATGTCAATTAGCGTGATATTTGAGGAACAATGACAGTTGGTGTGATATTTGTGGAACTATGAGAGTTAGTGTAATATTTCATGAACTATGACAGCTAGTGTGATACCTGACGAACTATGTCAATTCGTGTGATATTTGAGGAACTATGAAATTTTGTGTAAAACTTGAGGAATTATGATATTTGAGTGATATTTGAGGACCTATGACAATCAGTGTGATATTTGAGGAACTTTGACAGTTTGTGTAATATTTGATGAATTATGACAGTAAGTGTGATATTTGAGGATCTCTGGCGGTTTGTGTGATATTGGAGGAACTATGACAGTTAGTGTGATATTTGAGGATCTCTGACAGTTTGTGTGATATTTGAGGAACTAAGACACTTAGTGTGATATTTGAGGAACTGTGACGGTTCGTGCGATATTTGAGGAACTATGACAATTAGTGTGAGATCTGAGGAACTATGACAATTAGTGTGATATTTGAGGAACTTGACAATTAGTGTGATATTTGAAAAACTATGACAATTAGTGTGATATTTGAGGAACTATGACAGTTTGTGTGATATTTGAGGAACTATGACAGTTTGTGTAATATTTGATGAATTATGACAGTGTGATATTTCTGGAAGTATGACAGTTCGTGTAATATTTGAGGAATTATGACAGTTTCTGTGATATTTGAAGATCTCTGACAGTTTGTGTGATATTTGTGGAACAAAGACAGTTAGTGTGATATTTCAGGAATAATGACAGTTCGTGTAATATTTGAGGAATTATGACAGTTACTATGATATTTGAGAAAACAAGAAAGTTAGTGTGATATTTGAGGCACTATGATAGTGTGATATTTGAGGTAATATGACAGTGTGATATTTGAGGAACTATGACAGTGTGATATTTGAGGAACTATGACAGTTAGTGTGATATTTGAGGAACTATGACAGTTAGTGTGATATTTGAGGAATTATGACAGTTAGTGTGATATCTGAGGAAATGTGAGAGTTAGTGTGATATTTGATAAACTATGACATTTTGTGTAATATTAGAGGAATTATGACAGTCGGTGTGATATTTGAGGAACTATGACAATTAGAGTGATATTTGAGGAACTAAGACAGTTAGTGTGATATGTGAGGATCTCTGACAGCTTGTGTGAAATTTGAGGAGCAATGACAGTTAGTGTGATATTTAAGGAACTATGAAAGTTAGTGTGATATCTGAGGAACTATGACAATTAGTGTGATATTTGAGGAAATATGACTGTTAGTGTGATATTTGAGGAAATATGACCGTTAGTGTGATATTTGACGAAGAATGAAAGTTAATGTAATATCTGAGGAACTATGTCAATTAGGGTGATATTTGAGGAACTATGACAGTTAGTGTGATATTTGATTAACTATGAGAGTTAATGTGAAACCTGAGGAACTGTGACAGTCAGTTGTTGGTTGAGGAACTATGACAGTTAGGGTGATTTTTGAGGAAATGTGACAGTTGGTGTGATATCTGAGGAACTATGTCAATTCGTGTGATATTTGAGGAACTATGAGAGTTAGTGTGATATTTGAGGAACTATGACAGTTAGTGTGATATTTCAGGAATTTTGACAGTTAGTGTGATATTTGAGCAATCATGACAGTTAGTGTGATATTTGAGGAACTATGACAGTTTGTGTGATATTTGAGGAGCAATGACAGTTAATGTGATATCTGAGAAACAATGAGAGTTAGTGTGATAATTGAGGAACTATGACATTTTGTGTAACATTTGACGAATTATGACAATTTGTGTGATAGTTGAGGAACTATGACAATCATTGTGATATTTGAGGAACTATGACATTATGTGTAATATTTGAGGAATGATGACATTTTGTGTGATATTTGAGGAACTATGACAGTTAGTTTGATATTTGAGGAACTATGACATTTAGTGTGATATTTGAAGAACTATGAAATTTTGTGTAATATTTGAGGAATTATGACATTTGTGTGATATTTGAGGATCTATGACAATCAGTGTGATATTTGCGGAACTGGTGTGATATTTCAGGAACTGTGACAGTTTCTGTAATATTTGAGGAATTATGACAGTTTGTGTGATATTTGCGGGACTATGACAATTAGTGTGATATTTGAGGAACTATGACAGTTAGTGTGATATTTGAGGAATTATGACAGTTTGTGTGATATTTGAGGAACTATGACAGTTAGTGTGACATTTGAGGAATTATGACAGTTTGTGTGATATTTGAGGAATTATGACAGCTGGTGTGATATTTGAGGCACTATGATAATGAGTGTGATATTTGAGGAACTATGACAGTTATGTGATATTTGAGGATCTCTGACCGTTTGTGTGGTATTTGAGGAAGTAGTGCGATATGTCAGGAACTATGACAGTTTTTGTAATACCTGAGGAACCATGAGAGTTAGTGTGATATATGAGGAACTCTGACAAGTAGTGTGATATTTGAGGAACTATGACAGTTAGTGTGATATCTGAGAAACTATGAGAGTTAGTGTGATAATTGAGGAACTATGACAGTTTCTGTGATATTTGAGGAACTATGACATTTTGTGTAATATTTGAGGAGTTATGACAATTTGTGTGACATTTGAGGAACTATGACAATCAGTGTGATATTTGAGGAACTATGAGTGTGAGAGCGATATTTGAGGAACTATGAATGTTAGTGTGATATTTGAGGAACTATGACATTTTCTGTGCTATTTGAGGAAATATGACATTTTGTGTAATATTTGAGGAATTATGAGAGTTGGTGTGAACTTTGAGGAACTGTGGGAATTAGTGTGATATTTGAGGAACTATGACAGTTATGTGACATTTGAGGATCTCTGACAGTTTGTGTGATATTTGAGGAACTAGTGCGATATTTCAGGAACTATGACGGTTTTTGTAATACCTGAGGAACTATGAGAGTTAGTGTGATATATGAGGAACTCTGACAAGTAGTGTGATATTTGAGGAACTATGACAGTTAGTGTAATATTTGGGGAACTATGTCAATTAGTGTGATATTTGATGAACTATGAGAGTTATTGTGACATTTGTGGAACTGTGACAGAGTGAAATTTGAAGAACGTTGACAGTTCGTGTGGTATCTGAGGCACTATGTCAATTAGTGTGAAATTTGATGAACTATGAGAGTTATTGTGACATTTGTGGAACTGTGACAGAGTGAAATTTGAAGAACGTTGACAGGTCGTGTGGTATCTGAGGAACTATGTCAATTAGTGTGATATTTGAGGATCTATGACAGTGTGATGTTTCAGGAACTATAACAGTTTGTGTAATATTTGAGGAATTATGACAGTTTGTGTGATATTTGAGGATATCTAACACTTTGTGTGATATTTGAGGAACTAAGACAGTTAGTGTGATATTTCAGGATTTCTGACACTTTGTGTAATATTTGAGGAATTATGACAGTTTGTGTAATATTTGAGGATCTCTGACATTTTTGTGTGATATTTGAGGAACTAAGACAGTTAGTATGATATTTCAGGAAAATGACGGTTTGTGTAATATTTGAGGAATTATGACAGTTAGTGTGATATTTGAGGAACTATGACACTTAGTGTGAGATTTGAGAATCTATGACAGTGCGAAATTTGAAAAACTATGACAGTTAGTGTGGGATCTGAGGTACTATGTCCATATGTGTGATATTTGAGGAACTTTGACAGTTAGTGTGATATCTGACCGTTAGTGGATATTTCACGAAATATGACAGTTAGTGTGATACCTGATGAACTATGTCAATTCGTGTGATATTTGAGGAACTATGAGAGTTAATATAATATTTCCAGAACCATGACAATTAGTTTGATATTTGAGAAACTATGACAGTTTCTGTGATATTTGAGGAACTATGAAATTTTGTGTAATATTTGAGGAATAATGACATTTGTGTGATATTTGAGGATCTATGACAATCAGTGTGATATTTGAGGAACTATGACAATTAATGTGATATTTGAGCAGCTGTGACATTTACTGTGATATTTGAGGAACTATGAGAGTTAATATAATATTTGAGGAACTATGACAGTTTGATATTTGAGGAACTATGACATTTAGTGTGATATTTGAAGAACTATGAAATTTTGTGTAATATTTGAGGAATTATGACATTTGTGTGATATTTGAGGATCTATGACAATCAGTGTGATATTTGCGGAACTGGTGTGCTATTTCAGGAACTGTGACAGTTTTTGTAATATTTGAGGAATTATGACAGTTTGTGTGATATTTGCGGGACTATGACAATTAGTGTGATATTTGAGGAATTATGACAGTTAGTGTGATATTTGAGGAGCAGTGACAGTTATTGTGACTTTTGAGAAATTATGACAGTGTGATATATGAGCAACAATGACATTTATTGTGATGCTTGAGGAACTATGAGAGTTAGTGTGATATTTGAGGAACTATGACAGTTTGTGTTATATTGAGGAATTATGACAGATAGTGTAATATTTGAGAAACTATGACAGGTATTCTGATATTTGAAGAACTGTGACAGTTAGTCTGATATCTGAGCAACTATGACAATTAGTGTGAAGCTTGAAGAACTATGACAGTTAGTATGATATTTGAGGAACTATGACAGTTAGTGTGATATTTGTGGAAATATGACAGTTAGTGTGATATTTGTGGAAATATGAGCGTTTGTGCGATATTTGAGGAATTATGACAGTTAGCTTGATCTCTGAGGAACTATGACAATTAGTGTGATATTTGAGGAACTATGACAGTTTGTGGAAAATTTGAGGAATTATGACAGAGTGATATTTGAGGAACTATGACATTTAGTGTGATATTTGAGATACTATGACATTTAGTGTGATGTTTGAGGAACTATGAGAATTAGTGTGATATTTGAGGAACTATGAACGTTAGTGTGATATTTGAGGAACTATGAATGTTAGTGTTATATTTGAGGAACTATGACGGTTAGTGAGATATTTGAGGAAATATGACCGTTAGTGTGATATTTGACGAACTTTGAAAGTTAGTGTGGTAGCTGAGTATCTAGGTCAATTAGTATCATATTTGAGGAACTATGACAGTTAGTGTGATATCTGAGGAGCAATGACATTTAGTGTGATGCTAGAGGAACAATGAGAGTTAGTTTGATATTTGAGGAACTGTGAGAGTTAATATAATATTTGAGGAACTATGACAGTTAGTTTGGTATTTGAGGAACTATGACAGTTTCTGTGATATTTGAAGAACTATGAAATTTTGTGTAATATTTGAGGAATTATGACTTTTGTGTGATATTTGAGGATCTATGACAATCAGTGTGATATTTGAGGAACTACTGAGATATTTCAGGAACTATGATTTTTTTATAATGCTTGAGGAACTATGAGATTTAGTGTTATATCTGAGGAACTATGTCAATTCATGTGATATTTGAGGAACTATGAGAGTTAGTGTGATATTTGAGGAACTATGACAGTCAGTGTGATATTTCAGGAATTTTGACAGTTTGTGTTATATTTGAGCAATTATGACAGTTAGTGTGATATCTGAGAAACTATGAGAGTTAGTGTGATAATTGAGGAACTATGACAGTTTCTGTGATATTTGAGGAACTATGACATTTTGTGTAATATTTGAGGAGTTATGACAATTTGTGTGACATTTGAGGAACTATGACAATCAGTGTGATATTTGAGGAACTATGAGTGTGAGAGCGATATTTGAGGAACTATGAATGTTAGTGTGATATTTGAGGAACTATGACATTTTCTGTGCTATTTGAGGAAATATGACATTTTGTGTAATATTTGAGGAATTATGAGAGTTGGTGTGAACTTTGAGGAACTGTGGGAATTAGTGTGATATTTGAGGAACTATGATAGTTATGTGACATTTGAGGATCTCTGACAGTTTGTGTGATATTTGAGGAACTAGTGCGATATTTCAGGAACTATGACGGTTTTTGTAATACCTGAGGAACTATGAGAGTTAGTGTGATATATGATGAATTTTTACAATTAGTGTGATATTTGAGGAACTATTACAGTTAGTGTAATATTTGAGAAACTAGGACATTTAGTGTGATATTTGAGAAACTATGACAGTTAGTGTGATATTTGAGGAACTGGGACAGTTAGTGTGATATTTGATGAACCATGACAGTTAGTGTGATATTTGAGGAAATATGACCGTTAGTGTGATATTTGACGAACTATGACAGTTAGTTTGGTATTTGAGGAACTATGACAGTTTCTGTGATATTTGAAGAACTATGAGAGTTAATATAATATTTGAGGCACTATGACAGTTAGTTTGATATTTGAGGAACTATGAGAGTTAATATAATATTTGAGGAACTATGACAGTTAGTTTGATATTTGAGGAACTATGACAGTTAGTGTGATATTTGAAGAACTATGAAATTTTGTGTAATATTTGAGGAATTATGACATTTGTGTGATATTTGAGGATCTATGACAATCAGTGTGATATTTGCGGAACTGGTGTGATATTTCAGGAACTGTGACAGTTTTTGTAATATTTGAGGAATTATGACAGTTTGTGTGATATTTGCGGGACTATGACAATTAGTGTGATATTTGAGGAACTATGACAGTTAGTGTGATATTTGAGGAATTATGACAGTTTGTGTGATATTTGAGGAACTATGACAGTTAGTGTGATATTTGAGGATTTATGACAGTTTGTGTGATATTTGAGGAACTATGACAGTTAGTGTGATATTTGAGGAGCAATGACAGTTATTGTGACTTTTGAGAAATTATGACAGTGTGATATATGAGCAACAATGACATTTATTGTGATGCTTGAAGAACTATGAGAGTTAGTGTGATATTTGAGGAACTATGACAGTTTGTGTTATATTGAGGAATTATGACAGATAGTGTGATATTTGAGAAACTATGACAGATATTCTGATATTTGAAGAACTGTGACAGTTAGTCTGATATCTGAGCAACTATGACAATTAGTGTGAAGCTTGAAGAACTATGACAGTTAGGATGATATTTGAGGAACTATGACAGTTAGTGTGATATTTGTGGAAATATGACAGTTAGTGTGATATTTGTGGAAATATGAGCGTTTGTGCGATATTTGAGGAATTATGACAGTTAGCTTGATCTCTGAGGAACTATGACAATTAGTGTGATATTTGAGGAACTATGACAGTTTGTGGAAAATTTGAGGAATTATGACAGAGTGATATTTGAGGAACTATGACATTTAGTGTGATATTTGAGATACTATGACATTTAGTGTGATATTTGAGGAACTTTGACAGATAGCGTGATATTTGATGATCTATGACGGTTAGTGTGATATTTGAGGAAATATGAGAGTTAGTGTGCTATTTTGGCAATATGACCGTTAGGGTGATATTCTACGAACTATGACAGTTAGTGTGATATTTGAGCAACGATGTCAATTAGTGTGAAATTTGAAGAACTGTGACAGTTAGTGTGATTTCTGAGGAACTATGTCAATTAGTTTGATATTTGAGGAACTATGACAGTTAGTGTGATATTTGTGGAAATATGAGCGTTATTGTGATATTTGAGGAATTATGAAAGTTTGGGTGATCTCTGAGGAACTATGACAGTTAGTGTGATGTTTGAGGAACTTTGACAGTTAGTGTGATATTTGAGGAACTATGACAGTTTCTGTGATATTTGAGGAACTATGAAATTTTGTGTAATATTTGAGGAATAATGAGATTTGTGTGATATTTGAGGAACTATGACAATTAGTGTGATAATTGAGCAGCTATGACAGTTACTGTGATTTTTCGGGAACTATGACAGTTAGTGTTAATTTGAGGAACTAAGACAGTTAGAGTTATATTTGAGGAATTATGACAGTCTGCGTGATATTTGAAGATCTCTGACAGTTTGTGTGATATTTGTGGAACAAAGACAGTTAGTGTGATATTTCAGGAACAATGACAGTTTGTGTAATATTTGAGGAATTATTACAGTTACCATGATATTTGAGAAAACAAGACATTTATTGTGATATTTGAGGCACTACAACAGTTAGTGTGATATTTGAGGAACTTTGAAAGTTAGTGTGATATCTGAGGAAATAGGTCAATTAGTGTCATATTTGAGGAACTATGACAGTTAGTGTTATATTTGAGGAGCTATGACACTTAGTGTGAGATTTGAGGAAAATTGACATTTTGTGTAATATTTGAGGAATTATGACAATTGATGTGATATTTGTGGAACTATGACAATTAGAGTGATATTTGAGGAACTAAGACAGTTAGTGTGATATGTGAGGATATCAGACAGTTTGTTTAATATTTGAGGAATTATGACACTTAGTGTGAGATTTGAGAAACTGTGACAGTTATTGTGGTATCTGAGGAACTATGTCAATACGTGTGATATTTGAGGAACTATGAGAGTTAATGTAATACTTCCGGAACCATGACAGTTAGTTTGATATTTGAGGAACTATGACAGTTAGTGTGATATTTGAGGAACTATGAAATTTTGTGTAATATTTGAGGAATAATGACATTTGTGTGATATTTGAGGATCTATGACAGTTAGTGTGATATTTGAGGAACTATGACATTTTCTGTGCTATTTGAGGAAATATGACATTTCGTGTAATATTTGAGGAATTATGACAGTTGATGTGAAATTTGAGGAACTATGGGAATTAATGTGATATTTGAGGAACTATGACAGTTATGTGATATTTGAGCAGTTATGACAGTTACTGTGATATTTGAGGAACTATGGCAGTTAGTGTTAATTTGAGGAACTAAGACAGTTAGAGTTATATTTGAGGAATTATGACAGTTTGTGTGATATTTGAAGATCTCTGACAGTTTGTGTGATATTTGTGGAACAAAGACAGTTAGTGTGATATTTCAGGAACAATGACAGTTTGTGTAATATTCGAGGAATTATGACAGTTACTATGATATTTGAGAAAACAAGACATTTAGTGTGATATTTGAGGTACTATGACATTTACTGTGATGTTTGAGGAACTATAACAGTTAGTGTGATATTTGAGGAACGATGAGAGTTAGTGTGATATTTGAGGAACTATGAACGTTAGTGTGATATTTGAAGAACTATGAACGTTAGTGTTATATTTAAGGTATTATGACGGTTAGTGAGATATTTGAGGAAATATGACCGTTAGTGTGATATTTGACGAACATTGAAAGTTAGTGTGATAGCTGAGTATCGAGGTCAATTAGTGTCATATTTGAGGAACTATGACAGTTAGTGTGATATCTGAGGAGCAATGACAGTTAGTGTTATATTGAGGAATTATGACAGTGTGATATTTGAGGAACTATGACAGTTTGTGTAATATTTGAGGAACCATGACAATCAGTGTGATATTTGAGGAACTATGAGAGTTAATGTTATAGTTGAGGAATTTTGACAGTGTGAAATTTGTGTAATTATGACAGTGTGATATTTGAGGAACTATGACATTTAGTTTGAGATTTGAGAAACTATGACAGTGTGAAATTTGAATAACTATGACAGTTAGTGTGGTATCTGAAGAAATGTATCAATCAGAGTGATATGTGAGGAACTATGACCGTTAGTGTGATATTTGAGGAACTATGAGAGTAAGTGTGATATTTGGGGAACTAAGACAGTTAGTGTGATATGTGAGGATCTCAGACAGTTTGTGTGAAATTTGAGGAACAAGGACAGTTAGTGTGATATTTCAGGAACTATGACAGAATTTGTAATATTTGAGGAATTATGACAGTTTGTGTGATATTTGCGGGACTATGACAATTAATGTGATATTTGTGGAATTATGACAGTGCGATATTTGAGGAGCAATGACAGTTAGTGTGATATCTGAGGAACTATGACAATGTGATATTTGAGGAACTATGACAGTTAGTGTGATATCTGAACAAATATGTCAAATTAGTGTGATATTTGAGGAACTATGACGGTTAGTGTGATATTTGAGGAAATATGACCGTTAGTGTGATATTTGACGAACTATGAAAGTTAGTGTGATATCTGAGGAACTATGTCAATTAGGGTGATATTTGAGGAACTATGACAGTTAGTGTGATATTTGATTAACGATGACAGTTAGTGTGAAACCTGAGGAGCTATGACAGTTAGTTGATGATTGAGGAACTATGTCAATTAGTGTGATGTTTGAGGAACTATTACAGTTAGTGTGATATTTGAGGATCTCTGACAGTTTGTGTGATGTTTGAGGATATTTCAGGATATTTCAGTAACTATGACAGTTTGTGTAATATTTGAGGAACAATTATAGTTAGTTTGATATTTGCAGAACTATGACTGTTAGTGTGATATTTGAGGAACTATGACAGTTTGTGTGATTTTTGAGGAACAATGATAGTTTGATATTTGCAGAACTATGACAGTTAGTGTGATATTTGAGAAACTGTGACAGTAAGTTTGATATCTGAGGAACAATGACAGTTCGTGTGATATTTGAGGATCTATGACAGTTTGTGTGATATTTGAGGAACATTGACAGTTTGTGTAACACTTGAGGAACTATGACAGTTTGTGTGATACTTGAGGAACAATGACAGTTAGTTTGATATTTCAGGAACAATGATAGTTACCCCTCAAGTTTCGAACCCACCCAGGATTACAGGTATCTCCGGGACATAAAACGTTTCTCGGACTGCTGTTCCCGTCACATTCTGAAATCCACACTCAGTGCCATGCACCGCCATATGAGCACACTCGACCTCTCCCTCCAGCAGCACCGCCGTACCCTTTTTCAAAGCTGCGCGTGCCCCCAGTTAACTTTAACAACTATGTGTTCTATTGTACTATTGTCGTTGACATCTTTTGATGATCTGCTTCTATCACTGCTTGTTTGTCCCTACAACCACACCCCTCCCCCTCCACCTCTCTGTCCCTCTATCTCTCCGCCCCCCACACACACACCTTAAACCAGCTTATATTTCAACTCTTTCTTGGACTCGGACTCAAGTTCTGCCGAAGGGTCATGAGGACTCGAAACGACATCTCTTTTCTTCTCCGCCGATGCTGCCAGACCTGCTGAGTTTTTCCAGGTAATTCTGTTTTTGTTTTGGATTTCCAGCATCCGCAGTTTTTTTGTTTTTAACAATGATAGTTTGATATTTGCAGAACTATGACAGTTAGTGTGATATTTGCGAAACTATGACAGTTAGTTTGATATCTGAGGAAATATGACAGTTAGTGTGATATTTGAGGAACTATGACAGTTAGTGTGATACCTCAGGAACTATGACAGTTAGTGTGATATTTGAAGAACTATGACAGTTCGTGTGATATTTGAGGATCTATGACAATTAGTGTGATATTTGAGGAACTATGACAGTTTGTGTGATATTTGAGGAACTGACAGTTACTGTGATATTTGAGGAACTGACAGTTACTGTGATATTTGAGGAACTGTGACAGTTTGTGTAATATTTGATGAATTATGACAGTTTGTCTGATATGTGATGAACTATGCCAATTAGTGTGATATTTGAAGATCTCTGACGTTGTTTGATATTTGAGCATCTAAGACAGTTAGTGAGATATTTCAGGAATTTTGACAGTTTGTGTAATATTTGAGGAATTATGTCAGTGAGTGTGATATTTGAGGAACAGTGACAGTTAGTGTGATATTTGGGGAACAAAGACAGTTAGTGTGATATTTCTGGATATTTCAGGAACTGTGACAGCTTGTGTAATGTTTGAGGAATTATGACTGTTTGTGTGATATTTGAGGAACTACGACAATTAGTGTGATCCTGGAGGAAGTATGTCAGTTTATGTGATATTTGAGGATCTCTGACAGTTTGTGTGATATTTGACGAACTATGAGAGTTAGTTTGATATTTGAGGCACTATGACAGTTATTGTGATATTTGAGGAACTATGAGAGTTCGTGTGATACCTGGGGATCTATGACTGTTAGTTTGATATTTGAGAAACTATGACAGTTAGTGTGATTTTTGAGGAATTGTGACAGTTAGTGTGATATCTGAGGATCTATGTCAATTAGTGTTATATTTGAGCAACTATTAGTGTTAGTGTGGTATTCGTGGAACTACGACAGTTTGTGTGATATTTGAGGAATTATGAAAGTTATTGTGATATTTGATGAACGATGACAGTTTGTGTAATATTTCAGGAAGTATGACAGTTAGTGTGATAGTTGAGTATCTATGACATTTAGTGTGATATTTGAGAAACTACGACAGTTATTCTGATATTTGAGGAACTGTGACAGTTAATTGTGATATTTGATGAACTATGACAGTTAGTGTGATATCTGAGCAACGTTGTCAATTAGTGTGAAGTTTGCAGAACTATGACAGTTAGTATGATATTTGAGGAACCATGACAGTTAGTGTGATATTTGTGGAAATATGATCGTTAGTGTGATATTTGAGGAATTATGACAGTGTGATCTCTGAGGAACTATGTCAATTAGTGAGAAATTTGTGGAAAGATGAGCGTTAGTGTGATATTTGAGCAATTATGACAGTTAGCTTGATCTCTGAGGAACTATGACAATGAGTGTGATATTTGAGGAACTATGACAATTTGTGGAATATTTGAGGAATTATGACAGGGTGATATTTGAGGAACTATGACATTTAGTGTGATATTTGAGATACTATGAAATTTAGTGTGATATTTGAGGAACTGTGACAGATAGCGTGATATTTGATGAACTATGACTGTTAGTGTGATATTTGAGGAAATATGAGAGTTAGTGTGCTATTTGTGGCAATATGACCGTTAGGGTGATATTTTACGAACTATGACAGTCAGTGTGTTATCTGAGCAACTATGTCAATTAGTGTGAATTTTGAAGAACTGTGACAGTTAGTGTGATTTCTGAGGAACTATGTCAATTAGTGTGATACTTGAGGAACTAGGTGAGTTAGTGTGATATTTGAGGAACTATGGCACTTAGTGTTATGGTTGAGGAATTTTGACAGTTAGTGTGAAATTTGAGTAATTATGACTGTGTGATATTTGAGGAACTATGACATTTAGTTTGAGATTTGAGAAACTATGACAGTGTGAAATTTGAATAACTATGACAGTTAGTGTGGTATCTGAAGAAATGTGTCAATTTGAGTGATATTTGAGGAACTATGAACATTAGTGTGAAATTTGAGGAAATATGAGAGTAAGTGTGATATTTGCGGAACTATGAAAGTTAGTGTGATATTTGAGGAACATTGACATTTTGTGTAATATTTGAGGAATTATGACAGTTGGTGTGATATTTGCGGGACTATGACAATTAGTCTGATATTTGAGGAACTATGACATTGAGTGTGATATTTGAGGATCAATGACAGTTAGTGTGATATTTGAGAAACTATGACAGTTAGTGTGATATCTGAGGAACTAAGACAGTTAATGTGATATGTGAGGATCTCAGACAATTTGTGTGAAATTTGAGGAACTAAGACAGTTAGTGTGATATTTCAGGAACTATGACAGTTTTTATAATATTTGAGGAATTATGACAGTTTGTGTGATAGTTGATTAACTATGACAGTTAGTGTGAAACCTGAGGAACTATGACAATAAGTGGATAGTTGAGGAACTATGACAGTTGGGGTGATTTTTGAGGAAATGTGACAGTTAGTGTGATATCTGAGGAACTATGTCAATTAGTGTGATATTTGAGGAACTATGAGAGTTTGTGTGATATCTGAGGAACTATGACAGTTAGTGTTATGTTTCAGGAATTTTGACATTTAGTGTGATATGTGAGGAACTATAACAGTTTGTTTGATACTTGAAGAGCAATGACAGTTAGTGTGATATTTGAGGAACTATGACAATTAGTGTGATATTTGAGCAACTATGACAGTTAGAGTGATATTTGAGGAACTCTGACATCGTTTGATATTTGACGAACTAAGACAGTTATTGTGATATTTGAGGAATTATGAAAGTTCGGGTGATCTCTGAGGAACTATGTCAATTAGTGTGATGCTTGAGGAACTATGACAGTTAGTGTGAAATTTGAGGAACTATGACACTTAGTGTGATATTGAGCATCTCTAACTGTTTATGTGATATTTGAGGAAGTAAGACAGTAAGTGTGATATTTCAGGAACTATGACGGCTTGTGTAATATGAGGAATTATGACAGTTTGTGTAGTATTTGAGGATCTCTGACACTTTGTGTGATATTTGAGGAACTAAGACAGTTAGTGTGATATTTCAGGAAATATGACAGTTTGTGTAATATTTGAAAAACTATGACAGTTAGTGTGGTATCTGAGGAACTATGTCAATTAGTGTGATATTTGAGGAACTATAAGAGTTAATATAATATTTGAAGAACTATGACAGTTAGTTTGATATTTGAGGAACTATGAGAGTTAATATAATATTTGAGGAACTATGACAGTTAGTTTGATATTTGAGGAACTATGACAGTTAGTGTGATATTTGAAGAACTATGAAATTTTGTGTAATATTTGAGGAATTATGACATTTGTGTGATATTTGAGGATCTATGACAATCAGTGTGATATTTGCGGAACTAGTGTGATATTTCAGGAACTGTGACAGTTTTTGTAATATTTGAGGAATTATGACAGTTTGTGTGATATTTGAGGAGCAATGACAGTTATTGTGACATTTGAGAAACTATGACAGTGTGACATATGAGCAACAATGACATTTATTGTGATGCTTGAGGAACTATGAGAGTTAGTGTTATATTTGAGGACCTATGATAGTTTATGTCATATTGAGGAATTATGACAGTTAGTGTGATATTTGAGGAACTATGACAGTTTGTGTAATATTTGAGGTACCATGACAATCAGTGTGATATTTGAGGAACTAGAGAGTTAGTGCGATATTTGAGGAACTATGAATATTAGTGTGATATTTGAGGAACTAGTGCGATATTTCAGGAACTATGACAGTTTTTGTAATACCTGAGGAACCATGAGAGTTAGTGTGATATATGAGGAACTCTGACAAGTAGTGTGATATTTGAGTAACTATGAGAGCTGGTGTAATATTTGAGGAACTATGTCAATTAGTGTGATATTTGATGAACTATGAGAGTTATTGTGACATTTGTGGAACTGTGACAGTGTGAAATTTGAAGAACGTTGACAGTTCATGTGGTATCTGAGGAACTATGTCAATTAGTGTGAGATTTGAGGAACTCTGACAGTTTGTGTGATATTTGAGGAACTAAGACAGTTAGTGTGATATTTCAGGAACTCTGACAGTTTGTGTGATATTTGAGGAACTAAGACAGTTAGTATGATATTTCAGGAACCATGACAGTTTGTGTAATATTTGAGGAATTATGACAGTTTGTGTAATATTTGAGGATCTCTGACATTTTTGTGTAATATTTGAGGAATTATGACAGTTAGTGTGATATTTGAGGAACTATCACAGTTAGTGTGATATTTCAGGTACTATGACAGTTTGTGTAATATTTGAGGAATTATGCCAGTTTGTGTAATATTTGAGGGTCTCTGACATTTTTGTGTAATATTTGAGGAATTATGAGAGTTAGTGTGATATTTGAGGAACTATGATACTTCGTGTGAGATTTGAGAATCTATGACAGTGCAAAATTTGAAAAACTATGACAGTTAGTGTGGTATCTGAGGAACTATGTCCATATGTGTGATATTTGAGGAACTTTGACAGTTCGTATGATATCTGACCGTTAGTGGATATTTCACGAACTATGACAGTTAGTGTGATACCTGACGAACTATGTCAATTCGTGTGATATTTGAGGAACTATGAGAGTTAATATAATATTTCCGGAACCATGACAGTTAGTTTGATATTTGAGGAACTATGAGAGTTTCTGTGATATTTGAGGAACTATGAAATTTTGTGTAATATTTGAGGAATAATGACATTTGTGTGATATTTGAGAATCTATGACAATTAGTGTGATATTTGAGGATCTATGACAGTTACTGTGATATTTGAGGATCTATGACATTTACTGTGATATTTGAGGAACTATGACAGTTAGTGTTAATTTGAGGAACTAAGACAGTTAGAGTTATATTTGAGGAATTGTGACAGTTTGTGTGATATTTGAAGATCTCTGACAGTTTGTGTGATATTTCAGGAACAATGACAGTTTGTGTAATATTTGAGGAATTATGACAGTTACCATGATATTTGAGAAAACAAGACATTTATTGTGATATTTGAGGTACTATGACATTTACTGTGATGTTTGAGGAACTATAACAGTTAGTGTGATATTTGAGGAACAATGAACGTTAGTGTGATATTTGAAGAACTATGAATGTTAGTGTTATATTTAAGGTACTATGACGGTTAGTGAGATATTTGAGGAAATATGACTGTTAGTGTGATATTTGACGAACATTGAAAGTTAGTGTGATAGCTGAGTATCGAGGTCAATTAGTGTCATATTTGAGGAACTATGACAGTTAGTGTGATATCTGAGGAGCAATGACATTTAGTGTGATGCTAGAGGAACTATGAGAGTTAGTGTGATATTTGAGGAACTATGACAGTTTGTGTAATATTTGAGGAACCATGACAATCAGTGTGATATTTGAGGAACTATGAGAGTTAATGTTATAGTTGAGGAATTTTGACAGTTAGTGTGAAATTTGTGTAATTATGACAGTGTGATATTTGAGGAACTATGACATTTACTTTGAGATTTGAGAAACTATGACAGTGTGAAATTTGAATAACTATGACAATTAGTGTGGTATCCGAGGAAATGTATCAATTAGAGTGATATGTGAGGAACTATGACCGTTAGTGTGATATTTGAGGAACTATGAGAGTAAGTGTGATATTTGCGGAACTATGACCGTTAGTGTGACATTTGAGGAACATTGACATTTTGTGTAATATTTGAGGAATTATGACAGTTGGTGTGATATTTGAGGAACTTTGACAATTAGAGTGATATTTGCGGAACTAAGACAGTTAATGTGATACGTGAGGATCTCAGACAGTTTGTGTGAAATTTGAGGTACTAAGACAGTTAGTGTGATATTTCAGGAACTATGACAGTTTTTGTAATATTTGAGGAATTATGACAGTTTGTGTGATATTTGTGGGACTATGACAATTAATGTGATATTTGTGGAATTATGACAGTTAGTGTGATATTTGAGGAGCAATGACAGTTAGTGTGATATCTGAGGAACTATGACAATTAATGTGATATTTGAGGAACTATGACAGTTAGTGTGATATCTGAACAAATATGTCAAATTAGTATGATATTTGAGGAACCATGACGGTTAGTGTGATATTTGAGGAAATATGACCGTTAGTGTGATATTTGACGAACTATGAAAGTTAGTGTGATATCTAAGGAACTATGTCAATTAGGGTGATATTTGAGGAACTATGATAGTTAGTGTGATATTTGATTAACGATGGCAGTTAGTGTGAAACCTGAGGAGCTATGACTGTTAGTTGATGATTGAGGAACTATGACAGTTAGGGTGATTTTTGAGGAAATGTGACAGTTAGTGTGATATCTGAGGGACTATGTCAATTAGTGTGATATTTGAGCAACTATGACAGTTAGAGTGATATTTGAGGAACTCTGACATCGTTTGATATTTGACGAACTAAGACAGTTATTGTGATATTTGAGGAATTATGAAAGTTCGGGTGATCTCTGAGGAACTATGTCAATTAGTGTGATGCTTGAGGAACTATGACAGTTAGTGTGAAATTTGAGGAACTATGACACTTAGTGTGATATTGAGCATCTCTAACTGTTTATGTGATATTTGAGGAAGTAAGACAGTAAGTGTGATATTTCAGGAACTATGACGGCTTGTGTAATATGAGGAATTATGACAGTTTGTGTAGTATTTGAGGATCTCTGACACTTTGTGTGATATTTGAGGAACTAAGACAGTTAGTGTGATATTTCAGGAAATATGACAGTTTGTGTAATATTTGAAAAACTATGACAGTTAGTGTGGTATCTGAGGAACTATGTCAATTAGTGTGATATTTGAGGAACTATAAGAGTTAATATAATATTTGAAGAACTATGACAGTTAGTTTGATATTTGAGGAACTATGAGAGTTAATATAATATTTGAGGAACTATGACAGTTAGTTTGATATTTGAGGAACTATGACAGTTAGTGTGATATTTGAAGAACTATGAAATTTTGTGTAATATTTGAGGAATTATGACATTTGTGTGATATTTGAGGATCTATGACAATCAGTGTGATATTTGCGGAACTAGTGTGATATTTCAGGAACTGTGACAGTTTTTGTAATATTTGAGGAATTATGACAGTTTGTGTGATTTTGCGGGACTATGACAGTTAGTGTGATATTTGAGGAGCAATGACAGTTATTGTGACATTTGAGAAACTACGACAGTGTGATATATGAGCAACAATGATATTTATTGTGATGCTTGAGGAACTATGAGAGTTAGTGTTATATTTGAGGACCTATGATAGTTTGTGTCATATTGAGGAATTATGACAGTTAGTGTGATATTTGAGGAACTATGACAGTTTGTGTAATATTTGAGGTACCATGACAATCAGTGTGATATTTGAGGAACTAGAGAGTTAGTGCGATATTTGAGGAACTATGAATATTAGTGTGATATTTGAGGAACTAGTGCGATATTTCAGGAACTATGACAGTTTTTGTAATACCTGAGGAACCATGAGAGTTAGTGTGATATATGAGGAACTCTGACAAGTAGTGTGATATTTGAGTAACTATGAGAGCTGGTGTAATATTTGAGGAACTATGTCAATTAGTGTGATATTTGATGAACTATGAGAGTTATTGTGACATTTGTGGGACTGTGACAGTGTGAAATTTGAAGAACGTTGACAGTTCGTGTGGTATCTGAGGAACTATGTCAATTAGTGTGAGATTTGAGGAACTCTGACAGTTTGTGTGATATTTGAGGAACTAAGACAGTTAGTGTGATATTTCAGGAACTCTGACAGTTTGTGTGATATTTGAGGAACTAAGACAGTTAGTATGATATTTCAGGCACCATGACAGTTTGTGTAATATTTGAGGAATTATGACAGTTTGTGTAATATTTGAGGATCTCTGACATTTTTGTGTAATATTTGAGGAATTATGACAGTTAGTGTGATATTTGATGAACTATCACAGTTAGTGTGATATTTCAGGAACTATGACAGTTTGTGTAATATTTGAGGAATTATGCCAGTTTGTGTAATATTTGAGGATCTCTGACATTTTTGTGTAATATTTGAGGAATTATGAGAGTTAGTGTGATATTTGAGGAACTATGACAGTTAGTGTGATATTTGAGGAACTATGACAGTTTGTTTGATACCTGAGGAACTATGACAATTAGTGTGATTTTTGACGAACTATGACAGTTAGAGTGATATTTGAGCATCTCTGACATTGTTTGATATTTGATGAACTAAGACAGTTATTGCGATATTTGAGGAATTATGAAAGTTAGGGTCATCTCTGAGGAACTATGTCAATTAGTATGATGTTTGAGGAACTATTATAGTTAGTGTGATATTTGAGGATCTCTGACAGTTTGTGTGATGTTTGAGGATATTTCAGGATATTTCAGTAACTATGACAGTTTGTGTAATATTTGAGGAACCATGACAGTTATTGAGATATTTGAGGAACTATGACTGTTAGTGTGATATTTGAGGAACAATTATAGTTAGTTTGATATTTGCAGAACTATGACTGTTAGTGTGATATTTGAGGAACTATGACAGTTTGTGTGATTTTTGAGGAACTATGACACTTAGTGTGATATTTGAGGAACAATGATAGTTTGATATTTGCAGAACTATGACAGTTAGTGTGATATTTGAGAAACTGTGACAGTAAGTTTGATATCTGAGGAACAATGACAGTTCGTGTGATATTTGAGGATCTATGACAGTTTGTGTGATATTTGAGGAACATTGACAGTTTGTGTAACACTTGAGGAACTATGACAGTTTGTGTGATACTTGAGGAACTATGACAGTTAGTTTGATATTTCAGGAACAATGATAGTTACCCCTCATGTTTCGAACCCACCCAGGATAACAGGTATCTCCGGGACATAAAACGTTTCTCGGACTGCTGTTCCCGTCACATTCTGAAATCCACACTCAGTGCCATGCACCGCCATATGAGCACACTCGACCTCTCCCTCCAGCAGCACCGCCGTACCCTTTTTCAAAGCTGCGCGTGCCCCCAGTTAACTTTAACAACTATGTGTTCTATTGTACTATTGTCGTTGACATCTTTTGATGATCTGCTTCTATCACTGCATGTTTGTCCCTACGACCACACCACCCCCCCTCCACCTCTCTGTCCCTCTATCTCTCCGCCCCCCACACACACACCTTAAACCAGCTTATATTTCAACTCTTTCTTGGACTTGAACTCAAGTTCTGTCGAAGGGTCATGAGGACTCGAAACGTCAACTCTTTTCTTCACCGCCGATGCTGCCAGACCTGCTGAGTTTTTCCAGGTAATTCTGTTTTTGTTTTGGATTTCCAGCATCCGCAGTTTTTTTGTTTTTAACAATGATAGTTTGATATTTGCAGAACTATGACAGTTAGTGTGATATTTGCGAAACTATGACAGTTAGTTTGATATCTGAGGAAATATGACAGTTAGTGTGATATTTGAGGAACTATGACAGTTAGTGTGATACCTCAGGAACTATGACAGTTAGTGTGATATTTGAAGAACTATGACAGTTCGTGTGATATTTGAGGATCTATGACAATTAGTGTGATATTTGAGGAACTATGACAGTTTGTGTGATATTTGAGGAACTGACAGTTACTGTGATATTTGAGGAACTATGACAGTTTGTGTAATATTTGATGAATTATGAAAGTTTGTCTGATATGTGATGAACTATGCCAATTAGTGTGATATTTGAGGATCTCTGACATTGTTTGATATTTGAGCATCTAAGACAGTTAGTGAGATATTTCAGGAATTTTGACAGTTTTTGTAATATTTGAGGAATTATGTCAGTGAGTGTGATATTTGAGGAACTGTGACAGTGAGTGTGATATTTGAGGAACAAAGACAGTTAGTGTGATATTTCTGGATATTTCAGGAACTGTGACAGCTTGTGTAATGTTTGAGGAATTGTGACTGTTTGTGTGATATTTGAGGAACTACGACAATTAGTGTGATCCTGGAGGAAGTATGTCAGTTAGTGTGATATTTGAGGATCTCTGACAGTTTGTGTGATATTTGACGAACTATGAGAGTTAGTTTGATATTTGAGGCACTATGACAGTTATTGTGATATTTGAGGAACTATGACAGTTAGTGTGATTTCTGAGGATCTATGTCAATTAGTGTTATATTTGAGCAACTGTTAGTGTTAGTGTGGTATTTGTGGAACTACGACAGTTTGTGTGATATTTGAGGAATTATGAAAGTTATTGTGATATTTGATGAACCATGACAGTTTGTGTAATATTTCAGGAATTATGACAGTTAGTGTGATAGTTGAGTATCTATGACATTTAGTGTGATATTTGAGAAACTATGACAGTTATTCTGATATTTGAGGAACTGTGACAGTTAAGTGTGATATTTGAAGAACTATGACAGTTAGTGAGATATTTGATGAACTATGACAGTTAGTGTGATATCTGAGCAACTATGTCAATTAGTGTGAAGCTTGAAGAACTATGACAGTTAGTATGATATTTGAGGAACTATGACAGTTAGTGTGATATTTGAGGAAATATGACAATTAGTGTGATATTTGTGGAAATATGAGCATTTGTGTGATATTTGAGGAATTATAACAGTTAGCTCGAACTCTGAGGAACTATGACAATTAGTGTGATATTTGAGGAAATATGACAATTAGTGTGATATTTGTGGAAATATGAGCATTTGTGTGATATTTGAGGAATTATGACAGTTAGCTCGAACTCTGAGGAACTATGACATTTAGTGTGATATTTGAGATACTATGACATTTAGTGTGATATTTGAGGAACTGTGACAGATAGCGTGATATTTGATGAACTATGACTGTTAGTGTGATATTTGAGGAAATATGAGAGTTAGTGTGCTATTTGTGTCAATATGACCCTTAGGGTGATATTTTACGAATTATGACAGTCAGTGTGATATCTGAGCAACTACGTCAATTAGTGTGAAATTTGAAGAACTGTGACAATTAGTGTGATTTCAGAGGAACTATGTCAATTAGTTTGATATTTGAGGAACTATGACAGTTAGTGTGATATTTGTGGAAATATGAGCGTTACTGTGATATTTGAGGAATTATGAAAGTTAGGGTGATCTCTGAGGAATTTTGTCAATTAGTGTGATGTTTGAGGAACTATGACAGTTCGTGTGATGTTTGAGGATATTTCAGGATATTTCAGTAACTATGACAGTTTGTGTAATATTTGAGGAACTATGACAGTTTGTGTGATATTTGACGAACTATGAAAGTTAGTGTGATATCTGAGGAACTATGACAGTTAGTTGATGGTTGAGGAACTATGACAGTTAGGGTGATTTTTGAGGAAATGTGACAGTTAGTGTGATATTTGAGGAACTATGTCAATTGGCGTGATGTTTGAGGAACTATGACAGTTAGTGTTATATTTCAGGAATTTTGACAGTTACTCTGATATTTGAGGAATTATGGCAGTTTGTGTGATATTTGAGGAGCAATGACAGTTAGTGTGATATTTGAGGAACTATGAAAGTTAGTGTGATACCTGAGGAACAATGACAATTAGTGTGATATTTGAGGAACTATGACAGTTGGAGTGATATTTGAGGATCTCTGACATTGTTTGATATTTGACGAACTAAGACAGTTATTGTGATATTTGAGGAATTATGAAAGTTAGGGTGATCTCTGAGGAACTATGTCAATTAGAGTGATGTTTGAGGAACTATGACAGTTTGTGTGATATTTGAGCATCTCTGACAGTTTGTGTCATATTTGAGGATCTCTTAAAGTTAGTGTGATATTTGAGGATATTTCAGGATATTTCAGTTATAATGTCAATTAGTGTGATTAATGAGGAACTATGACAGTTAGTGTGATATTTGAGGAACTATGACAGTGAGTACAATATTTGAGGAATTATGACAGTTTGTGTGATATTTGAGGATCTCTGACAGTTTGTGTGATATTTTAAGATATTTCAGGAACTATGGCAGTTTGTGTAATATTTGATGAACTATGACAGTTTGTGTGATATTTCAGGAAGTATGACACTTAGTGTGATATTTGAGGATCAATGATAGTTTGATATTTGCAGAACTATGACAGTTAGTGTGATATTTGAGACAATTTGATAGTTAGTTTGATATCTGAGGAACAATGACAGTTAGTGTGATATTTGAGGAACTATGACAGTTATTGTGATACCTGAGGAACTATGACAGTTAGTGTGATATTTGAGGATCTATAACCGTTAGTGTGATATTTGAAGAACTATGACAGTTCGTGTGATATTTGAGGATCTATGACAGTTAGTGTGATATTTGAGGAACTATGACAGTTAGTGTGATATTTGAGGAACAATGACAGTTAGAGTGATATTTGAGAATCTCTGACATTGTTTGATATTTGACGAATTAAGACAGTTATTGTGATATTTCAGGAAGTATGACACTTTGTGTGATATCTGAGGAATTATGACAGTTTTTGTGATATTTGAGGAATTGTTACAATTAGTGCGATATTTCAGGAACTGTGACAGTTTGTGTAATGTTTGAGGATCTATGACAGTTTGTGTGATATTTGAGGAACTATGACAGTTATTGTGTTATTTGAGGAACAATTATAGTTAGTTTGATATTTGCAGAACTATTACTGTTAGTGTGATATTTGAGGAACAATGACAATTAGTGTGATATTTGAGGAACTTTGACAATTAGTGTGATACCTGAGGAACTATGAGAGTTACTGTGATATTTGAGGAACTATGACAGTTAGTGTGATATTTGATGAACTATGACAGTTAGTGTGATACCTGAGTAACTATGACAGCTAGTGTGATATTTGAGGAACTATGACAGTTAGTATGATACTTGAAGAACGATGACAGTTTGTGTGATATTTGAGGACATATGACAGTTAGTGTGATATTTGAGGAACAATTATAGTTAGTTTGATATTTGCAGAACTATGATTGTTAGTGTGATATTTGAGGAAATATGACAGTTTGTGTGATATTTGAGGAACTATGGCAGTTAGAGTGATATTTGAGGAACAATTATAGTTAGTTTGATATTTGCAGAACTATGACTGTTAGTGTGATATTTGAGGAACTAAGACAGTTAGTGTGATATTTGAGAAACTATGACAGTTAGTATAATATTTGAGCAACAATGACAGTTAGTGTGATATTTGGGGAACTATGACAGTTAGTGTGATACCTGAGGAACTATGACAGCTATTGTGATATTTGAGGAACTATGACAGTTATTATGATATTTGAGGAACTATTTCATTTTGTGTGATATTTGAGGATCTCATACAGTTTGTGTGATATTTGAGGCACTATGACAATTAGTGCGATATTTGAGGAACTATTACAATTAGTGCGATATTTGATGCACTATGACAGTTAGTGTGATATTTGAGCATCTCTGACAGTTTGTGTGATATTTGAGGATATTTCAGGATATTTCAGGAACTATGACAGTTAGTGTAATATTTGAGGAACTATGACAGTTTGTGTGATATTTGAGGATATTTCAGGAACTTTGGCAGTTTGTGTAATATTGGAGGATCTATGACAGTTAGTCTGATATTTGAGGAACTGAGATTTAATGTGATATTTGAGGAACTATGAAAGTTTGTGTAATATTTGAGGAATTATGACAGTTTTTCTGATATTTGATGAACTATGACAATTAGTGTGATATTTGAGGATCTCAGACATTGTTTGATATTTGAGGAACTAAGACAGTTAGCGTGATATTTCAGGAACTGTGACAGTTTGTGTAATATTTGAGGAACTATGTCAGTTAGTGTAATCTTAGGAGAACTATGACAGTTCGTGTGATATTTCAGGAAGTAAGATAGTTATTGTGATATCTGAGGAACAATGACAGTTAGTGTGATATTTGAGGAACTATGACAATTAGTGTGATACCTGAGGAACTATAACAATTACTGTGATATTTGAGGAACTATGACAGTTCGGGTGATATTCGAGAATCTCTGACATTGTTTGATATTTGACGAACTAAGACAGTTATTGTGATATTTCAGGAACTGTGACAGTTTGTGCAATATTTGAGGAATTATGCCAGTTAGTGTGATAGTTGAGGAACTTTGAGAGTTAGCATGATATTTGGAGAACTATGACAGTTCGTGTGATATTTGAGGAACTATGACAGTTTGTGTGATATTTGAGGAACAATGACAGTTAGTGTGATATTTGTGGAACAATTATAGTTCGTTTGAAATTTGCAGAACTAACACAGTTAGTGTGATATTTGAGAAACTAAGACAGTTATTACGATATCTGAGGAACAATGACAGTTAGTGTGATATTTGAGGAACTATGACAGTTAGTGTGATACCTGAGGAACTATGACAGCTATTGTGATATTTGAGAAACTATGACAGCATTATATTTGAGGAACTATTTCAGTTTGTGTGATATTTGAGGATCTCATACAGTTTGTGTGATATTTGTGGCACTATGACAATTAGTGCGATATTTGATGCACTATGACTGTTAGTGTGATATTTGAGGATCTCTGACAGTTTGTGTGATATTTGAGGATATTTCAGGATATTTCAGGAACTATGACAGTTAGTGTAATATTTGAGGATCTCTGACAGTTAGTCTGATATTTGAGGAACTGAGAGTTAATGTGATATTTGAGGAACTATGACAGTTTGTGTAATATTTGAGGAATTATGACAGTTTTTTCTGATATTTGATGAACTATGACAATTAGTGTGATATTTGAGGATCTCTGACATTGTTCAATATTTGAGGAACTAAGACAATTAGCGTGATATTTGTGGAACTGTGACATTTTGTGTAATATTTGAGGAATTATGTCAGTTAGTGTAATCTTAGGAGAAATTTGACAGTTCGTGTGATATTTGAGGAACTATGACAGTTAGTGTGATACCTGAGGAACAATGACAGTTAGTGTGATATTTGAGGAACTATGACAGTTAGTGTCATACCTGAGGAACTATAACAATTAGTGTGATATTTGAGGAACTATGACAGTTCGAGGGATATTCGAGAATCTCTGACATTGTTTGATACTTGACGAACTAAGACAGTTATTGTGATATTTCAGGAACTGTGACATTTTGTGTAATATTTGAGGAATTATGTTAGTTAGTGTGATAGTTGAGGAACTTTGAGAGTTAGTATGATATTTGGAGAACTATGACAGTTCGTGTGATATTTGAGGAACTATGACAGTTAGTGTGATATTTGAGGAACTATGACAGTTTGTGGAATATTTGAGGAATTCTGACATGGTGATATTTGAGGAACTATGACATTTAGTGTGATATTGGAGATACTATGACATTTAGTGTGATATTTGAGGAACTGTGACAGTTAGCGTGATATTTGATGAACTATGACTGTTACTGTGATATTTGAGGAAATATGACAGTTAGTCTGCTATTTGTGGCAATATGACTGTTAGGGTGATATTTTACGAACTATGACAGTTAGTGTGATATATGAGTAACTGTGACAGTTTGTGGAATTTTGAGGAATTATGACATGGTGATATTTGAGGAACTATGACATTTAGTGTGATATTGGAGATACTATGACTTTTAGTGTGATATTTGAGTAACTGTGACAGTTAGCATGATATTTGATGAACTATGACAGTTAGTGTGATATTTGTGGAAATTGACAGTTAGTGTGCTATTTGTGGCAATATGACCGTTAGGGTGATATTTTATGAACAATGACAGTTAGTGTGACATCTGAGCAACCATGTCAATTAGTGTGAAATTTGAAGAACAGTGACAATTAGTTTGATTTCTGAGGATCTATGTCAATTAGTGTGATATTTGAGGAATCTATGACAGTTAGTGTGATATTTGTGGAAATATGAGCGTTATTGTGATATTTGAGGAATTATGAAAGTTAGGGTGATCTCTGATGAACTATGTCAATTAGTGTGATGTTTGAGGAACTATGAAAGTTAGCGTGATATTTGAGGAACTATGACACTTTGTGTGATATCTGAGGAATTATGACAGTTTTTGTGATATCTGAGGAACTATTACAATTAGTGCGATAGTTGTGCAACTATGACAGTTAGTGTGATATTTGAGGATCTCTTAAAGTTTGTGTTATATTTGAGGATATTTCAGGATATTTCAGGAACTATGACAGTTTGTGTAATATTTGAGGAACTATGACAGTTTGTGTGATATTTGTGGAACTATGACAGTTAGTTTGTTATTTGAGGAACAATTATAGTTAGTTTGATATTTGCAGAACTCTGACTGTTAGTGTGATATTTGAGGATCTATGACAGTTAGTGTGATACCTGAGGAACTATGACAGTTAGTGTGATATTTGAGGAACTATGACAGTTAGTATGATATTTGAAGAACTATGATAATTCGTGTGATATTTGAGGGTCTATGACAGTTAGTGTGATATTTGAGGAACGATGACAGTTAGTATGATACCTGAGGAACTATGACAGCTAGTGTGATATTTGAGGAACTATGACAGTTAGTATGATACTTGAAGAACAATGACAGTTTGTGTGATATTTGAGGAACTATGACAGTTATTGTGATATTTGAGGAACTATGACAGTTTGTTTGATATCTGAGGAATTATGGCAGTTTATGTGATATTTGAGGAACTATGACAGTTCGAACGATATTCGAGAATCTCTGACATTGTTTGATATTTGACGAACTAAGACAGTTATGGTGATATTTCAGGAAATGTGACAGTTTGTGTAATATTTGAGGAATTATGTCAGTTAGTGTGATAGTTGAGGAACTTTGAGATTTAGTATGATATTTGGAGAACTATGACAGTTCGTGTGATATTTGAGGAACTATGACAGTTAGTGTGATACCTGAAGAACTTTGACAGTGTGATATTTGAGGAATTATGACAGTTAGTGTGATATTTGAGGAACTATGGCAGTTAGAGTGATATTTGAGGAACAATTATAGTTAGTTTGATATTTGCAGAACTATGACTGTTAGTGTGATATTTGAGGAACTAAGACAGTTAGTGTGATATTTGAGAAACTATGACAGTTAGTATAATATTTGAGCAACAATGACAGTTAGTGTGATATTTGGGGAACTATGACAGTTAGTGTGATACCTGAGGAACTATGACAGCTATTGTGATATTTGAGGAACTATGACAGTTATTATGATATTTGAGGAACTATTTCATTTTGTGTGATATTTGAGGATCTCATACAGTTTGTGTGATATTTGAGGCACTATGACAATTAGTGCGATATTTGAGGAACTATTACAATTAGTGCGATATTTGATGCACTATGACAGTTAGTGTGATATTTGAGCATCTCTGACAGTTTGTGTGATATTTGAGGATATTTCAGGATATTTCAGGAACTATGACAGTTAGTGTAATATTTGAGGAACTATGACAGTTTGTGTGATATTTGAGGATATTTCAGGAACTTTGGCAGTTTGTGTAATATTGGAGGATCTATGACAGTTAGTCTGATATTTGAGGAACTGAGATTTAATGTGATATTTGAGGAACTATGAAAGTTTGTGTAATATTTGAGGAATTATGACAGTTTTTCTGATATTTGATGAACTATGACAATTAGTGTGATATTTGAGGATCTCAGACATTGTTTGATATTTGAGGAACTAAGACAGTTAGCGTGATATTTCAGGAACTGTGACAGTTTGTGTAATATTTGAGGAACTATGTCAGTTAGTGTAATCTTAGGAGAACTATGACAGTTCGTGTGATATTTCAGGAAGTAAGATAGTTATTGTGATATCTGAGGAACAATGACAGTTAGTGTGATATTTGAGGAACTATGACAATTAGTGTGATACCTGAGGAACTATAACAATTACTGTGATATTTGAGGAACTATGACAGTTCAGGTGATATTCGAGAATCTCTGACATTGTTTGATATTTGACGAACTAAGACAGTTATTGTGATATTTCAGGAACTGTGACAGTTTGTGCAATATTTGAGGAATTATGCCAGTTAGTGTGATAGTTGAGGAACTTTGAGAGTTAGCATGATATTTGGAGAACTATGACAGTTCGTGTGATATTTGAGGAACTATGACAGTTTGTGTGATATTTGAGGAACAATGACAGTTAGTGTGATATTTGTGGAACAATTATAGTTCGTTTGAAATTTGCAGAACTAACACAGTTAGTGTGTTATTTGAGAAACTAATTCAGTTATTACGATATCTGAGGAACAATGACAGTTAGTGTGATATTTGAGGAACTATGACAGTTAGTGTGATACCTGAGGAACTATGACAGCTATTGTGATATTTGAGAAACTATGACAGCATTATATTTGAGGAACTATTTCAGTTTGTGTGATATTTGAGGATCTCATACAGTTTGTGTGATATTTGTGGCACTATGACAATTAGTGCGATATTTGATGCACTATGACTGTTAGTGTGATATTTGAGGATCTCTGACAGTTTGTGTGATATTTGAGGATATTTCAGGATATTTCAGGAACTATGACAGTTAGTGTAATATTTGAGGATCTCTGACAGTTAGTCTGATATTTGAGGAACTGAGAGTTAATGTGATATTTGAGGAACTATGACAGTTTGTGTAATATTTGAGGAATTATGACAGTTTTTCTGATATTTGATGAACTATGACAATTAGTGTGATATTTGAGGATCTCTGACATTGTTCAATATTTGAGGAACTAAGACAATTAGCGTGATATTTCTGGAACTGTGACATTTTGTGTAATATTTGAGGAATTATGTCAGTTAGTGTAATCTTAGGAGAAATTTGACAGTTCGTGTGATATTTGAGGAACTATGACAGTTAGTGTGATACCTGAGGAACAATGACAGTTAGTGTGATATTTGAGGAACTATGACAGTTAGTGTCATACCTGAGGAACTATAACAATTAGTGTGATATTTGAGGAACTATGACAGTTCGAGGGATATTCGAGAATCTCTGACATTGTTTGATACTTGACGAACTAAGACAGTTATTGTGATATTTCAGGAACTGTGACATTTTGTGTAATATTTGAGGAATTATGTTAGTTAGTGTGATAGTTGAGGAACTTTGAGAGTTAGTATGATATTTGGAGAACTATGACAGTTCGTGTGATATTTGAGGAACTATGACAGTTAGTGTGATATTTGAGGAACTATGACAGTTTGTGGAATATTTGAGGAATTCTGACATGGTGATATTTGAGGAACTATGACATTTAGTGTGATATTGGAGATACTATGACATTTAGTGTGATATTTGAGGAACTGTGACAGTTAGCGTGATATTTGATGAACTATGACTGTTACTGTGATATTTGAGGAAATATGACAGTTAGTCTGCTATTTGTGGCAATATGACTGTTAGGGTGATATTTTACGAACTATGACAGTTAGTGTGATATATGAGTAACTGTGACAGTTTGTGGAATTTTGAGGAATTATGACATGGTGATATTTGAGGAACTATGACATTTAGTGTGATATTGGAGATACTATGACTTTTAGTGTGATATTTGAGTAACTGTGACAGTTAGCATGATATTTGATGAACTATGACAGTTAGTGTGCTATTTGTGGAAATTGACAGTTAGTGTGCTATTTGTGGCAATATGACCGTTAGGGTGATATTTTATGAACAATGACAGTTAGTGTGACATCTGAGCAACCATGTCAATTAGTGTGAAATTTGAAGAACAGTGACAATTAGTTTGATTTCTGAGGATCTATGTCAATTAGTGTGATATTTGAGGAATCTATGACAGTTAGTGTGATATTTGTGGAAATATGAGCGTTATTGTGATATTTGAGGAATTATGAAAGTTAGGGTGATCTCTGATGAACTATGTCAATTAGTGTGATGTTTGAGGAACTATGAAAGTTAGCGTGATATTTGAGGAACTATGACACTTTGTGTGATATCTGAGGAATTATGACAGTTTTTGTGATATCTGAGGAACTATTACAATTAGTGCGATAGTTGTGCAACTATGACAGTTAGTGTGATATTTGAGGATCTCTTAAAGTTTGTGTTATATTTGAGGATATTTCAGGATATTTCAGGAACTATGACAGTTTGTGTAATATTTGAGGAACTATGACAGTTTGTGTGATATTTGTGGAACTATGACAGTTAGTTTGTTTATTTGAGGAACAATTATAGTTAGTTTGATATTTGCAGAACTCTGACTGTTAGTGTGATATTTGAGGATCTATGACAGTTAGTGTGATACCTGAGGAACTATGACAGTTAGTGTGATATTTGAGGAACTATGACAGTTAGTATGATATTTGAAGAACTATGATAATTCGTGTGATATTTGAGGGTCTATGACAGTTAGTGTGATATTTGAGGAACGATGACAGTTAGTATGATACCTGAGGAACTATGACAGCTAGTGTGATATTTGAGGAACTATGACAGTTAGTATGATACTTGAAGAACAATGACAGTTTGTGTGATATTTGAGGAACTATGACAGTTATTGTGATATTTGAGGAACTATGACAGTTTGTTTGATATCTGAGGAATTATGGCAGTTTATGTGATATTTGAGGAACTATGACAGTTCGAACGATATTCGAGAATCTCTGACATTGTTTGATATTTGACGAACTAAGACAGTTATGGTGATATTTCAGGAAATGTGACAGTTTGTGTAATATTTGAGGAATTATGTCAGTTAGTGTGATAGTTGAGGAACTTTGAGATTTAGTATGATATTTGGAGAACTATGACAGTTCGTGTGATATTTGAGGAACTATGACAGTTAGTGTGATACCTGAAGAACTTTGACAGTGTGATATTTGAGGAATTATGACAGTTAGTGTGATATTTGAGGAACTATGACAGTTTGTGGAATGATTGAGGAATTATGACAGGGTGATATCTGAGGAACTATGACATTTAGTGTGATATTGGAGATACTATGACATTTAGTGTGATATTTGATGAACTATGACAGTTAGTGTGATATCTGAGCAACTATGTCAATTAGTGTGAAATTTGAAGAACAGTGAAAGTTTGTTTGATTTCTGAGGAACTATGTCAATTAGTATAATATTTGAGGAACTATGACAGTTAGTGTGATATTTGTGGAAATATGAGCGTTATTGTGATATTTGAGGAATTATGACAGTTAGTATGATATTTGAAGAACTTTGACAGTTCGTGTGATATTTGAGGAATTATGACAGTTAGTGTGATATTTGAGGAACTATGACAGTTTGTGGAATGATTGAGGAATTATGACAGGGTGATATTTGAGGAACTATGACATTTAGTGTGATATTGGAGATACTATGACATTTAGTGTGATATTTGAGGAACTGTGACAGTTAGCGTGATATTTGATGAACTATGACGGTTAGTGTGCTATTTGTGGCAATATGACCGTTAGGGTGATATTTGATGAACTATGACAGTTAGTGTGATATCTGAGCAACTATGTCAATTAGTGTGAAATTTAAAGAACAGTGACAGTTTGTTTGATTTCTGAGGAACTATGTCAATTAGTATAATATTTGAGGAACTATGACAGTTAGTGTGATATTTGTGGAAAGATGAGCGTTATTGTGATATCTGAGGAATTATGACAGTTAGTATGATATTTGAAGAACTATGTCAGTTCGTGTGATATTTGAGGATCTATGACAGTGAGTGTGATATTTGAGGAACTATGACAGTTAGTGTGATACCTGAGGAACTATGACAGTTCGTGTGATATTTGAAGATCTATGACAGTTAGTGTGATATTTGAGGAACTATGACAATTAGTGTGATATTTGAGGAACTATGACAGTTAGTGTGATACTTGAGGAACAATTATAGTTAGTTTGATAGTTGCAGAACTATGACTGTTAGTGTAATATTTGAGGAACTACGACAGTTTGTGTGATATTTGAGGGACTCTGACAGTTAGTGTGATATTTGTTGAACAATTATAGTTCGTTTGAAATTTGCAGAACTAAGACAGTTAGTGTGATATTTGAGAAACTATGACTGTTAGTATGATATCTGAGGAATAATGACAGTTAGTGTGATATTTGAGGAACTATGACAGTTAGTGTGATACCTGAGGAACTATGATAGATATTGTGATACTTGAGGAACTATGACAGTTAGTATGATATTTGAGGAACTATTTCAGTTTGTGTGATATTTGCGGATCTCATAAATTTTGTGTGATATTTGAGGCACTATGTCAATTAGTGCGATATTTGATGAACTATGACAGTTTGTGTGATATTTGAGGATATTTCAGGATATTTCAGGAACTATGGCAGTTAGTGTAATATTTGAGGAACTATGACAGTTTGTGTGATATTTGAGGATCTCTGACAGTTTGTGTGATATTTGAGGATATTTCAGGAACTTTGGCAGTTTGTGTAATATTGGAGGAACTATGACAGTTAGTCTGACATTTGAGGAACTGAGAGTTAATGTGATATTTGAGGAAATATGACAGTTTGTGTAATATTTGAGGAATTATGACAGTTTTTCTGATATTTGATGAACTATGACAATTAGTGTGATATTTGAGGATCTCTGACATTGTTCAATATTTGAGGAACTAAGACAATTAGCGTGATATTTCAGGAAATGTGACAGTTTGTGTAATATTTGAGGAATTATGTCAGTTAGTGTAATCCTAGGAGAAATAAGACAGTTCGTGTGATATTTCAGGAACTATGACAGTTAGTTTGATACCTGAAGAACTATAACAATTTGTGTGATATTTGAGGAACTATGACCGTTCGAGGGATATTCGAGAATCTCTGACATTGTTTGATACTTGACGAACTAAGACAGTTATTGTGATATTTCAGGAACTGTGACAGTTTGTGTAATATTTGAGCAATTATGTCAGTTAGTGTGATAGTTGAGGAACTTTGAGAGTTAGTATGATATTTGGAGAACTGTGACAGTTCGTGTGATATTTGAGGATCTATGACAGTTAGTGTAATATTCAAGGAAATATGACAGTTTGTGTGATATTTGAGGATCTCTGACAATTTGTGTGATATATGAGGATATTTCAGTAACTTTGGCAGTTTGTGTAATATTGGAGGAACTATTAGAGTCTGATACTTGAGGAACTGACACTTAATGTGATATTTGAGGAACTATGACATTTTGTGTAATATTCGAGGAATTATGACAGTTTTTCTGATATTTGATGAACTATGACAATCAGTGCGATATTTGAGGATCTCTGACATTGTTTGATATTTGATGAACTAAGACATTTAGCGTGATATTTCAGGAACTTTGACAGTTTGTGTAATATTTGAGGAATTATGTCAGTTAGTGTAATCTTAGGAGAACTATGACAGTTCGTGTGATATTTCAGGAACTATGACAGTTAGTGTGATATCTGAGGAACAATGACAGTTAGTGTGATATTTGAGGAACTATGACAGTTAGTATGATATTTGAGGAACTATGACAGTTCGTGTGATATTTGAAGATCTATGACAGTTAGTGTGATATTTGAGGAACTATGACAGTTAGTGTGATACCTGAGGAATAATGAAAGTTAGTGTGATACTTGAGGAACAATTATAGTTAGTTTGATATTTGCAGAACTATGACTGTTAGTGTGATATTTGAGGAACTATGACAGTTTGTGGAATATTTGAGGAATTATGACATGGTGATATTTGAGGAAATATGACATTTAGTGTGATATAGGAGGTACTATGACATTTAGTGTGATATTTGAGGAACTGTGACAGTTAGCTGATATTTTATGAACTATGACAGTTAGTGTGATATCTGAGCAACTATGTCAATTAGTGTGAAATTTGAAGAACTGTGACAGTTAGTGGATATCTGAGGAACTATGTCAATTAGTGTGATATTTGAGGAACTATGACAGTTAGTGTGATATTTGTGGAAATATTAGCGTTATTGTGATATTTGAGGAATTATGAAAGTTAGGGTGATCTCTGAAGAACTATGTCAATTAGTGTGATGTTTGAGGAACTATGAAAGTTAGCGTGATATTTAAGGAACTATGACACTTTGTGTGATATCTGAGGAATTATGACAGTTTTTGTGATATTTGAGGAACTATTACAATTAGTGCGATATTTGAGGAACTATGACAGTTAGTGTGATATTTGAGGATCTCTTAAAGTTTGTGTGATATTTGAGGATATTTCAGGATATTTCAGGAACTATGACAGTTTGTGTAATATTTGAGGAACTATGACAGTTTGTGTGATATTTGAGGAACTATGACAATTAGTGTGTTATTTGAGGAACAATTATAGTTAGTTTGATATTTGCAGGACTATGACTGTTTGTGTGATATTTGAGGAACAATGACAGTTAGTGTGATATTTGAGGAACTATGACAGTTAATATGATATTTGAAGAACTATGACAGTTCGTGTGATATTTGAGGATCTATGACAGTTAGTGTGATATTTGAGGAACGATGACAGTTAGTGTGATACCTGAGGAACTATGACAGCTAGTGTGATATTTGAGGAACTATGACAGTTAGTATGATACTTGAAGAACGATGACAGTTTGTGTGATATTTGAGGAACTATGACAGTTAGTGTGTTATTTGAGGATCTATGACAGTTAGTATGATATTTGAAGAACTATGACAGTTCGTGTGATATTTGAGGATCTATGACAGTTAGTGTGATATTTGAGGAACTATGACAGTGTGATACCTGAGAAACTATGACAGCTGGTGTGATATTTGAGGAACTATGACAGTTAGTATGATACTTGAAGAGCGATGACAGTTTGTGTGATTTTTGAGGAACTATGACAGTTAGTGTGATATTTGAGGAACGATGACAGTTTGTGTGATATCTGAGGAATTATGGCAGTTCTTGTGATATTTGAGGAACTATGACAGTTCGAGCGATATTCGAGAATCTCTGACATTGTTTGTTATTTGACGAACTAAGACAGTTATGGAGATATTTCAGGAACTGTGACATTTTGTGTAATATTTGAGGAATTATGTCAGTTAGTGTGATAGTTGAGGAACTTTGAGACTTAGTATGATATTTGGAGAACTATGACAGTTCGTGTGATATTTGAGGAACTATGACAGTTAGTGTGATACCTGAAGAACTTTGACAGTTAGTGTGATATTTGAGGAATTATGACAGTTAGTGTGATATTTGAGGAACTATGACAGTTTGTGGAATATTTGAGGAATTATGACAGGGTGATATTTGAGGAACTATGACATTTAGTTTGATATAGGAGGTACTATGACATTTAGTGTGATATTTGAGGAACTGTGACAGTTAGCGTGATATTTGATGAACTATGACACTTAGTGTGCTATTTGTGGCAATATTACCGTTAGGCTGATATTTTATGAACTATGACAGTTAGTGTGATATCTGAGCAACTATGTCAATTAGTGTGAAATTTGAAGAACAGTGACAGTTTGTTTGATTTCTGAGGAACTATGTCAATTAGTGTGATATTTGTGGAAATATTAGCGTTATTGTGATATTTGAGGAATTATGAAAGTTAGGGTGATCTCTGAAGAACTATGTCAATTAGTGTGATGTTTGAGGAACTATGAAAGTTAGCGTGATATTTAAGGAACTATGACACTTTGTGTGATATCTGAGGAATTATGACAGTTTTTGTGATATTTGAGGAACTATTACAATTAGTGCGATATTTGAGGAACTATGACAGTTAGTGTGATATTTGAGGATCTCTTAAATTTTGTGTGATATTTGAGGATATTTCAGGATATTTCAGGAACTATGACAGTTTGTGTAATATATGAGGAACTATGACAGTTTGTGTGATATTTGAGGAACTATGACAATTAGTGTGTTATTTGAGGAACTTTTATAGTTAGTTTGATATTTGCAGAACTATGACTGTTTGTGTGATATTTGAGGAACAATGACAGTGTGATATTTGAGGAACTATGACAATTAGTGTGATACCTGAGGAACTATGACAATTAGTGTGTTATTTGAGGAACTATGACAGTTAATATGATATTTGAATAACTATGACAGTTCGTGTGATATTTGAGGATCTATGACAGTTAGTGTGATATTTGAGGAACGATGACAGTTAGTGTGATTCCTGAGGAACTATGACAGCTAGTGTGATATTTGAGGAACTATGACAGTTAGTACGATAATTGAAGAACGATGACAGTTTGTGTGATATTTGAGGAAATATGACAGTTAGTGTGATATTTGAGGGACAATTATAGTTAGATTGATATTTGCAGAACTATGACTGTTAGTGTGATATTTGAGGAACTATGACAGTTTGTTTGATATTTGAGGAACTATGACAGATAGTATGATATTTGTGGAACAATTATAGTTCGTTTGAAATTTGCAGAACTAAGACAGTTAGTGTGATATTTGAGAGACTATGACAGTTAGCATGATATCTGAGGAACAATGACAGTTAGTGTGATATTTGAGGAACTATGACAGTTAGTGTGATATCTGAAGAACTTTGACAGTTAGTGTGATATTTGAGGAATTATGACAGTTAGTGTGATATTTGAGGAACTATGACAGTTTGTGGAATATTTGAGGAATTATGACATGGTGATATTTGAGGAACTATGACATTTGGTGTGATATTGGAGACACTATGACATTTGGTGTGATATTTGCGGAACTGTGACAGTTAGTGGGCTATTTGTGGCAATATGACTGTTAGGGTGATATTTTACGAACTATGATAGTTGGTGTGATGTATGAGCAACTATGTCAATTAGAGTGAAATTTGAAGAACTATGACAGTTAGTGTGATATTTGTGGAAATTTGAACGTTATTGTGATATTTGAGGAATTATGAAAGTTAGGGTGATCTCTGAAGAACTATGTCAATTAGTGTGATGTTTGAGGAACTACGAAAGTTAGTGTGATATTTAAGGAACTATGACACTTTGTGTGATATCTGAGGAATTATGACAGTTTTTGCGATATTTGAGGAACTATTACATTTAGTGCGATATTTGAGGAACTATGACAGTTATGTGATATTTGAGGATCTCTTAAAGTTTGTGTGATATTTGAGGATATTTCAGGATATTTCAGGAACTATGACAGTTTGTGTAATATATGAGGAACTATGACAGTTTGTGTGATATTTGAGGAACTATGACAATTAGTGTGTTATTTGAGGAACAATTATAGTTAGTTTGATATTTGCAGAACTATGACTGTTAGTGTGTTATTTGAGGAACAATGACAGTTAGTGTGATATTTGAGGAACTATGACAATTAGTCTGATACCTGAGGAACAATGACAGTTAGTGTGATATTTGAGTAACTATGACAGTTAGTATGATATTTGAAGAACTATGACAGTTCGTGTGATATTTGAGGATCTATGACAGTTAGTGTGATATTTGAGGAATTATGACAGTTAGTGTGATACCTGAGAAACTATGACAGCTGGTGTGATATTTGAGGAACTATGACAGTTAGTATGATACTTGAAGAATGATGACAGTTTGTGTGATATTTGAGGAAATATGACAGTTAGTGTGATATTTGAGGGACAATTATAGTTATTTGATATTTGCAGAACTATGACTGTTAGTGTGATATTTGAGAAAATATGACAGTTTGTTTGATATTTGAGGAACTATGACAGATAGTGTGATATTTGTGGAACAATTATAGTTCGTTTGAAATTTGCAGAACTAAGACAGTTAGTATGATATTTGAGAGACTATGACAGTTAGCATGATATCTGAGGAACAATGACAGTTAGTGTGATATTTGAGGAACTATGACAGTTAGTGTGATACCTGAGGAACTATGACAGCTATTGTGATATTTGAGGAACTATGACAGTTAGTATGACATTTGAGGAACTATTTCTGTTTGTGTGATATTTGCGGATCCCACACAGTTTGTGTGATACTTGAGGAACTAAGTCAATTAGTGCGATATTTGATGAACTATGACAGTTAGTGTGATATTTGAGGATCTCTGACAGTTTGTGTGATATTTGAGGATATTTGAGGATATTTCAGGAAATATGACAGCTTGTGTAATATTTGAGGAACTATGACAGTTTGTGTGATATTTGAGGATCTTTGACAGTTTGTGTGATATTGAAGGATATTTCAGGAACTTTGGCAGTTCGTGTAATATTGGAGGAACTATGACAGTTAGTCTGATATTTGAGGAACTTAGAGTTAATGTGATATTTGAGGAAATATGACAGTTTGTGTAATATTTGAGGAATTATGACAGTTTTTCTGATATTTGATGAACTATGACAATTAGTGTGATATTTGAGGATCTCTGAAATTGTTCGATATTTGAGGAAATAAGACAATTAGCGTGATATTTCAGGAACTGTGACAGTTTGTGTAATATTTGAGGAATTACGTCAGTTAGTTTGATATCTGAGGAATTATGACAGTTAGTGTGATATTTGAGGAACTGTCAGTTTCAGTGATAGTTGAGGAAATATTACATTTTGGGTAATATTTGAGGAATTATGAGAGTTTGTGTGATATTCGAGGAACTACGACAATCAATGTAATATTTGAGGGACTATGACAGTTTGTGTGATATTTGAGGAACTATGACAGTTAGTGTGTTATTTGAGTAAAAATTATAGTTAGTTTGATATTTGCAGAACTATGACTGTTAGTGTGTTATTCGAGGAACAATGACAGTTAGTGTGATATTTGAGGAACTATGACAGTTAGTGTGATACCTGAGAAACTATGACAGCTGGTGTGATATTTGAGGAACTATGACATTTAGTATGATACTTGAAGAACGATGACAGTTTGTGTGATATTTGAGGAACTATGACTGTTAGTGTGATATTTGAGGAACTATGACAGTTCGAGCGATATTCGAGAATCTCTGACATTGTTTGTTATTTGACGAACTAAGACAGTTATGGTGATATTTCAGGAACTGTGACAGTTTGTGTAATATTTGAGGAATTATGTCAGTTAGTGTGATAGTTGAGGAACTTTGAGACTTAGTATGATATTTGGAGAACTATGACAGTTCGTGTGATATTTGAGGAACTATGACATTTAGTGTGATATAGGAGGTACTATGACATTTAGTGTGATATTTGAGGAACTGTAACAGTTAGTGTGCTATTTGTGGCAATATGACCGTTAGGCTGATATTTTATGAACTATGACAGTTAGTGTGATATCTGAGCAACTATGTCAATTAGTGTGAAATTTGAAGAACAGTGACAGTTTGTTTGATTTCTGAGGAACTATGTCAATTAGTATAATATTTGAGGAACTATGACAGTGTGATATTTGTGGAACTATGAGCGTTATTGTGATATTTTAGGAATTATGACAGTTAGTATGATACTTGAAGAACTATGACAGTTCATGTGATATTTGAGGATCTATGACAGTTAGTGTGATATTTGAGGAACTATGACAGTTTGTGTGATACCTGAGGAACTATGACAGCTAGTGTGATATTTGAGGAACTATGTCAGTTTGTGTGATATTTGAGGAAATATGACAGTTAGTATCATATCTGAGGAACAATGACAGTTAGTGTGATATTTGAGGAACTATGACAGTTAGTGTGATACCTGAGGAACTGTGACAGCTATTGTGATATTTGAGGAACTATGACAGTTAGTATGATATTTGAGGAACTATTTCAGTTAGTGTGATATTTGAGGAACAATTATAGTTAGTTTGATATTTGCAGAACTATGACTGTTAGTGTGATATTTGAGGAACTATGTCAGTTTGTGTGATATTTGAGGAAATATGACAGTTAGTATCATATCTGAGGAACAATGACAGTTAGTGTGATATTTGAGGAACTATGACAGTTAGTGTGATACCTGAGGAACTGTGACAGCTATTGTGATATTTGAGGAACTATGACAGTTAGTATGATATTTGAGGAACTATTTCAGTGTGTGTGATATTTGAGGATCTCATACAATTTGTGTGATATTTGAAGCACTATGACAATTAGTGCGATATTTGATGAACTATGACAGTTAGTGTGATATTTGAGGATCTCTGACAGTTTGTGTGATATTTGAGGATATTTCAGGAACTATGACAGTTAGTGATATATTTGAGGAACTATGAGAGTTTGTGTGATATTTGAGGATCTCTGACAGTTTCTGTGATACTTGAGGATATTTCAGGAATTTTGGCAGTTTGTGTAATATTGGAGGAACTATGACAGTTAGTCTGAAATTTGAGGAACTGACACTTAATGTGATATTTGAGGAACTATGACAGTTTGTGTAATATTTGAGGAATTATGACAGTTTTTCTGATATTTGATGAACTATGACAATTAGTGCGATATTTGAGTATCTCTGACATTGCTTGATATTTGAGAAACTAAGACATTTAGCGTGATATTTCAGGAAATGTGCCAGTTTGTGTAATATTTGAGGAATTATGTCAGTTAGTGTGATAGTTGAGGAACTTTGAGACTTAGTATGATATTTGGAGAACTATGACAGTTCGTGTGATATTTGAGGAACTATGACAGTTAGTGTGATACCTGAAGAACTTTGACAGTTAGTGTGATATTTGAGGAATTATGACAGTTAGTGTGATATTTGAGGAACTATGACAGTTTGTGGAATATTTGAGGAATTATGACATGGTGATATTTGAGGAACTATGACATTTAGTGTGATATTGGAGACACTATGACATTTAGTGTGATATTTGAGGAACTGTGACAGTTAGCGTGATATTTGATGAACTGTGACAGTTAGTGTGCTGTTTGTGGCAATATGACTGTTAGGGTGATATTTTACGAACTATGATAGTTAGTGTGATGTATGAGCAACTATGTACTTAGTGTGAAATTTGAAGAACTGTGACAGTTAGTGTGATACCTGAGGAACTATGTCAATTAGTGTGATATTTGAGGAACTATGACAGTTAGTGTGATATTTGTGGAAATATGAGCGTTATTGTGATATTTGAGGAATTATGAAAGTTAGGGTGATCTCTGAAGAACTATGTCAATTAGTGTGATGTTTGAGGAACTATGAAAGTTAGCGTGATATTTAAGGAACTATGACACTTTGTGTGATATCTGAGGAATTATGACAGTTTTTGTGATATTTGAGGAACTATTACAATTAGTGCGATATTTGAGGAACTATGACAGTGTGATATTTGAGGATCTCTTAAAGTTTGTGTGATATTTGAGGATATTTCAGGATATTTCAGGAACTATGACAGTTTGTGTAATATATGAGGAACTATGACAGTTTGTGTGATATTAGAGGAACTATGACAATTAGTGTGTTATTTGAGGAACAATTATAGTTAGTTTGATATTTGCAGAACTATGACTGTTTGTGTGATATTTGAGGAACAATGACAGTTAGTGTGATATTTGAGGAACTATGACAATTAGTGTGATACCTGAGGAACTATGACAGTTAGTGTGTTATTTGAGGAACTATGACAGTTAATATGATATTTGAAGAACTATGACAGTTCGTGTGATATTTGAGGATCTATGACAGTTAGTGTGATATTTGAGGAACGATGACAGTTAGTGTGATACCTGAGGAACTATGACAGCTAGTGTGATATTTGAGGAACTATGACAGTTAGTATGATACTTGAAGAACGATGACAGTTTGTGTGATATTTGAGGAAATATGACAGTTAGTGTGATATTTGAGGGACAATTATAGTTATTTTGATATTTGCAGAACTATGACTGTTAGTGTGATATTTGAGGAACTATGACAGTTAGTATGATATTTGAGGAACTATTTCAGTTTGTGTGATATTTGCGGATCTCATACAGTTTGTGTGATACTTGAGGAACTATGTCAATTAGTGCGATATTTGATGAACTATGACAGTTAGTGTGATATTTGAGGATCTCTGACAGTTTGTGTGATATTTGAGGATATTTCAGGAAATATGACAGCTTGTGTAATATTTGAGGAACTAAGACAGTTTGTGTGATATTTGAGGATCTCTAACAGTTTCTGTGATATTTGAGGATATTTCAGGAACTTTGGCAGTTTGTGTAATATTGGAGGAACTATGAGAGTCTGATATTTGAGGAACTGACACTTAATGTGATATTTGAGGAACTATGACAGTTTGTGTAATATTTGAGGAATTATGACAGTTTTTCTGATATTTGATGAACTATGACAATTAGTGTGATATTTGAGGATCGCTGACATTGTTTGATATTTGATGAACTAAGACATTTAGAGTGATATTTCAGGAACTGTGACAGTTTGTGTAATATTTGAGGAATTATGTCAGTTAGTGTAATCTTAGGAGAACTATGACAGTTCGTGTGATATTTCAGGAACTACGACAGTTAGTGTGATACCTGAGGAACAATGACAGTTAGTGTGATATTTGAGGAACTATGACAGTTAGTGTGATACCTGAGGAACTATAACAATTTGTGTGATATTTGAGGAACTCTGACAGTTAGTGTGATATTTGTGGAACAATTATAGTTCGTTTGAAATTTGCAGAACAAAGACAGTTAGTGTGATATTTGAGAAACTATGACAGTTAACATGATATCTGAGGATGAATGACAGTTAGTGTGATATTTGAGGATCTATGACAGTTAGTGTGACACCTGAGGAACTATGACAGCTATTGTGATATTTGAGGAACTATGACAGTTAGTATGATATTTGAGGAACTATTTCAGTTTGTGTGATATCTGAGGATCTCATACGGTTTGTGTAATATTTGAGGCACTATGACAATTAGTGCGATATTTGATGAACTATGACAGTAAGTGTGATATTGAGGATCTCTGACAGTTTGTGTGATATTTGAGGATATTTGAGGATATTTCAGGAACTATGACATTTAGTGTAATATTCGATGAACTATGACAGCTTGTGTGATATTTGAGGATCTCTGACAGCTTGTCTGATATTTGAGGATATTTCAGGAATTTTGGCAGTTTGTGTAATATTGGAGGAACTATGAGAGTCTGATATTTGAGGAACTGACACTTAATGTGATATTTGAGGAACTATGACAGTTTGTGTAATATTTGAGAAATTATGACAGTTTTTCTGATATTTGATGAACTATGACAATTAGTGTGATATTTCAGGATCTCTGACATTGTTTGATATTTGATGAACTAAGACATTTAGCGTGATATTTCAGGAACTGTGACAGTTTGTGTAACATTTGAGGAATTACGTCAGTTATTCTAGTCTTTGGAGAACTATGACAGTTCGTGTGATATTTCAGGAACTATGACAGTTAGTGTGATATCTGAGGAATTATGACAGTTAGTGTGATATTTGAGGAACTGTCAGTTTCAGTGATATTTGAGGAAATATTACATTTTGGGTAATATTTGAGGAATTATGAGAGTTTGTGTGATATTCGAGGAACTACGACAATCAATGTAATATTTGAGGGACTATGACAGTTTGTGTGATATTTGAGGAACTATGACAGTTAGTGTGTTATTTGAGTAAAAATTATAGTTAGTTTGATATTTGCAGAACTATGACTGTTAGTGTGTTATTTGAGGAACAATGACAGTTAGTGTGATATTTGAGGAACTATGACAATTAGTCTGATACCTGAGGAACTATGACAGTTCGTGTGATATTTGAGGATCTATGACAGTTAGTGTGATATTTGAGGAATTATGACAGTTAGTGTGATACCTGAGAAACTATGACAGCTGGTGTGATATTTGAGGAACTATGACAGTTAGTATGATACTTGAAAAACAATGACAGTTTGTGTGATATTTGAGGAACTATGACTGTTAGTGTGATATTTGAGGAACAATGACAGTTTGTGTGATATCTGAGGAATTATGGCAGTTTTTGTGATATTTGAGGAAGTATGACAGTTCGAGCGATATTCGAGAATCTCTGACATTGTTTGTTATTTGACGAACTAAGACAGTTATGGTGATATTTCAGGAACTGTGACAGTTTGTGTAATATTTGAGGAATTATGTCAGTTAGTGTGATAGTTGAGGAACTTTGAGACTTAGTATGATATTTGGAGAACTATGACAGTTCGTGTGATATTTGCGGAACTATGACAGTTAGTGTGATACCTGAAGAACTTTGACAGTTAGTGTGATATTTGAGGAACTATGACAGTTTGTGCAATATTTGAGGAATTATGACAGGGTGTTATTTGAGGAACTATGACATTTAGTGTGATATAGGAGGTACTATGACATTTAGTGTGACATTTGAGGAACTGTGACAGTTAGTGTGCTATTTGTGGCAATATGACCGTTAGGCTGATATTTATGAACTATGACAGTGTGATATCTGAGCAACTATGTCAATTAGTGTGAAATTTGAAGAACAGTGACAGTTTGATTTCTGAGGAACTATGTCAAATAGTATAATATTTGAGGAACTATGACAGTTAGTGTGATATTTGTGGAACTATGAGCATTATTGTGATATTTTAGGAATTATGACAGTTAGTATGATATTTGAAGAACTATGACAGTTCATGTGATATTTGAGGATCTATGACAGTTAGTGTGATATTGGAGGAACTATGACAGTTTGTGTGATACCTGAGGAACTATGACAGCTAGTGTGATATTTGAGGAACTAAGACATTTAGCGTGATATTTCAGGAAATGTGCCAGTTTGTGTAATATTTGAGGAATTATGTCAGTTAGTGTGATAGTTGAGGAACTTTGAGACTTAGTATGATATTTGGAGAACTATGACAGTTCGTGTGATATTTGAGGAACTATGACAGTTAGTGTGATACCTGAAGAACTTTGACAGTTAGTGTGATATTTGAGGAATTATGACAGTTAGTGTGATATTTGAGGAACTATGACAGTTTGTGGAATATTTGAGGAATTATGACATGGTGATATTTGAGGAACTATGACATTTAGTGTGATATTGGAGACACTATGACATTTAGTGTGATATTTGAGGAACTGTGACAGTTAGCGTGATATTTGATGAACTGTGACAGTTAGTGTGCTGTTTGTGGCAATATGACTGTTAGGGTGATATTTTACGAACTATGATAGTTAGTGTGATGTATGAGCAACTATGTACTTAGTGTGAAATTTGAAGAACTGTGACAGTTAGTGTGATACCTGAGGAACTATGTCAATTAGTGTGATATTTGAGGAACTATGACAGTTAGTGTGATATTTGTGGAAATATGAGCGTTATTGTGATATTTGAGGAATTATGAAAGTTAGGGTGATCTCTGAAGAACTATGTCAATTAGTGTGATGTTTGAGGAACTATGAAAGTTAGCGTGATATTTAAGGAACTATGACACTTTGTGTGATATCTGAGGAATTATGACAGTTTTTGTGATATTTGAGGAACTATTACAATTAGTGCGATATTTGAGGAACTATGACAGTGTGATATTTGAGGATCTCTTAAAGTTTGTGTGATATTTGAGGATATTTCAGGATATTTCAGGAACTATGACAGTTTGTGTAATATATGAGGAACTATGACAGTTTGTGTGATATTAGAGGAACTATGACAATTAGTGTGTTATTTGAGGAACAATTATAGTTAGTTTGATATTTGCAGAACTATGACTGTTTGTGTGATATTTGAGGAACAATGACAGTTAGTGTGATATTTGAGGAACTATGACAATTAGTGTGATACCTGAGGAACTATGACAGTTAGTGTGTTATTTGAGGAACTATGACAGTTAATATGATATTTGAAGAACTATGACAGTTCGTGTGATATTTGAGGATCTATGACAGTTAGTGTGATATTTGAGGAACGATGACAGTTAGTGTGATACCTGAGGAACTATGACAGCTAGTGTGATATTTGAGGAACTATGACAGTTAGTATGATACTTGAAGAACGATGACAGTTTGTGTGATATTTGAGGAAATATGACAGTTAGTGTGATATTTGAGGGACAATTATAGTTATTTTGATATTTGCAGAACTATGACTGTTAGTGTGATATTTGAGGAACTATGACAGTTAGTATGATATTTGAGGAACTATTTCAGTTTGTGTGATATTTGCGGATCTCATACAGTTTGTGTGATACTTGAGGAACTATGTCAATTAGTGCGATATTTGATGAACTATGACAGTTAGTGTGATATTTGAGGATCTCTGACAGTTTGTGTGATATTTGAGGATATTTCAGGAAATATGACAGCTTGTGTAATATTTGAGGAACTAAGACAGTTTGTGTGATATTTGAGGATCTCTAACAGTTTCTGTGATATTTGAGGATATTTCAGGAACTTTGGCAGTTTGTGTAATATTGGAGGAACTATGAGAGTCTGATATTTGAGGAACTGACACTTAATGTGATATTTGAGGAACTATGACAGTTTATGTAATATTTGAGGAATTATGACAGTTTTTCTGATATTTGATGAACTATGACAATTAGTGTGATATTTGAGGATCGCTGACATTGTTTGATATTTGATGAACTAAGACATTTAGAGTGATATTTCAGGAACTGTGACAGTTTGTGTAATATTTGAGGAATTATGTCAGTTAGTGTAATCTTAGGAGAACTATGACAGTTCGTGTGATATTTCAGGAACTACGACAGTTAGTGTGATACCTGAGGAACAATGACAGTTAGTGTGATATTTGAGGAACTATGACAGTTAGTGTGATACCTGAGGAACTATAACAATTTGTGTGATATTTGAGGAACTCTGACAGTTAGTGTGATATTTGTGGAACAATTATAGTTCGTTTGAAATTTGCAGAACAAAGACAGTTAGTGTGATATTTGAGAAACTATGACAGTTAACATGATATCTGAGGATGAATGACAGTTAGTGTGATATTTGAGGATCTATGACAGTTAGTGTGACACCTGAGGAACTATGACAGCTATTGTGATATTTGAGGAACTATGACAGTTAGTATGATATTTGAGGAACTATTTCAGTTTGTGTGATATCTGAGGATCTCATACGGTTTGTGTAATATTTGAGGCACTATGACAATTAGTGCGATATTTGATGAACTATGACAGTAAGTGTGATATTGAGGATCTCTGACAGTTTGTGTGATATTTGAGGATATTTGAGGATATTTCAGGAATTATGACATTTAGTGTAATATTCGATGAACTATGACAGCTTGTGTGATATTTGAGGATCTCTGACAGCTTGTCTGATATTTGAGGATATTTCAGGAATTTTGGCAGTTTGTGTAATATTGGAGGAACTATGAGAGTCTGATATTTGAGGAACTGACACTTAATGTGATATTTGAGGAACTATGACAGTTTGTGTAATATTTGAGAAATTATGACAGTTTTTCTGATATTTGATGAACTATGACAATTAGTGTGATATTTCAGGATCTCTGACATTGTTTGATATTTGATGAACTAAGACATTTAGCGTGATATTTCAGGAACTGTGACAGTTTGTGTAACATTTGAGGAATTACGTCAGTTATTCTAGTCTTTGGAGAACTATGACAGTTCGTGTGATATTTCAGGAACTATGACAGTTAGTGTGATATCTGAGGAATTATGACAGTTAGTGTGATATTTGAGGAACTGTCAGTTTCAGTGATATTTGAGGAAATATTACATTTTGGGTAATATTTGAGGAATTATGAGAGTTTGTGTGATATTCGAGGAACTACGACAATCAATGTAATATTTGAGGGACTATGACAGTTTGTGTGATATTTGAGGAACTATGACAGTTAGTGTGTTATTTGAGTAAAAATTATAGTTAGTTTGATATTTGCAGAACTATGACTGTTAGTGTGTTATTTGAGGAACAATGACAGTTAGTGTGATATTTGAGGAACTATGACAATTAGTCTGATACCTGAGGAACTATGACAGTTCGTGTGATATTTGAGGATCTATGACAGTTAGTGTGATATTTGAGGAATTATGACAGTTAGTGTGATACCTGAGAAACTATGACAGCTGGTGTGATATTTGAGGAACTATGACAGTTAGTATGATACTTGAAAAACAATGACAGTTTGTGTGATATTTGAGGAACTATGACTGTTAGTGTGATATTTGAGGAACAATGACAGTTTGTGTGATATCTGAGGAATTATGGCAGTTTTTGTGATATTTGAGGAAGTATGACAGTTCGAGCGATATTCGAGAATCTCTGACATTGTTTGTTATTTGACGAACTAAGACAGTTATGGTGATATTTCAGGAACTGTGACAGTTTGTGTAATATTTGAGGAATTATGTCAGTTAGTGTGATAGTTGAGGAACTTTGAGACTTAGTATGATATTTGGAGAACTATGACAGTTCGTGTGATATTTGCGGAACTATGACAGTTAGTGTGATACCTGAAGAACTTTGACAGTTAGTGTGATATTTGAGGAACTATGACAGTTTGTGCAATATTTGAGGAATTATGACAGGGTGTTATTTGAGGAACTATGACATTTAGTGTGATATAGGAGGTACTATGACATTTAGTGTGACATTTGAGGAACTGTGACAGTTAGTGTGCTATTTGTGGCAATATGACCGTTAGGCTGATATTTTATGAACTATGACAGTGTGATATCTGAGCAACTATGTCAATTAGTGTGAAATTTGAAGAACAGTGACAGTTTGATTTCTGAGGAACTATGTCAAATAGTATAATATTTGAGGAACTATGACAGTTAGTGTGATATTTGTGGAACTATGAGCGTTATTGTGATATTTTAGGAATTATGACAGTTAGTATGATATTTGAAGAACTATGACAGTTCATGTGATATTTGAGGATCTATGACAGTTAGTGTGATATTGGAGGAACTATGACAGTTTGTGTGATACCTGAGGAACTATGACAGCTAGTGTGATATTTGAGGAACTAAGACATTTAGCGTGATATTTCAGGAAATGTGCCAGTTTGTGTAATATTTGAGGAATTATGTCAGTTAGTGTGATAGTTGAGGAACTTTGAGACTTAGTATGATATTTGGAGAACTATGACAGTTCGTGTGATATTTGAGGAACTATGACAGTTAGTGTGATACCTGAAGAACTTTGACAGTTAGTGTGATATTTGAGGAATTATGACAGTTAGTGTGATATTTGAGGAACTATGACAGTTTGTGGAATATTTGAGGAATTATGACATGGTGATATTTGAGGAACTATGACATTTAGTGTGATATTGGAGACACTATGACATTTAGTGTGATATTTGAGGAACTGTGACAGTTAGCGTGATATTTGATGAACTGTGACAGTTAGTGTGCTGTTTGTGGCAATATGACTGTTAGGGTGATATTTTACGAACTATGATAGTTAGTGTGATGTATGAGCAACTATGTACTTAGTGTGAAATTTGAAGAACTGTGACAGTTAGTGTGATACCTGAGGAACTATGTCAATTAGTGTGATATTTGAGGAACTATGACAGTTAGTGTGATATTTGTGGAAATATGAGCGTTATTGTGATATTTGAGGAATTATGAAAGTTAGGGTGATCTCTGAAGAACTATGTCAATTAGTGTGATGTTTGAGGAACTATGAAAGTTAGCGTGATATTTAAGGAACTATGACACTTTGTGTGATATCTGAGGAATTATGACAGTTTTTGTGATATTTGAGGAACTATTACAATTAGTGCGATATTTGAGGAACTATGACAGTGTGATATTTGAGGATCTCTTAAAGTTTGTGTGATATTTGAGGATATTTCAGGATATTTCAGGAACTATGACAGTTTGTGTAATATATGAGGAACTATGACAGTTTGTGTGATATTAGAGGAACTATGACAATTAGTGTGTTATTTGAGGAACAATTATAGTTAGTTTGATATTTGCAGAACTATGACTGTTTGTGTGATATTTGAGGAACAATGACAGTTAGTGTGATATTTGAGGAACTATGACAATTAGTGTGATACCTGAGGAACTATGACAGTTAGTGTGTTATTTGAGGAACTATGACAGTTAATATGATATTTGAAGAACTATGACAGTTCGTGTGATATTTGAGGATCTATGACAGTTAGTGTGATATTTGAGGAACGATGACAGTTAGTGTGATACCTGAGGAACTATGACAGCTAGTGTGATATTTGAGGAACTATGACAGTTAGTATGATACTTGAAGAACGATGACAGTTTGTGTGATATTTGAGGAAATATGACAGTTAGTGTGATATTTGAGGGACAATTATAGTTATTTTGATATTTGCAGAACTATGACTGTTAGTGTGATATTTGAGGAACTATGACAGTTAGTATGATATTTGAGGAACTATTTCAGTTTGTGTGATATTTGCGGATCTCATACAGTTTGTGTGATACTTGAGGAACTATGTCAATTAGTGCGATATTTGATGAACTATGACAGTTAGTGTGATATTTGAGGATCTCTGACAGTTTGTGTGATATTTGAGGATATTTCAGGAAATATGACAGCTTGTGTAATATTTGAGGAACTAAGACAGTTTGTGTGATATTTGAGGATCTCTAACAGTTTCTGTGATATTTGAGGATATTTCAGGAACTTTGGCAGTTTGTGTAATATTGAAGGAACTATGAGAGTCTGATATTTGAGGAACTGACACTTAATGTGATATTTGAGGAACTATGACAGTTTGTGTAATATTTGAGGAATTATGACAGTTTTTCTGATATTTGATGAACTATGACAATTAGTGTGATATTTGAGGATCGCTGACATTGTTTGATATTTGATGAACTAAGACATTTAGAGTGATATTTCAGGAACTGTGACAGTTTGTGTAATATTTGAGGAATTATGTCAGTTAGTGTAATCTTAGGAGAACTATGACAGTTCGTGTGATATTTCAGGAACTACGACAGTTAGTGTGATACCTGAGGAACAATGACAGTTAGTGTGATATTTGAGGAACTATGACAGTTAGTGTGATACCTGAGGAACTATAACAATTTGTGTGATATTTGAGGAACTCTGACAGTTAGTGTGATATTTGTGGAACAATTATAGTTCGTTTGAAATTTGCAGAACAAAGACAGTTAGTGTGATATTTGAGAAACTATGACAGTTAACATGATATCTGAGGATGAATGACAGTTAGTGTGATATTTGAGGATCTATGACAGTTAGTGTGACACCTGAGGAACTATGACAGCTATTGTGATATTTGAGGAACTATGACAGTTAGTATGATATTTGAGGAACTATTTCAGTTTGTGTGATATCTGAGGATCTCATACGGTTTGTGTAATATTTGAGGCACTATGACAATTAGTGCGATATTTGATGAACTATGACAGTAAGTGTGATATTGAGGATCTCTGACAGTTTGTGTGATATTTGAGGATATTTGAGGATATTTCAGGAACTATGACATTTAGTGTAATATTCGATGAACTATGACAGCTTGTGTGATATTTGAGGATCTCTGACAGCTTGTCTGATATTTGAGGATATTTCAGGAATTTTGGCAGTTTGTGTAATATTGGAGGAACTATGAGAGTCTGATATTTGAGGAACTGACACTTAATGTGATATTTGAGGAAATATGACAGTTTGTGTAATATTTGAGAAATTATGACAGTTTTTCTGATATTTGATGAACTATGACAATTAGTGTGATATTTGAGGATCTCTGAAATTGTTCGATATTTGAGGAAATAAGACAATTAGCGTGATATTTCAGGAACTGTGACAGTTTGTGTAATATTTGAGGAATTACGTCAGTTAGTTTGATATCTGAGGAATTATGACAGTTAGTGTGATATTTGAGGAACTGTCAGTTTCAGTGATAGTTGAGGAAATATTACATTTTGGGTAATATTTGAGGAATTATGAGAGTTTGTGTGATATTCGAGGAACTATGACAATCAATGTAATATTTGAGGGACTATGACAGTTTGTGTGATATTTGAGGAACTATGACAGTTAGTGTGTTATTTGAGTAAAAATTATAGTTAGTTTGATATTTGCAGAACTATGACTGTTAGTGTGTTATTCGAGGAACAATGACAGTTAGTGTGATATTTGAGGAACTATGACAGTTAGTGTGATACCTGAGAAACTATGACAGCTGGTGTGATATTTGAGGAACTATGACATTTAGTATGATACTTGAAGAACGATGACAGTTTGTGTGATATTTGAGGAACTATGACTGTTAGTGTGATATTTGAGGAACTATGACAGTTCGAGCGATATTCGAGAATCTCTGACATTGTTTGTTATTTGACGAACTAAGACAGTTATGGTGATATTTCAGGAACTGTGACAGTTTGTGTAATATTTGAGGAATTATGTCAGTTAGTGTGATAGTTGAGGAACTTTGAGACTTAGTATGATATTTGGAGAACTATGACAGTTCGTGTGATATTTGAGGAACTATGACATTTAGTGTGATATAGGAGGTACTATGACATTTAGTGTGATATTTGAGGAACTGTGACAGTTAGTGTGCTATTTGTGGCAATATGACCGTTAGGCTGATATTTTATGAACTATGACAGTTAGTGTGATATCTGAGCAACTATGTCAATTAGTGTGAAATTTGAAGAACAGTGACAGTTTGTTTGATTTCTGAGGAACTATGTCAATTAGTATAATATTTGAGGAACTATGACAGTGTGATATTTGTGGAACTATGAGCGTTATTGTGATATTTTAGGAATTATGACAGTTAGTATGATACTTGAAGAACTATGACAGTTCATGTGATATTTGAGGATCTATGACAGTTAGTGTGATATTTGAGGAACTATGACAGTTTGTGTGATACCTGAGGAACTATGACAGCTAGTGTGATATTTGAGGAACTATGTCAGTTTGTGTGATATTTGAGGAAATATGACAGTTAGTATCATATCTGAGGAACAATGACAGTTAGTGTGATATTTGAGGAACTATGACAGTTAGTGTGATACCTGAGGAACTGTGACAGCTATTGTGATATTTGAGGAACTATGACAGTTAGTATGATATTTGAGGAACTATTTCAGTTAGTGTGATATTTGAGGAACAATTATAGTTAGTTTGATATTTGCAGAACTATGACTGTTAGTGTGATATTTGAGGAACTATGTCAGTTTGTGTGATATTTGAGGAAATATGACAGTTAGTATCATATCTGAGGAACAATGACAGTTAGTGTGATATTTGAGGAACTATGACAGTTAGTGTGATACCTGAGGAACTGTGACAGCTATTGTGATATTTGAGGAACTATGACAGTTAGTATGATATTTGAGGAACTATTTCAGTGTGTGTGATATTTGAGGATCTCATACAATTTGTGTGATATTTGAAGCACTATGACAATTAGTGCGATATTTGATGAACTATGACAGTTAGTGTGATATTTGAGGATCTCTGACAGTTTGTGTGATATTTGAGGATATTTCAGGAACTATGACAGTTAGTGATATATTTGAGGAACTATGAGAGTTTGTGTGATATTTGAGGATCTCTGACAGTTTCTGTGATACTTGAGGATATTTCAGGAATTTTGGCAGTTTGTGTAATATTGGAGGAACTATGACAGTTAGTCTGAAATTTGAGGAACTGACACTTAATGTGATATTTGAGGAACTATGACAGTTTGTGTAATATTTGAGGAATTATGACAGTTTTTCTGATATTTGATGAACTATGACAATTAGTGCGATATTTGAGTATCTCTGACATTGCTTGATATTTGAGAAACTAAGACATTTAGCGTGATATTTCAGGAAATGTGCCAGTTTGTGTAATATTTGAGGAATTATGTCAGTTAGTGTGATAGTTGAGGAACTTTGAGACTTAGTATGATATTTGGAGAACTATGACAGTTCGTGTGATATTTGAGGAACTATGACAGTTAGTGTGATACCTGAAGAACTTTGACAGTTAGTGTGATATTTGAGGAATTATGACAGTTAGTGTGATATTTGAGGAACTATGACAGTTTGTGGAATATTTGAGGAATTATGACATGGTGATATTTGAGGAACTATGACATTTAGTGTGATATTGGAGACACTATGACATTTAGTGTGATATTTGAGGAACTGTGACAGTTAGCGTGATATTTGATGAACTGTGACAGTTAGTGTGCTGTTTGTGGCAATATGACTGTTAGGGTGATATTTTACGAACTATGATAGTTAGTGTGATGTATGAGCAACTATGTACTTAGTGTGAAATTTGAAGAACTGTGACAGTTAGTGTGATACCTGAGGAACTATGTCAATTAGTGTGATATTTGAGGAACTATGACAGTTAGTGTGATATTTGTGGAAATATGAGCGTTATTGTGATATTTGAGGAATTATGAAAGTTAGGGTGATCTCTGAAGAACTATGTCAATTAGTGTGATGTTTGAGGAACTATGAAAGTTAGCGTGATATTTAAGGAACTATGACACTTTGTGTGATATCTGAGGAATTATGACAGTTTTTGTGATATTTGAGGAACTATTACAATTAGTGCGATATTTGAGGAACTATGACAGTGTGATATTTGAGGATCTCTTAAAGTTTGTGTGATATTTGAGGATATTTCAGGATATTTCAGGAACTATGACAGTTTGTGTAATATATGAGGAACTATGACAGTTTGTGTGATATTAGAGGAACTATGACAATTAGTGTGTTATTTGAGGAACAATTATAGTTAGTTTGATATTTGCAGAACTATGACTGTTTGTGTGATATTTGAGGAACAATGACAGTTAGTGTGATATTTGAGGAACTATGACAATTAGTGTGATACCTGAGGAACTATGACAGTTAGTGTGTTATTTGAGGAACTATGACAGTTAATATGATATTTGAAGAACTATGACAGTTCGTGTGATATTTGAGGATCTATGACAGTTAGTGTGATATTTGAGGAACGATGACAGTTAGTGTGATACCTGAGGAACTATGACAGCTAGTGTGATATTTGAGGAACTATGACAGTTAGTATGATACTTGAAGAACGATGACAGTTTGTGTGATATTTGAGGAAATATGACAGTTAGTGTGATATTTGAGGGACAATTATAGTTATTTTGATATTTGCAGAACTATGACTGTTAGTGTGATATTTGAGGAACTATGACAGTTAGTATGATATTTGAGGAACTATTTCAGTTTGTGTGATATTTGCGGATCTCATACAGTTTGTGTGATACTTGAGGAACTATGTCAATTAGTGCGATATTTGATGAACTATGACAGTTAGTGTGATATTTGAGGATCTCTGACAGTTTGTGTGATATTTGAGGATATTTCAGGAAATATGACAGCTTGTGTAATATTTGAGGAACTAAGACAGTTTGTGTGATATTTGAGGATCTCTAACAGTTTCTGTGATATTTGAGGATATTTCAGGAACTTTGGCAGTTTGTGTAATATTGGAGGAACTATGAGAGTCTGATATTTGAGGAACTGACACTTAATGTGATATTTGAGGAACTATGACAGTTTGTGTAATATTTGAGGAATTATGACAGTTTTTCTGATATTTGATGAACTATGACAATTAGTGTGATATTTGAGGATCGCTGACATTGTTTGATATTTGATGAACTAAGACATTTAGAGTGATATTTCAGGAACTGTGACAGTTTGTGTAATATTTGAGGAATTATGTCAGTTAGTGTAATCTTAGGAGAACTATGACAGTTCGTGTGATATTTCAGGAACTACGACAGTTAGTGTGATACCTGAGGAACAATGACAGTTAGTGTGATATTTGAGGAACTATGACAGTTAGTGTGATACCTGAGGAACTATAACAATTTGTGTGATATTTGAGGAACTCTGACAGTTAGTGTGATATTTGTGGAACAATTATAGTTCGTTTGAAATTTGCAGAACAAAGACAGTTAGTGTGATATTTGAGAAACTATGACAGTTAACATGATATCTGAGGATGAATGACAGTTAGTGTGATATTTGAGGATCTATGACAGTTAGTGTGACACCTGAGGAACTATGACAGCTATTGTGATATTTGAGGAACTATGACAGTTAGTATGATATTTGAGGAACTATTTCAGTTTGTGTGATATCTGAGGATCTCATACGGTTTGTGTAATATTTGAGGCACTATGACAATTAGTGCGATATTTGATGAACTATGACAGTAAGTGTGATATTGAGGATCTCTGACAGTTTGTGTGATATTTGAGGATATTTGAGGATATTTCAGGAACTATGACATTTAGTGTAATATTCGATGAACTATGACAGCTTGTGTGATATTTGAGGATCTCTGACAGCTTGTCTGATATTTGAGGATATTTCAGGAATTTTGGCAGTTTGTGTAATATTGGAGGAACTATGAGAGTCTGATATTTGAGGAACTGACACTTAATGTGATATTTGAGGAACTATGACAGTTTGTGTAATATTTGAGAAATTATGACAGTTTTTCTGATATTTGATGAACTATGACAATTAGTGTGATATTTCAGGATCTCTGACATTGTTTGATATTTGATGAACTAAGACATTTAGCGTGATATTTCAGGAACTGTGACAGTTTGTGTAACATTTGAGGAATTACGTCAGTTATTCTAGTCTTTGGAGAACTATGACAGTTCGTGTGATATTTCAGGAACTATGACAGTTAGTGTGATATCTGAGGAATTATGACAGTTAGTGTGATATTTGAGGAACTGTCAGTTTCAGTGATATTTGAGGAAATATTACATTTTGGGTAATATTTGAGGAATTATGAGAGTTTGTGTGATATTCGAGGAACTACGACAATCAATGTAATATTTGAGGGACTATGACAGTTTGTGTGATATTTGAGGAACTATGACAGTTAGTGTGTTATTTGAGTAAAAATTATAGTTAGTTTGATATTTGCAGAACTATGACTGTTAGTGTGTTATTTGAGGAACAATGACAGTTAGTGTGATATTTGAGGAACTATGACAATTAGTCTGATACCTGAGGAACTATGACAGTTCGTGTGATATTTGAGGATCTATGACAGTTAGTGTGATATTTGAGGAATTATGACAGTTAGTGTGATACCTGAGAAACTATGACAGCTGGTGTGATATTTGAGGAACTATGACAGTTAGTATGATACTTGAAAAACAATGACAGTTTGTGTGATATTTGAGGAACTATGACTGTTAGTGTGATATTTGAGGAACAATGACAGTTTGTGTGATATCTGAGGAATTATGGCAGTTTTTGTGATATTTGAGGAAGTATGACAGTTCGAGCGATATTCGAGAATCTCTGACATTGTTTGTTATTTGACGAACTAAGACAGTTATGGTGATATTTCAGGAACTGTGACAGTTTGTGTAATATTTGAGGAATTATGTCAGTTAGTGTGATAGTTGAGGAACTTTGAGACTTAGTATGATATTTGGAGAACTATGACAGTTCGTGTGATATTTGCGGAACTATGACAGTTAGTGTGATACCTGAAGAACTTTGACAGTTAGTGTGATATTTGAGGAACTATGACAGTTTGTGCAATATTTGAGGAATTATGACAGGGTGTTATTTGAGGAACTATGACATTTAGTGTGATATAGGAGGTACTATGACATTTAGTGTGACATTTGAGGAACTGTGACAGTTAGTGTGCTATTTGTGGCAATATGACCGTTAGGCTGATATTTTATGAACTATGACAGTGTGATATCTGAGCAACTATGTCAATTAGTGTGAAATTTGAAGAACAGTGACAGTTTGATTTCTGAGGAACTATGTCAAATAGTATAATATTTGAGGAACTATGACAGTTAGTGTGATATTTGTGGAACTATGAGCGTTATTGTGATATTTTAGGAATTATGACAGTTAGTATGATATTTGAAGAACTATGACAGTTCATGTGATATTTGAGGATCTATGACAGTTAGTGTGATATTGGAGGAACTATGACAGTTTGTGTGATACCTGAGGAACTATGACAGCTAGTGTGATATTTGAGGAACTAAGACATTTAGCGTGATATTTCAGGAAATGTGCCAGTTTGTGTAATATTTGAGGAATTATGTCAGTTAGTGTGATAGTTGAGGAACTTTGAGACTTAGTATGATATTTGGAGAACTATGACAGTTCGTGTGATATTTGAGGAACTATGACAGTTAGTGTGATACCTGAAGAACTTTGACAGTTAGTGTGATATTTGAGGAATTATGACAGTTAGTGTGATATTTGAGGAACTATGACAGTTTGTGGAATATTTGAGGAATTATGACATGGTGATATTTGAGGAACTATGACATTTAGTGTGATATTGGAGACACTATGACATTTAGTGTGATATTTGAGGAACTGTGACAGTTAGCGTGATATTTGATGAACTGTGACAGTTAGTGTGCTGTTTGTGGCAATATGACTGTTAGGGTGATATTTTACGAACTATGATAGTTAGTGTGATGTATGAGCAACTATGTACTTAGTGTGAAATTTGAAGAACTGTGACAGTTAGTGTGATACCTGAGGAACTATGTCAATTAGTGTGATATTTGAGGAACTATGACAGTTAGTGTGATATTTGTGGAAATATGAGCGTTATTGTGATATTTGAGGAATTATGAAAGTTAGGGTGATCTCTGAAGAACTATGTCAATTAGTGTGATGTTTGAGGAACTATGAAAGTTAGCGTGATATTTAAGGAACTATGACACTTTGTGTGATATCTGAGGAATTATGACAGTTTTTGTGATATTTGAGGAACTATTACAATTAGTGCGATATTTGAGGAACTATGACAGTGTGATATTTGAGGATCTCTTAAAGTTTGTGTGATATTTGAGGATATTTCAGGATATTTCAGGAACTATGACAGTTTGTGTAATATATGAGGAACTATGACAGTTTGTGTGATATTAGAGGAACTATGACAATTAGTGTGTTATTTGAGGAACAATTATAGTTAGTTTGATATTTGCAGAACTATGACTGTTTGTGTGATATTTGAGGAACAATGACAGTTAGTGTGATATTTGAGGAACTATGACAATTAGTGTGATACCTGAGGAACTATGACAGTTAGTGTGTTATTTGAGGAACTATGACAGTTAATATGATATTTGAAGAACTATGACAGTTCGTGTGATATTTGAGGATCTATGACAGTTAGTGTGATATTTGAGGAACGATGACAGTTAGTGTGATACCTGAGGAACTATGACAGCTAGTGTGATATTTGAGGAACTATGACAGTTAGTATGATACTTGAAGAACGATGACAGTTTGTGTGATATTTGAGGAAATATGACAGTTAGTGTGATATTTGAGGGACAATTATAGTTATTTTGATATTTGCAGAACTATGACTGTTAGTGTGATATTTGAGGAACTATGACAGTTAGTATGATATTTGAGGAACTATTTCAGTTTGTGTGATATTTGCGGATCTCATACAGTTTGTGTGATACTTGAGGAACTATGTCAATTAGTGCGATATTTGATGAACTATGACAGTTAGTGTGATATTTGAGGATCTCTGACAGTTTGTGTGATATTTGAGGATATTTCAGGAAATATGACAGCTTGTGTAATATTTGAGGAACTAAGACAGTTTGTGTGATATTTGAGGATCTCTAACAGTTTCTGTGATATTTGAGGATATTTCAGGAACTTTGGCAGTTTGTGTAATATTGGAGGAACTATGAGAGTCTGATATTTGAGGAACTGACACTTAATGTGATATTTGAGGAACTATGACAGTTTGTGTAATATTTGAGGAATTATGACAGTTTTTCTGATATTTGATGAACTATGACAATTAGTGTGATATTTGAGGATCGCTGACATTGTTTGATATTTGATGAACTAAGACATTTAGAGTGATATTTCAGGAACTGTGACAGTTTGTGTAATATTTGAGGAATTATGTCAGTTAGTGTAATCTTAGGAGAACTATGACAGTTCGTGTGATATTTCAGGAACTACGACAGTTAGTGTGATACCTGAGGAACAATGACAGTTAGTGTGATATTTGAGGAACTATGACAGTTAGTGTGATACCTGAGGAACTATAACAATTTGTGTGATATTTGAGGAACTCTGACAGTTAGTGTGATATTTGTGGAACAATTATAGTTCGTTTGAAATTTGCAGAACAAAGACAGTTAGTGTGATATTTGAGAAACTATGACAGTTAACATGATATCTGAGGATGAATGACAGTTAGTGTGATATTTGAGGATCTATGACAGTTAGTGTGACACCTGAGGAACTATGACAGCTATTGTGATATTTGAGGAACTATGACAGTTAGTATGATATTTGAGGAACTATTTCAGTTTGTGTGATATCTGAGGATCTCATACGGTTTGTGTAATATTTGAGGCACTATGACAATTAGTGCGATATTTGATGAACTATGACAGTAAGTGTGATATTGAGGATCTCTGACAGTTTGTGTGATATTTGAGGATATTTGAGGATATTTCAGGAACTATGACATTTAGTGTAATATTCGATGAACTATGACAGTTTGTGTGATATTTGAGGATCTCTGACAGCTTGTCTGATATTTGAGGATATTTCAGGAATTTTGGCAGTTTGTGTAATATTGGAGGAACTATGAGAGTCTGATATTTGAGGAACTGACACTTAATGTGATATTTGAGGAACTATGACAGTTTGTGTAATATTTGAGAAATTATGACAGTTTTTCTGATATTTGATGAACTATGACAATTAGTGTGATATTTCAGGATCTCTGACATTGTTTGATATTTGATGAACTAAGACATTTAGCGTGATATTTCAGGAACTGTGACAGTTTGTGTAATATTTGAGGAATTACGTCAGTTATTCTAGTCTTTGGAGAACTATGACAGTTCGTGTGATATTTCAGGAACTATGACAGTTAGTGTGATATCTGAGGAATTATGACAGTTAGTGTGATATTTGAGGAACTGTCAGTTTCAGTGATATTTGAGGAAATATTACATTTTGGGTAATATTTGAGGAATTATGAGAGTTTGTGTGATATTCGAGGAACTACGACAATCAATGTAATATTTGAGGGACTATGACAGTTTGTGTGATATTTGAGGAACTATGACAGTTAGTGTGTTATTTGAGTAAAAATTATAGTTAGTTTGATATTTGCAGAACTATGACTGTTAGTGTGTTATTTGAGGAACAATGACAGTTAGTGTGATATTTGAGGAACTATGACAATTAGTCTGATACCTGAGGAACTATGACAGTTCGTGTGATATTTGAGGATCTATGACAGTTAGTGTGATATTTGAGGAATTATGACAGTTAGTGTGATACCTGAGAAACTATGACAGCTGGTGTGATATTTGAGGAACTATGACAGTTAGTATGATACTTGAAAAACAATGACAGTTTGTGTGATATTTGAGGAACTATGACTGTTAGTGTGATATTTGAGGAACAATGACAGTTTGTGTGATATCTGAGGAATTATGGCAGTTTTTGTGATATTTGAGGAAGTATGACAGTTCGAGCGATATTCGAGAATCTCTGACATTGTTTGTTATTTGACGAACTAAGACAGTTATGGTGATATTTCAGGAACTGTGACAGTTTGTGTAATATTTGAGGAATTATGTCAGTTAGTGTGATAGTTGAGGAACTTTGAGACTTAGTATGATATTTGGAGAACTATGACAGTTCGTGTGATATTTGCGGAACTATGACAGTTAGTGTGATACCTGAAGAACTTTGACAGTTAGTGTGATATTTGAGGAACTATGACAGTTTGTGCAATATTTGAGGAATTATGACAGGGTGTTATTTGAGGAACTATGACATTTAGTGTGATATAGGAGGTACTATGACATTTAGTGTGACATTTGAGGAACTGTGACAGTTAGTGTGCTATTTGTGGCAATATGACCGTTAGGCTGATATTTTATGAACTATGACAGTGTGATATCTGAGCAACTATGTCAATTAGTGTGAAATTTGAAGAACAGTGACAGTTTGATTTCTGAGGAACTATGTCAAATAGTATAATATTTGAGGAACTATGACAGTTAGTGTGATATTTGTGGAACTATGAGCGTTATTGTGATATTTTAGGAATTATGACAGTTAGTATGATATTTGAAGAACTATGACAGTTCATGTGATATTTGAGGATCTATGACAGTTAGTGTGATATTGGAGGAACTATGACAGTTTGTGTGATACCTGAGGAACTATGACAGCTAGTGTGATATTTGAGGAACTAAGACATTTAGCGTGATATTTCAGGAAATGTGCCAGTTTGTGTAATATTTGAGGAATTATGTCAGTTAGTGTGATAGTTGAGGAACTTTGAGACTTAGTATGATATTTGGAGAACTATGACAGTTCGTGTGATATTTGAGGAACTATGACAGTTAGTGTGATACCTGAAGAACTTTGACAGTTAGTGTGATATTTGAGGAATTATGACAGTTAGTGTGATATTTGAGGAACTATGACAGTTTGTGGAATATTTGAGGAATTATGACATGGTGATATTTGAGGAACTATGACATTTAGTGTGATATTGGAGACACTATGACATTTAGTGTGATATTTGAGGAACTGTGACAGTTAGCGTGATATTTGATGAACTGTGACAGTTAGTGTGCTGTTTGTGGCAATATGACTGTTAGGGTGATATTTTACGAACTATGATAGTTAGTGTGATGTATGAGCAACTATGTACTTAGTGTGAAATTTGAAGAACTGTGACAGTTAGTGTGATACCTGAGGAACTATGTCAATTAGTGTGATATTTGAGGAACTATGACAGTTAGTGTGATATTTGTGGAAATATGAGCGTTATTGTGATATTTGAGGAATTATGAAAGTTAGGGTGATCTCTGAAGAACTATGTCAATTAGTGTGATGTTTGAGGAACTATGAAAGTTAGCGTGATATTTAAGGAACTATGACACTTTGTGTGATATCTGAGGAATTATGACAGTTTTTGTGATATTTGAGGAACTATTACAATTAGTGCGATATTTGAGGAACTATGACAGTGTGATATTTGAGGATCTCTTAAAGTTTGTGTGATATTTGAGGATATTTCAGGATATTTCAGGAACTATGACAGTTTGTGTAATATATGAGGAACTATGACAGTTTGTGTGATATTAGAGGAACTATGACAATTAGTGTGTTATTTGAGGAACAATTATAGTTAGTTTGATATTTGCAGAACTATGACTGTTTGTGTGATATTTGAGGAACAATGACAGTTAGTGTGATATTTGAGGAACTATGACAATTAGTGTGATACCTGAGGAACTATGACAGTTAGTGTGTTATTTGAGGAACTATGACAGTTAATATGATATTTGAAGAACTATGACAGTTCGTGTGATATTTGAGGATCTATGACAGTTAGTGTGATATTTGAGGAACGATGACAGTTAGTGTGATACCTGAGGAACTATGACAGCTAGTGTGATATTTGAGGAACTATGACAGTTAGTATGATACTTGAAGAACGATGACAGTTTGTGTGATATTTGAGGAAATATGACAGTTAGTGTGATATTTGAGGGACAATTATAGTTATTTTGATATTTGCAGAACTATGACTGTTAGTGTGATATTTGAGGAACTATGACAGTTAGTATGATATTTGAGGAACTATTTCAGTTTGTGTGATATTTGCGGATCTCATACAGTTTGTGTGATACTTGAGGAACTATGTCAATTAGTGCGATATTTGATGAACTATGACAGTTAGTGTGATATTTGAGGATCTCTGACAGTTTGTGTGATATTTGAGGATATTTCAGGAAATATGACAGCTTGTGTAATATTTGAGGAACTAAGACAGTTTGTGTGATATTTGAGGATCTCTAACAGTTTCTGTGATATTTGAGGATATTTCAGGAACTTTGGCAGTTTGTGTAATATTGGAGGAACTATGAGAGTCTGATATTTGAGGAACTGACACTTAATGTGATATTTGAGGAACTATGACAGTTTGTGTAATATTTGAGGAATTATGACAGTTTTTCTGATATTTGATGAACTATGACAATTAGTGTGATATTTGAGGATCGCTGACATTGTTTGATATTTGATGAACTAAGACATTTAGAGTGATATTTCAGGAACTGTGACAGTTTGTGTAATATTTGAGGAATTATGTCAGTTAGTGTAATCTTAGGAGAACTATGACAGTTCGTGTGATATTTCAGGAACTACGACAGTTAGTGTGATACCTGAGGAACAATGACAGTTAGTGTGATATTTGAGGAACTATGACAGTTAGTGTGATACCTGAGGAACTATAACAATTTGTGTGATATTTGAGGAACTCTGACAGTTAGTGTGATATTTGTGGAACAATTATAGTTCGTTTGAAATTTGCAGAACAAAGACAGTTAGTGTGATATTTGAGAAACTATGACAGTTAACATGATATCTGAGGATGAATGACAGTTAGTGTGATATTTGAGGATCTATGACAGTTAGTGTGACACCTGAGGAACTATGACAGCTATTGTGATATTTGAGGAACTATGACAGTTAGTATGATATTTGAGGAACTATTTCAGTTTGTGTGATATCTGAGGATCTCATACGGTTTGTGTAATATTTGAGGCACTATGACAATTAGTGCGATATTTGATGAACTATGACAGTAAGTGTGATATTGAGGATCTCTGACAGTTTGTGTGATATTTGAGGATATTTGAGGATATTTCAGGAACTATGACATTTAGTGTAATATTCGATGAACTATGACAGTTTGTGTGATATTTGAGGATCTCTGACAGCTTGTCTGATATTTGAGGATATTTCAGGAATTTTGGCAGTTTGTGTAATATTGGAGGAACTATGAGAGTCTGATATTTGAGGAACTGACACTTAATGTGATATTTGAGGAACTATGACAGTTTGTGTAATATTTGAGAAATTATGACAGTTTTTCTGATATTTGATGAACTATGACAATTAGTGTGATATTTCAGGATCTCTGACATTGTTTGATATTTGATGAACTAAGACATTTAGCGTGATATTTCAGGAACTGTGACAGTTTGTGTAATATTTGAGGAATTACGTCAGTTATTCTAGTCTTTGGAGAACTATGACAGTTCGTGTGATATTTCAGGAACTATGACAGTTAGTGTGATATCTGAGGAATTATGACAGTTAGTGTGATATTTGAGGAACTGTCAGTTTCAGTGATATTTGAGGAAATATTACATTTTGGGTAATATTTGAGGAATTATGAGAGTTTGTGTGATATTCGAGGAACTACGACAATCAATGTAATATTTGAGGGACTATGACAGTTTGTGTGATATTTGAGGAACTATGACAGTTAGTGTGTTATTTGAGTAAAAATTATAGTTAGTTTGATATTTGCAGAACTATGACTGTTAGTGTGTTATTTGAGGAACAATGACAGTTAGTGTGATATTTGAGGAACTATGACAATTAGTCTGATACCTGAGGAACTATGACAGTTCGTGTGATATTTGAGGATCTATGACAGTTAGTGTGATATTTGAGGAATTATGACAGTTAGTGTGATACCTGAGAAACTATGACAGCTGGTGTGATATTTGAGGAACTATGACAGTTAGTATGATACTTGAAAAACAATGACAGTTTGTGTGATATTTGAGGAACTATGACTGTTAGTGTGATATTTGAGGAACAATGACAGTTTGTGTGATATCTGAGGAATTATGGCAGTTTTTGTGATATTTGAGGAAGTATGACAGTTCGAGCGATATTCGAGAATCTCTGACATTGTTTGTTATTTGACGAACTAAGACAGTTATGGTGATATTTCAGGAACTGTGACAGTTTGTGTAATATTTGAGGAATTATGTCAGTTAGTGTGATAGTTGAGGAACTTTGAGACTTAGTATGATATTTGGAGAACTATGACAGTTCGTGTGATATTTGCGGAACTATGACAGTTAGTGTGATACCTGAAGAACTTTGACAGTTAGTGTGATATTTGAGGAACTATGACAGTTTGTGCAATATTTGAGGAATTATGACAGGGTGTTATTTGAGGAACTATGACATTTAGTGTGATATAGGAGGTACTATGACATTTAGTGTGACATTTGAGGAACTGTGACAGTTAGTGTGCTATTTGTGGCAATATGACCGTTAGGCTGATATTTTATGAACTATGACAGTGTGATATCTGAGCAACTATGTCAATTAGTGTGAAATTTGAAGAACAGTGACAGTTTGATTTCTGAGGAACTATGTCAAATAGTATAATATTTGAGGAACTATGACAGTTAGTGTGATATTTGTGGAACTATGAGCGTTATTGTGATATTTTAGGAATTATGACAGTTAGTATGATATTTGAAGAACTATGACAGTTCATGTGATATTTGAGGATCTATGACAGTTAGTGTGATATTGGAGGAACTATGACAGTTTGTGTGATACCTGAGGAACTATGACAGCTAGTGTGATATTTGAGGAACTAAGACATTTAGCGTGATATTTCAGGAAATGTGCCAGTTTGTGTAATATTTGAGGAATTATGTCAGTTAGTGTGATAGTTGAGGAACTTTGAGACTTAGTATGATATTTGGAGAACTATGACAGTTCGTGTGATATTTGAGGAACTATGACAGTTAGTGTGATACCTGAAGAACTTTGACAGTTAGTGTGATATTTGAGGAATTATGACAGTTAGTGTGATATTTGAGGAACTATGACAGTTTGTGGAATATTTGAGGAATTATGACATGGTGATATTTGAGGAACTATGACATTTAGTGTGATATTGGAGACACTATGACATTTAGTGTGATATTTGAGGAACTGTGACAGTTAGCGTGATATTTGATGAACTGTGACAGTTAGTGTGCTGTTTGTGGCAATATGACTGTTAGGGTGATATTTTACGAACTATGATAGTTAGTGTGATGTATGAGCAACTATGTACTTAGTGTGAAATTTGAAGAACTGTGACAGTTAGTGTGATACCTGAGGAACTATGTCAATTAGTGTGATATTTGAGGAACTATGACAGTTAGTGTGATATTTGTGGAAATATGAGCGTTATTGTGATATTTGAGGAATTATGAAAGTTAGGGTGATCTCTGAAGAACTATGTCAATTAGTGTGATGTTTGAGGAACTATGAAAGTTAGCGTGATATTTAAGGAACTATGACACTTTGTGTGATATCTGAGGAATTATGACAGTTTTTGTGATATTTGAGGAACTATTACAATTAGTGCGATATTTGAGGAACTATGACAGTTAGTGTGATATTTGAGGATCTCTTAAAGTTTGTGTGATATTTGAGGATATTTCAGAATATTTCAGGAACTATGACAGTTTGTGTAATATATGAGGAACTATGACAGTTTGTGTGATATTAGAGGAACTATGACAATTAGTGCGTTATTTGAGGAACAATTATAGTTAGTTTGATATTTGCAGAACTATGACTGTTTGTGTGATATTTGAGGAACAATGACAGTTAGTGTGATATTTGAGGAACTATGACAATTAGTGTGATACCTGAGGAACTATGACAGTTAGTGTGTTATTTGAGGAACTATGACAGTTAATATGATATTTGAAGAACTATGACAGTTCGTGTGATATTTGAGGATCTATGACAGTTAGTGTGATATTTGAGGAACGATGACAGTTAGTGTGATATTTGAGGAACGATGACAGTTAGTGTGATATTTGAGGAACTATGACAGTTAGTATGATACTTGAAGAACGATGACAGTTTGTGTGATATTTGAGGAAATATGACAGTTAGTGTGATATTTGAGGGACAATTATAGTTATTTTGATATTTGCAGAACTATGACTGTTAGTGTGATATTTGAGGAACTATGACAGTTAGTATGATATTTGAGGAACTATTTCAGTTTGTGTGATATTTGCGGATCTCATACAGTTTGTGTGATACTTGAGGAACTATGTCAATTAGTGCGATATTTGATGAACTATGACAGTTAGTGTGATATTTGAGGATCTCTGACAGTTTGTGTGATATTGAGGATATTTCAGGAAATATGACAGCTTGTGTAATATTTGAGGAACTAAGACAGTTTGTGTGATATTTGAGGATCACTAACAGTTTCTGTGATATTTGAGGATATTTCAGGAACTTTGGCAGTTTGTGTAATATTGGAGGAACTATGACAGTTAGTGTGATATTTGAGGAACTATGACAGTTAGTGTGATATTTGAGGAACTATGACAGTTAGTATGATATTTGAGGAACTATGACAGTTTGTGTGATATTTGAGGATCTATGACAGTTTGTGTAATATTTGAGGAACTATGACAGTTAGTGCGATATTTGAGGAACTATGACAGTTAGTGTGATATTTGAGGAACTCTGACAGTTTGTGTGATATTTGAGGATATTTAGGATATTTCAGGAACTATGACAGTTTGTGTAATATTTGAGGAACTATGACAGTTTGTGTGATATTTGAGGAACTATGACAATTAGTGTGATATTTGAGGAACTTTGAGTTGATATTTGAGAACTATGACTGTTTGTGTGATATTTGAGGAATCTATGACAGTTAGTGTGATATTTGTGGAAATATGACAGTTAGTGTGATATTTGAGGAACTATGACAGTTAGTGTGATATTTGAGGAACTATGACAGTTAATTGATATTTGAGGAACTATACAGTTGTGTGATATTTGAGGAACTATGACAGTTAGTGTGATATTTGAGGAACTGATGACAGTTCGTGTGATATTTGAGGAACTATGACAGTTAGTGTGATCTTGAGGAATTATGACAGTTTGTGTGATATTTGAGGAACTGACAGTTTTGTGATATTTGAGGACAATTACAGTTTTTGATATTTGAGGAACTATGACTGTTAGTGTGATATTTGAGGAACTATGACAGTTAGTGTGATATTTGAGGAACTATGACAGTTTGTGTGATATTTGAGGATCTATGACAGTTTGTGTGATATTTGAGGAACTATTCAATTAGTGCGATATTTGAGAACTATGACAGTTAGTGTGATATTTGAGGAACTCTGACAGTTGTGTGATGATATTTGAGGATATTAGGAACTATGACAGTTTGTGTAATATTTGAGGAACTATGACAGTTTGTGTGATATTTGAGGAACTATGACAGTGTTTATGTGATATTTGAGTCTGATATTGAGGAACTGACACTTAATGTGATATTTGAGGAACTATGACAGTTTGTGTAATATTTGAGGAATTATGACAGTTTTTCTGATATTTGATGAACTATGACAATTAGTGTGATATTTGAGGATCGCTGACATTGTTTGATATTTGATGAACTAAGACATTTAGAGTGATATTTCAGGAACTGTGACAGTTTGTGTAATATTTGAGGAATTATGTCAGTTAGTGTAATCTTAGGAGAACTATGACAGTTCGTGTGATATTTCAGGAACTACGACAGTTAGTGTGATACCTGAGGAACAATGACAGTTAGTGTGATATTTGAGGAACTATGACAGTTAGTGTGATACCTGAGGAACTATAACAATTTGTGTGATATTTGAGGAACTCTGACAGTTAGTGTGATATTTGTGGAACAATTATAGTTCGTTTGAAATTTGCAGAACAAAGACAGTTAGTGTGATATTTGAGAAACTATGACAGTTAACATGATATCTGAGGATGAATGACAGTTAGTGTGATATTTGAGGATCTATGACAGTTAGTGTGACACCTGAGGAACTATGACAGCTATTGTGATATTTGAGGAACTATGACAGTTAGTATGATATTTGAGGAACTATTTCAGTTTGTGTGATATCTGAGGATCTCATACAGTTTGTGTAATATTTGAGGCACTATGACAATTAGTGCGATATTTGATGAACTATGACAGTAAGTGTGATATTGAGGATCTCTGACAGTTTGTGTGATATTTGAGGATATTTGAGGATATTTCAGGAACTATGACATTTAGTGTAATATTCGATGAACTATGACAGCTTGTGTGATATTTGAGGATCTCTGACAGCTTGTCTGATATTTGAGGATATTTCAGGAATTTTGGCAGTTTATGTAATATTGGAGGAACTATGAGAGTCTGATATTTGAGGAACTGACACTTAATGTGATATTTGAGGAACTATGACAGTTTGTGTAATATTTGAGAAATTATGACAGTTTTTCTGATATTTGATGAACTATGACAATTAGTGTGATATTTCAGGATCTCTGACATTGTTTGATATTTGATGAACTAAGACATTTAGCGTGATATTTCAGGAACTGTGACAGTTTGTGTAATATTTGAGGAATTACATCAGTTATTCTAGTCTTTGGAGAACTATGACAGTTCGTGTGATATTTCAGGAACTATGACAGTTAGTGTGATATCTGAGGAATTATGACAGTTAGTGTGATATTTGAGGAACTGTCAGTTTCAGTGATATTTGAGGAAATATTACATTTTGGGTAATATTTGAGGAATTATGAGAGTTTGTGTGATATTCGAGGAACTACGACAATCAATGTAATATTTGAGGTACTATGACAGTTTGTGTGATATTTGAGGAACTATGACAGTTAGTGTGTTATTTGAGTAAAAATTATAGTTAGTTTGATATTTGCAGAACTATGACTGTTAGTGTGTTATTTGAGGAACAATGACAGTTAGTGTGATATTTGAGGAACTATGACAATTAGTCTGATACCTGAGGAACTATGACAGTTCGTGTGATATTTGAGGATCTATGACAGTTAGTGTGATATTTGAGGAATTATGACAGTTAGTGTGATACCTGAGAAACTATGACAGCTGGTGTGATATTTGAGGAACTATGACAGTTAGTATGATACTTGAAAAACAATGACAGTTTGTGTGATATTTGAGGAACTATGACTGTTAGTGTGATATTTGAGGAACAATGACAGTTTGTGTGATATCTGAGGAATTATGGCAGTTTTTGTGATATTTGAGGAAGTATGACAGTTCGAGCGATATTCGAGAATCTCTGACATTGTTTGTTATTTGACGAACTAAGACAGTTATGGTGATATTTCAGGAACTGTGACAGTTTGTGTAATATTTGAGGAATTATGTCAGTTAGTGTGATAGTTGAGGAACTTTGAGACTTAGTATGATATTTGGAGAACTATGACAGTTCGTGTGATATTTGCGGAACTATGACAGTTAGTGTGATACCTGAAGAACTTTGACAGTTAGTGTGATATTTGAGGAACTATGACAGTTTGTGCAATATTTGAGGAATTATGACAGGGTGTTATTTGAGGAACTATGACATTTAGTGTGATATAGGAGGTACTATGACATTTAGTGTGACATTTGAGGAACTGTGACAGTTAGTGTGCTATTTGTGGCAATATGACCGTTAGGCTGATATTTTATGAACTATGACAGTGTGATATCTGAGCAACTATGTCAATTAGTGTGAAATTTGAAGAAGAGTGACAGTTTGATTTCTGAGGAACTATGTCAAATAGTATAATATTTGAGGAACTATGACAGTTAGTGTGATATTTGTGGAACTATGAGCGTTATTGTGATATTTTAGGAATTATGACAGTTAGTATGATATTTGAAGAACTATGACAGTTCATGTGATATTTGAGGATCTATGACAGTTAGTGTGATATTGGAGGAACTATGACAGTTTGTGTGATACCTGAGGAACTATGACAGCTAGTGTGATATTTGAGGAACTATGACAGTTAGTATGATACTTGAAGAACGATGACAGTTTGTGTGATATTTGAGGAACTATGACAGTTAGTGTGATATTTGAGGAACAATTATAGTTAGTTTGATATTTGCAGAACTATGACTGTTAGTGTGATATTTGAGGAACTATGTCAGTTTGTGTGATATTTGAGGAAATATGACAGTTAGTATCATATCTGAGGAACAATGACAGTTAGTGTGATATTTGAGGAACTATGACAGTTAGTGTGATACCTGAGGAACTGTGACAGCTATTGTGATATTTGAGGAACTATGACAGTTAGTATGATATTTGAGGAACTATTTCAGTGTGTGTGATATTTGAGGATCTCATACAATTTGTGTGATATTTGAAGCACTATGACAATTAGTGCGATATTTGATGAACTATGACAGTTAGTGTGATATTTGAGGATCTCTGACAGTTTGTGTGATATTTGAGGATATTTCAGGAACTATGACAGTTAGTGATATATTTGAGGAACTATGAGAGTTTGTGTGATATTTGAGGATCTCTGACAGTTTCTGTGATACTTGAGGATATTTCAGGAATTTTGGCAGTTTGTGTAATATTGGAGGAACTATGACAGTTAGTCTGAAATTTGAGGAACTGACACTTAATGTGATATTTGAGGAACTATGACAGTTTGTGTAATATTTGAGGAATTATGACAGTTTTTCTGATATTTGATGAACTATGACAATTAGTGCGATATTTGAGTATCTCTGACATTGTTTGATATTTGAGGAACTAAGACATTTAGCGTGATATTTCAGGAAATGTGCCAGTTTGTGTAATATTTGAGGAATTATGTCAGTTAGTGTGATAGTTGAGGAACTTTGAGACTTAGTATGATATTTGGAGAACTATGACAGTTCGTGTGATATTTGAGGAACTATGACAGTTAGTGTGATACCTGAAGAACTTTGACAGTTAGTGTGATATTTGAGGAATTATGACAGTTAGTGTGATATTTGAGGAACTATGACAGTTTGTGGAATATTTGAGGAATTATGACATGGTGATATTTGAGGAACTATGACATTTAGTGTGATATTGGAGACACTATGACATTTAGTGTGATATTTGAGGAACTGTGACAGTTAGCGTGATATTTGATGAACTGTGACAGTTAGTGTGCTGTTTGTGGCAATATGACTGTTAGGGTGATATTTTACGAACTATGATAGTTAGTGTGATGTATGAGCAACTATGTACTTAGTGTGAAATTTGAAGAACTGTGACAGTTAGTGTGATACCTGAGGAACTATGTCAATTAGTGTGATATTTGAGGAACTATGACAGTTAGTGTGATATTTGTGGAAATATGAGCGTTATTGTGATATTTGAGGAATTATGAAAGTTAGGGTGATCTCTGAAGAACTATGTCAATTAGTGTGATGTTTGAGGAACTATGAAAGTTAGCGTGATATTTAAGGAACTATGACACTTTGTGTGATATCTGAGGAATTATGACACGTTTTTGTGATATTTGAGGAACTATTACAATTAGTGCGATATTTGAGGAACTATGACGTTAGTGTGATATTTGAGGATCTCTTAAAGTTTGTGTGATATTTGAGGATATTTCAGAATATTTCAGGAACTATGACAGTTTGTGTAATATATGAGGAACTATGACAGTTTGTGTGATATTAGAGGAACTATGACAATTAGTGTGTTATTTGAGGAACAATTATAGTTAGTTTGATATTTGCAGAACTATGACTGTTTGTGTGATATTTGAGGAACAATGACAGTTAGTGTGATATTTGAGGAACTATGACAATTAGTGTGATACCTGAGGAACTATGACAGTTAGTGTGTTATTTGAGGAACTATGACAGTTAATATGATATTTGAAGAACTATGACAGTTCGTGTGATATTTGAGGATCTATGACAGTTAGTGTGATATTTGAGGAACGATGACAGTTAGTGTGATACCTGAGGAACTATGACAGCTAGTGTGATATTTGAGGAACTATGACAGTTAGTATGATACTTGAAGAACGATGACAGTTTGTGTGATATTTGAGGAAATATGACAGTTAGTGTGATATTTGAGGGACAATTATAGTTAGTTTGATATTTGCAGAACTATGACTGTTATTGTGATATTTGAGGAACTATGACAGTTTGTTTGATATTTGAGGAACTATGACAGATAGTATGATATTTGTGGAACAATTATAGTTCGTTTGAAATTTGCAGAACTAAGACAGTTAGTGTGATATTTGAGAGACTATGACAGTTAGCATGATATCTGAGGAACAATGACAGTTCGTGTGATATTTGAGGAACGATGACAGTTAGTGTGATACCTGAGGAACTATGACAGCTATTGTGATATTTGAGGAACTATGACAGTTAGTATGATATTTGAGGAACTATTTCAGTTTGTGTGATATTTGCGGATCTCATACAGTTTGTGTGATACTTGAGGAACTATGTCAATTAGTGCGATATTTGATGAACTATGACAGTAAGTGTGATATTGAGGATCTCTGACAGTTTGTGTGATATTTGAGGATATTTGAGGATATTTCAGGAACTATGACATTTAGTGTAATATTCGATGAACTATGACAGCTTGTGTGATATTTGAGGATCTCTGACAGCTTGTCTGATATTTGAGGATATTTCAGGAATTTTGGCAGTTTGTGTAATATTGGAGGAACTATGAGAGTCTGATATTTGAGGAACTGACACTTAATGTGATATTTGAGGAACTATGACAGTTTGTGTAATATTTGAGAAATTATGACAGTTTTTCTGATATTTGATGAACTATGACAATTAGTGTGATATTTCAGGATCTCTGACATTGTTTGATATTTGATGAACTAAGACATTTAGCGTGATATTTCAGGAACTGTGACAGTTTGTGTAATATTTGAGGAATTACGTCAGTTATTCTAGTCTTTGGAGAACTATGACAGTTCGTGTGATATTTCAGGAACTATGACAGTTAGTGTGATATCTGAGGAATTATGACAGTTAGTGTGATATTTGAGGAACTGTCAGTTTCAGTGATATTTGAGGAAATATTACATTTTGGGTAATATTTGAGGAATTATGAGAGTTTGTGTGATATTCGAGGAACTACGACAATCAATGTAATATTTGAGGTACTATGACAGTTTGTGTGATATTTGAGGAACTATGACAGTTAGTGTGTTATTTGAGTAAAAATTATAGTTAGTTTGATATTTGCAGAACTATGACTGTTAGTGTGTTATTTGAGGAACAATGACAGTTAGTGTGATATTTGAGGAACTATGACAATTAGTCTGATACCTGAGGAACTATGACAGTTCGTGTGATATTTGAGGATCTATGACAGTTAGTGTGATATTTGAGGAATTATGACAGTTAGTGTGATACCTGAGAAACTATGACAGCTGGTGTGATATTTGAGGAACTATGACAGTTAGTATGATACTTGAAAAACAATGACAGTTTGTGTGATATTTGAGGAACTATGACTGTTAGTGTGATATTTGAGGAACAATGACAGTTTGTGTGATATCTGAGGAATTATGGCAGTTTTTGTGATATTTGAGGAAGTATGACAGTTCGAGCGATATTCGAGAATCTCTGACATTGTTTGTTATTTGACGAACTAAGACAGTTATGGTGATATTTCAGGAACTGTGACAGTTTGTGTAATATTTGAGGAATTATGTCAGTTAGTGTGATAGTTGAGGAACTTTGAGACTTAGTATGATATTTGGAGAACTATGACAGTTCGTGTGATATTTGCGGAACTATGACAGTTAGTGTGATACCTGAAGAACTTTGACAGTTAGTGTGATATTTGAGGAACTATGACAGTTTGTGCAATATTTGAGGAATTATGACAGGGTGTTATTTGAGGAACTATGACATTTAGTGTGATATAGGAGGTACTATGACATTTAGTGTGACATTTGAGGAACTGTGACAGTTAGTGTGCTATTTGTGGCAATATGACCGTTAGGCTGATATTTTATGAACTATGACAGTGTGATATCTGAGCAACTATGTCAATTAGTGTGAAATTTGAAGAAGAGTGACAGTTTGATTTCTGAGGAACTATGTCAAATAGTATAATATTTGAGGAACTATGACAGTTAGTGTGATATTTGTGGAACTATGAGCGTTATTGTGATATTTTAGGAATTATGACAGTTAGTATGATATTTGAAGAACTATGACAGTTCATGTGATATTTGAGGATCTATGACAGTTAGTGTGATATTGGAGGAACTATGACAGTTTGTGTGATACCTGAGGAACTATGACAGCTAGTGTGATATTTGAGGAACTATGACAGTTAGTATGATACTTGAAGAACGATGACAGTTTGTGTGATATTTGAGGAACTATGACAGTTAGTGTGATATTTGAGGAACAATTATAGTTAGTTTGATATTTGCAGAACTATGACTGTTAGTGTGATATTTGAGGAACTATGTCAGTTTGTGTGATATTTGAGGAAATATGACAGTTAGTATCATATCTGAGGAACAATGACAGTTAGTGTGATACCTGAGGAACTGTGACAGCTATTGTGATATTTGAGGAACTATGACAGTTAGTATGATATTTGAGGAACTATTTCAGTGTGTGTGATATTTGAGGATCTCATACAATTTGTGTGATATTTGAAGCACTATGACAATTAGTGCGATATTTGATGAACTATGACAGTTAGTGTGATATTTGAGGATCTCTGACAGTTTGTGTGATATTTGAGGATATTTCAGGAACTATGACAGTTAGTGATATATTTGAGGAACTATGAGAGTTTGTGTGATATTTGAGGATCTCTGACAGTTTCTGTGATACTTGAGGATATTTCAGGAATTTTGGCAGTTTGTGTAATATTGGAGGAACTATGACAGTTAGTCTGAAATTTGAGGAACTGACACTTAATGTGATATTTGAGGAACTATGACAGTTTGTGTAATATTTGAGGAATTATGACAGTTTTTCTGATATTTGATGAACTATGACAATTAGTGCGATATTTGAGTATCTCTGACATTGTTTGATATTTGAGGAACTAAGACATTTAGCGTGATATTTCAGGAAATGTGCCAGTTTGTGTAATATTTGAGGAATTATGTCAGTTAGTGTGATAGTTGAGGAACTTTGAGACTTAGTATGATATTTGGAGAACTATGACAGTTCGTGTGATATTTGAGGAACTATGACAGTTAGTGTGATACCTGAAGAACTTTGACAGTTAGTGTGATATTTGAGGAATTATGACAGTTAGTGTGATATTTGAGGAACTATGACAGTTTGTGGAATATTTGAGGAATTATGACATGGTGATATTTGAGGAACTATGACATTTAGTGTGATATTGGAGACACTATGACATTTAGTGTGATATTTGAGGAACTGTGACAGTTAGCGTGATATTTGATGAACTGTGACAGTTAGTGTGCTGTTTGTGGCAATATGACTGTTAGGGTGATATTTTACGAACTATGATAGTTAGTGTGATGTATGAGCAACTATGTACTTAGTGTGAAATTTGAAGAACTGTGACAGTTAGTGTGATACCTGAGGAACTATGTCAATTAGTGTGATATTTGAGGAACTATGACAGTTAGTGTGATATTTGTGGAAATATGAGCGTTATTGTGATATTTGAGGAATTATGAAAGTTAGGGTGATCTCTGAAGAACTATGTCAATTAGTGTGATGTTTGAGGAACTATGAAAGTTAGCGTGATATTTAAGGAACTATGACACTTTGTGTGATATCTGAGGAATTATGACAGTTTTTGTGATATTTGAGGAACTATTACAATTAGTGCGATATTTGAGGAACTATGACAGTTAGTGTGATATTTGAGGATCTCTTAAAGTTTGTGTGATATTTGAGGATATTTCAGAATATTTCAGGAACTATGACAGTTTGTGTAATATATGAGGAACTATGACAGTTTGTGTGATATTAGAGGAACTATGACAATTAGTGTGTTATTTGAGGAACAATTATAGTTAGTTTGATATTTGCAGAACTATGACTGTTTGTGTGATATTTGAGGAACAATGACAGTTAGTGTGATATTTGAGGAACTATGACAATTAGTGTGATACCTGAGGAACTATGACAGTTAGTGTGTTATTTGAGGAACTATGACAGTTAATATGATATTTGAAGAACTATGACAGTTCGTGTGATATTTGAGGATCTATGACAGTTAGTGTGATATTTGAGGAACGATGACAGTTAGTGTGATACCTGAGGAACTATGACAGCTAGTGTGATATTTGAGGAACTATGACAGTTAGTATGATACTTGAAGAACGATGACAGTTTGTGTGATATTTGAGGAAATATGACAGTTAGTGTGATATTTGAGGGACAATTATAGTTAGTTTGATATTTGCAGAACTATGACTGTTATTGTGATATTTGAGGAACTATGACAGTTTGTTTGATATTTGAGGAACTATGACAGATAGTATGATATTTGTGGAACAATTATAGTTCGTTTGAAATTTGCAGAACTAAGACAGTTAGTGTGATATTTGAGAGACTATGACAGTTAGCATGATATCTGAGGAACAATGACAGTTCGTGTGATATTTGAGGAACGATGACAGTTAGTGTGATACCTGAGGAACTATGACAGCTATTGTGATATTTGAGGAACTATGACAGTTAGTATGATATTTGAGGAACTATTTCAGTTTGTGTGATATTTGCGGATCTCATACAGTTTGTGTGATACTTGAGGAACTATGTCAATTAGTGCGATATTTGATGAACTATGACAGTTAGTGTGATATTTGAGGATATCTGACAGTTTGTGTGATATTTGAGGATATTTGAGGATATTTCAGGAAATATGAAAGCTTGTGTAATATTTGAGGAACTAAGACAGTTTGTGTGATATTTGAGGATCTCTGACAGTTTGTGTGATATTTGAGGATATTTCAGGAACTTTGGCAGTTTGTGTAATATTGGAGGAACTATGAGAGTCTGATATTTGAGGAACTGACACTTAATGTGATATTTGAGGAACTATGACAGTTTGTGTAATATTTGAGGAATTATGACAGTTTTTCTGATATTTGATGAACTATGACAATTAGTGTGATATTTGAGGATCGCTGACATTGTTTGATATTTGATGAACTAAGACATTTAGAGTGATATTTCAGGAACTGTGACAGTTTGTGTAATATTTGAGGAATTATGTCAGTTAGTGTAATCTTGGGAGAACTATGACAGTTCGTGTGATATTTCAGGAACTATGACAGTTAGTGTGATATCTGAGGAACAATGACAGTTAGTGTGATATTTGATGAACTATGACAGTTCGAGTGATATTCGAGAATCTCTGACATTGTTTGATCCTTGACGAACTAAGACAGTTATTGTGATATTTCAGGAACTGTGACAGTTTGTGTAATATTTGAGGAATTATGTCAGTTAGTGTTATAGTTGAGGAACTATGACAGTCAGTGTGATACCTGAAGAACTTTGACAGTTTGTGTGATATTGGAGGAATTATGACAGTTAGTGTGATATTTGAGGAACTATGACATTTAGTGTGATATTGGAGATACTATGACATTTAGTGTGATATTTGAGGAACTCTGACAGTTTGCGTGATATTTGATGAACTATGACTGTTAGTGTGATATGTGAGGAAATATGACAGTTAGTGTGCTATTTGTGGCAATATAACCATTAGGGTGATATTTTATGAACTATGACCGTTAGTGTGATATTTGAGTAACTATGATAGTTAGTGTGATACCTGAGGAACTATGACAGTTACTGTGATATTTGAGGAACTATGACAGTTAGTGTGATATTTGAGGAACTATGACAGTTATTGTGATATTTGAAGAACTATGACAGTTCGTGTGATATTTGAGGATCAGTGACAGTTAGTTTGATATATGAGGAACTTTGACAGTTAGTGTGATATTTGAGGAACTATGACAGTTTCTGTGATATTTGAGGAAATATTACATTTTGAGTAGTATTTGAGGAATTATGAGATTTTGTGTGATTTTCGAGGAAGTACAACAATCAATGTGATATTTGAGGGTCTATGACAGTTCGTGAGATATTTGAGGAATTAACAGTTAATGTGATATTTGAGGATCTCTTACAGTTTGTGTGATATTTGTGAATATTTCAGGATAATTCAGGTACTATGACAGTTTGTGTAATATTTGAGGAACTATCACAGTTTGTGTGATATTTGAGGAACTATGACAATTAGTGTGTTATTTGAGGAACAATTATAGTTAGTTTGATATTTGCAGAACTATGACTGTTAGTGTGTTATTTGAGGAACAATGACAGTTAGTGTGATATTTGAGGAACTATGACAATTTGTGTGATACTTGATGAACTATGACTGTTAGTGTGATATTTCTGGAACAATTATAGTTCGTTTGAAATTTGCAGAACTAAGACAGTTAGTGTGATATTTGAGAAACCATGACAGTTAGTATGATATCTGAGGAAAAATGACAGTTAGTGTGATATTTGAGGAACTATGCCAGTTAGTATGATACTTGAAGAACGATGACAGTTTGTTTGATATTTGAGGAATTATGACAGTTACTGTGATATTTGAGGAACAATTATATTTAGTTTGATATTTGTAGAACTATGACTGTTAGTGTGATATTTGAGGAACAATGACAGTTAGTGTGATATTTGAGGATCTATGACAATTTGTGTGATACCCGAGGAACTATGACAGTTAGTGTGATATTTGAGGAACTATGCCAGTTAGTATGATACTTGAAGAACGATGACAGTTTGTTTGATATTTGAGGAATTATGACAGTTACTGTGATATTTGAGGAACGATTATATTTAGTTTGATATTTGTAGAACTATGACTGTTAGTGCGATATTTGAGGGTCTATGACAATTTGTGTGATACTTGATGAACTATGACTGTTAGTGTGATATTTCTGGAACAATTATAGTTCGTTTGAAATTTGCAGAACTAAGACAGTTAGTGTGATATTTGAGAAACCATGACAGTATGATATCTGAGGAAAAATGACAGTTAGTGTGATATTTGAGGAACTATGACAGTTAGTGTGATACCTGAGAAAATATGACAGCTTTGTGGTATTTGAGGAACTATGACATTTAGTATGATATTTGAGGAACTATTTCAGTTTGTGTGATATTTGCGGATTTCATACAGTTTGTGTGATATTTGAGGCACTATGACAATTAATGCGATATTTGAGGAACTATGACAGTTTGTGTGATATTTGAGGAACTATGACAGTTAGTGTGATATTTGTGGAACAATTATAGTTTGTTTGAAATTTGCAGAGCTAAGACAGTTAGTGTGATGTTTGAGAAACTATGACAGTTAGTATGATATCTGAGGAACAATGACAGTTAGTGTGATATTTGAAGAACTATGACAGTTCGTGTGATATTTGAGGATCAATGACAGTTAGTGTGATATTTGAGGAACTATGACAGTTAGTGTGATATTTGAGGAACTATGACAGTTTCTGTGATATTTGAGGAAAGATTACATTTTGTGTAATATTTGAGGAATTATGAGAGTTTGTGTGATTTTCGAGGAAGTACGACAATCAATGTGATATTTGAGGGTCTATAACAGTTCGTGTGATATTTGAGGAATTAATAGTTAATGTGATATTTGAGGATCTCTGAGAGTTTATGTGATATTTGAGGATATTTCAGGATATTTCAGGAGCTATGACAGTTTGTGTAATATTTGAAGAACTATGACAGTTTGTGTGATATTTGAGGATCTATGACAGTTAGTGTGTTATTTGAGGAACAATTATAGTTAGTTTTATATATGCAGAACTATGACTGTTAGTGTGATATCTGAGGAACAATGGAAGTTAGTGTCATATTTGAGAAAATATGACAATTACTGTGATACCTGAGGAACTATGACAGTGTGATATTTGAGGAACTATGACAGTTAGTATGATATTTGAAGAGCTATGACAGTTTGTGTGATATTGGAGGATCTATGACAGTTAGTGTGATATTTGAGAAATTATGACAGTTATTGTGATATTTGAGGAACTGACAGTTTGTTTGATATTTGAGGAAATATTACATTTTGGGTAATATTTGAGGAATTATGATTGTTTTTGTGATATTCGAGGAACTACGACAATCAGTGTAATATTTGAGGGACCTTGACAGTTAGTGTGATATTTGAGGAACTGACAGTTAATGTGATATTTTGAGGAACAATGACAGTTTGTGTTATATTTGAGGAATTATGACAGTTTTTCTGATATTTGATGAACTATGACAATTAGCGTGATATTTGAGGATCTCTGACATTGTTTGATATTTGAGGAACTAAGACAGTTAACGTGATATTTCAAGAACTGTGACAGTTTGTGTAATATTTGAGGAATTATGTCAGTTAGTGTTATCTTAGGAGAACAATGACAGTTAGTGTGATATTTGAGGAACAATGACAGTTAGTGTCATACCTGAGGAACTATAACAATTAGTGTGATATTTGAGGAACTATGACAATTCGAGTGATATTCGAGAATCTCTGACATTGTTTGATATTTGACGAACTAAGACAGTTATTGTGATATTTCAGGAACTGTGACAGTTGGTGTAATAGTTGAGGAATTATGTCAGATAGTGTGATAGTTGATGAACTTTGAGAGTTAGTATGATATTTGGAGAACTATGACAGTTTGTGTGATATTTGAGGAACTATGACAGTTAGTGTGTTATTTGAGGAACAATTATAGTTAGTTTGATATTTGCAGAACTATGACTGTTAGTGTGATATTTGAGGAACAATGACAGTTAGTGTGATATTTGAGGATCTATGACAATTAGTGTGATACCCGAGGAACTATGACAGTTAGTGTGATATTTGAGGAACTATGCCAGTTAGTATGATACTTGAAGAACGATGACAGTTTGTTTGATATTTGAGGAATTATGACAGTTACTGTGATATTTGAGGAACGATTATATTTAGTTTGATATTTGTAGAGCTATGACTGTTAGTGCGATATTTGAGGAACTGTGACAATTTGTGTGATACTTGATGAACTATGACTGTTAGTGTCATATTTCTGGAACAATTATAGTTCGTTTGAAATTTGCAGAACTAAGACAGTTAGTGTGATATTTGAGAAACCATGACAGTTATTATGATATCTGAGGGAAAATGACAGTTAGTGTGATATTTGAGGAACTATGACAGTTAGTGTGATACCTGAGAAAATATGACAGCTTTGTGGTATTTGAGGAACTATGACATTTAGTATGATATTTGAGGAACTATTTCAGTTTGTGTGATATTTGCGGATCTCATACAGTTTGTGTGATATTTGAGGCACTATGACAATTAATGCGATATTTGAGGAACTATGACAGTTTGTGTGATATTTGAGGAACTATGACAGTTAGTGTGATATTTGTGGAACAATTATAGTTTGTTTGAAATTTGCAGAGCTAAGACAGTTAGTGTGATGTTTGAGAAACTATGACAGTTAGTATGATATCTGAGGAACAATGACAGTTAGTGTGATATTTGAGGAACTATGACAGTTAGTGTGATACCTGAGGAACTATGACAGCTATTGTTATATTTGAGGAACTATGACAGTTTGTATGATATTTGAGGAACTATTTCACTTCGTGTGATATTTGAGGGTCTCATACAGTTTGTATGATATTTGAGGCACTATGACAGTTAGTGTGATATTTGAGGATCTCTGACAGTTTGTGTAATATTTGTGGACATATCAGGATATTTCAGGAACTATGACAGTTTGTGTAATATTTGAGGAACTATGACAGTTTGTGTGATATTTGAGGGTCTCTGACAGTTTGTGTGATATTTGAGGATATTTCAGGAACTTTGGCAGTTTGTGTAATTTTGGAGGAATTATTTCAGTTGGTGTGGTATTTGAGGAACTATGAGAGGTTGATTTTTGAGGATCTATGATAGTTAGTTTGATATTTTCTGAACTATGACAGTTAGTGTGATATTTGCGAATCTATGACAGTTAGTTTGATATCTGAGGAACAATGACACTTAGTGTGATATTTAAGGAGCTATGACAGTTAGTGTGATACCTGCGGAACTATGATATTGAGTGTGATATTTGAGGAACTATGACAGTTAGTGTCATATTTGAAGAACTGTGACAGTTCTTGTGATATTTGAGGCTCTATGACAGTGTGATATTTGAGGAACTATGACAGTTAGTGTGATATTTGAGGAACTATGACAGTCAGTGTTATATTTGGGAAACTATGACAGTTAGTGTGATATCTGAGGAATAAGCTCAGTTAGTGTGATATTTGAGGTACTATGACAATCAGTGTGATATTTGAAGAACTATGACAGTTTGTGTGATATTTCAGGAACTGTGACAGTTTGTGTAATATTTGAGGAATTATGTCAGATAGTGTGATAGTTGAGGAACTTTGAGAGTTAGTATGATATTTGGAGAACGATGACACTTTGTGTGATATTTGAGGAACTATGACAGTTAGTGTGTTATTTGAGGAACAATTATAGATAGTTTGATATTTGTTGAACTATGACTATTAGTGTGATATTTGAGGAACAATGACAGTTTGTGTGATATTTGAGGATCTATGACAATTAGCGTGATACCCGAGGAACTATGACAGTTAGTGTGATATTTGAGGAGCTATGCCAGTTAGTATGATACTTGAAGAACGATGACAGTTTGTGATATTTGAGGAACTATGACAGTTAGTGTGATATTTGAGGAACGATTATATTTAGTTTGATATTTGAAGAACCTTGACTGTTAGTGTGATATTTGAGGAACTATGACAGTTTGTGTGATATTTGAGGAACTATGACATTTAGTGTGATATTTGTGGAACAATTATACTTCGTTTGAAATTTGCAGAACTAAGACAGTTAGTGTGATATTTGAGAAACTATGACAGTTAGTATGATATCTGAGGAACAATGATAGTTAGTGTGATATTTGAGGAACGATGACAGTGTGATACCTGAGGAACTATGACAGCTTTGTGGTATTTGAGGAACTATGACATTTAGTATGATATTTGAGGAACTATTTCAGTTTGTGTGATATTTGCGGATCTCATACAGTTTCTGTGATATTTGAGGCACTATGACAATTTGTGCGATATTTGAGGAACTATGACAGTTAGTGTGATATTTGAGGATCTCTGACAGTTTGTGTGATATTTGAGGATATTTCAGGATATTTCAGGAACTATGACAGTTTGTGTAATATTTGAGGAACTATGACATTTTGTGTGATATTTGAGCATCTCTGACAGTTTTGGTGATATTTGAGGATATTTCAGGAACTTTGGCAATTTGTGTAATATTGGAGGAATTATGACAGTTTGTGTGATATTTGAGGAACTATGACTGTTAGGGTGATATTTGAGGATCAATGATAGTTAGTTTGATATTTGCAGAACTATGACAGTTAGTGTGATATTTGCAGAACTATGACAGTGTGATATTTGAGGAACTATGACAGTTACTGTGATATTTGAGGAACAATGACAGTTAGTGTGATATTTCAGGAACTATGAAACTTTATGTAATATTTGAGGAACTATGACAGTTTGTTTGATATTTGTGGAACTATGACAGTTAGTGAGATAGTTGAGGAAATATGAAAGTTAGTGTGATATTTGAGGAACTATGACAGTCAGTGTTATATTTGGGAAACTATGACAGTTAGTGTGATATCTGAGGAATAAGCTCAGTTAGTGTGATATTTGAGGTACTATGACAATCAGTGTGATATTTGAAGAACTATGACAGTTTGTGTGATATTTCAGGAACCATGAAATTTTGTGTAATATTTGAGGAATTATGACAGTTTGTGTGATATTTGTGGAACTATGACAATTATTGTGATATTTGAGGAACTATGAGAGTTAGTGTGATATTTGAGGATCTCTGACATTTTGTGCGATATTTGAGGAACTATGACAGTTAGTGTGATATCTGAGGAACTATGACAGTTATTTTTATATTTGAGAAACTATGACAGTTACAGTGACAGTTAGTGTGATATTTGAGGAACTATGACAGTTAGTTTGATACCTGAGAAACTATGACAGATTGTGGTATTTGAGGAACTATGACATTTAGTATGATATTTGAGGAACTATTTCAGTTTGTGTGATATTTGCGGATCTCATACAGTTTGTGTGATATTTGAGGCACTATGACAAGTAATGCGATATTTGAGGAACTATGACAGTTTGTGTGATATTTGAGGAACTATGACAGTTAGTGTGATATTTGTGGAACAATTATAGTTTGTTTGAAATTTGCAGAGCTAAGACAGTTAGTGTGATGTTTGAGAAACTATGACAGTTAGTATGATATCTGAGGAACAATGACAGTTAGTGTGATATTTGAGGAACTATGACAGTTAGTGTGATACCTGAGGAACTATGACAGCTATTGTGATATTTGAGGAACTATGACAGTTTGTATGATATTTGAGGAACTATTTCAGTTTGTGTGATATTTGCGGATCTCATACAGTTTGTGTGATATTTGAGGCACTATGACAATTTGTGCGATATTTGAGGAACTATGACCGTTAGTGTGATATTTGAGGATCTCTGACAGTTTGTGTGATATTTGAGGATATTTCAGGATATTTCAGGAACTATGACAGTTTGTGTGATATTTGAGCATCTCTGACAGTTTGGGTGATATTTGAGGATATTTCAGGAACTTTGGCAATTTGTGTAATATTGGAGGAATTATGACAGTTTGTGTGATATTTGAGGAACTATGACTGTTAGGGTGATATTTGAGGATCAATGATAGTTAGTTTGATATTTGCAGAACTATGACAGTTAGTGTGATATTTGAGGAACTATGACAGTTACTGTGATATTTGAGGAACAATGACAGTTAGTGTGATATTTCAGGATATTTCAGGAACTATGAAACTTTATGTTATATTTGAGGAACTATGACAGTTTGTGTGATATTTGAGCATCTCTGACAGTTTGGGTGATATTTGAGGATATTTCAGGAACTTTGGCAATTTGTGTAATATTGGAGGAATTATGACAGTTTGTGTGATATTTGAGGAACTATGACTGTTAGGGTGATATTTGAGGATCAATGATAGTTAGTTTGATATTTGCAGAACTATGACAGTTAGTGTGATATTGCAGAACTATGACAGTTAGTGTGATATTTGAGGAACTATGACAGTTACTGTGATATTTGAGGAACAATGACAGTTAGTGTGATATTTCAGGATATTTCAGGAACTATGAAACTTTATGTTATATTTGAGGAACTATGACAGTTTGTTTGATATTTGAGGAACTATGACAGTTAGTGAGATAGTTGAGGAAATATGAAAGTTAGTGTGATATTTGAGGAACTATGACAGTCAGTGTTATATTTGGGAAACTATGACAGTTAGTGTGATATCTGAGGAATAAGCTCAGTTAGTGTGATATTTGAGGTACTATGACAATCAGTGTGATATTTGAAGAACTATGACAGTTTGTGTGATATTTCAGGAACATGAAATTTTGTGTAATATTTGAGGAATTATGACAGTTTGTGTGATATTTGTGGAACTATGACAATTATTGTGATATTTGAGGAACTATGAGAGTTAGTGTGATATTTGAGGATCTCTGACATTTTGTGCGATATTTGAGGAAATATGACAGTTAGTGTGATATTTCAGGATATTTCAGGAATTATGACAGTTTGTGTGATATTTGTGGAACTATGACAATTATTGTGATAATTGAGGAACTATGACAGTTAGTGTGATATCTGAGGAACTATGACAGTTATTGTTATATTTGAGAAACTATGACAGTTACAGTGACAGTTAGTCTGATATTTGAGGAACTATGACAATCAGTGTGATATTTGAGGAGCTATGACAGTTTGTTTAATATTTTAAGAATTATGACAGTTTGTGTGATATTTGAGGAACTATGACAATTAGAGTGATATTGAAGAACTATGACAGTTAGTGTGCTACTTGAGGATCTCTGACAGTTTGTGTGATATTTGAGAAACTAAGACAGTTCGTGTGAAATCTGAGGAACTATGACAGTTATTGTTATATTTGAGAAACTATGACAGTTACAGTGAGAGTTAGTGTGATATTTGAGGAACTATGACAATCAGTGTAATATTTGAGGATCTATGACAGTTAGTGTTATATTTGAGGAACAATGATAGTTAGTTTGATATATGCAGAACTATGACAGTGTGATATTTGAGGAACGATGACAGTGCGATATCTGAGGAACTATGAAAGTTCATGTGATATTTGAGAAACTATGACAGTTAGTGTGATATCTGAGGAACAAGCACAGGTAGTGTGATATTTGAGGAACTATTGAAATCAGAGTGATATCTGAGGAACTATGACAGTTAGTGTGATATTTGACCAACTTTGACTGTGTGATATTTGAGGACCTATGACAGTTTGTTTAATATTTTAAGAATTATGACAGTTTGTGTGATATTTGAGGAACTATGACAATTAGAGTGATATTGAAGAACTATGACAGTTAGTGTGATACTTGAGGATCTCTGACACTTACTGTGATATTTGAGGAACCAAGACAGTTATTGTGATATTTCAGGAACTATGACAGTTTGTGTACTATTTGAGGAATTATGACAGTTTAGTGTGATATCTGAGGAATTATGACAGTTATTGTTATATTTGAGAAACTATGACAGTTAGTTTGATATCTAAGCAACAATGACAGTTAGTGTGATATTTCAGGATATTTCAGGAACTATGAAACTTTATGTAATATTTGAGGAACTATGACAGTTTGTTTGATATTTGAGGAACTATGACAGTTAGTGAGATAGTTGAGGAAATATGAAAGTTAGTGTGATATTTGAGGAACTATGACAGTCAGTGTTATATTTGGGAAACTATGACAGTTAGTGTGATATCTGAGGAATAAACTCAGTTAGTGTGATATTTGAGGTACTATGACAATCAGTGTGATATTTGAAGAACTATGACAGTTTGTGTGATATTTCAGGAACCATGAAATTTTGTGTAATATTTGAGGAATTATGACAGTTTGTGTGATATTTGTGGAACTATGACAATTATTGTGATATTTGAGGAACTATGAGAGTTAGTGTGATATTTGAGGATCTCTGACATTTTGTGCAATATTTGAGGAAATATGACAGTTAGTGTGATATTTCAGGATATTTCAGGAATTATGACAGTTTGTGTGCTATTTGTGGAACTATGACAATTATTGTGATATTTGAGGAACTATGACAGTTAGTGTGATATCTGAGGAACTATGACAGTTATTTTTATATTTGAGAAACTATGACAGTTACAGTGACAGTTAGTGTGATATTTGAGGAACAATTATAGTTAGTTTGATATTTGCAGAACTATGACTGTTAGTGTGATATTTGAGGAACAATGACAGTTAGTGTGATATTTGAGGAACTATGACAGTTAGTGTGTTATTTGAGGAACAATTATAGTTAGTTTGATATTTGCAGAACTATGACTGTTAGTGTGATATTTGAGTAACAATGACAGTTAGTGTGATATTTGAGGATCTATGACAATTAGTGTGATACCCGAGGAACTATGACAGTTAGTGTGATATTTGAGGATCTATGACAATTAGTGTGATACCCGAGGAACTATGACAGTTAGTGTGATATTTGAGGAACTATGCCAGTTAGTATGATACTTGAAGAACGATGACAGTTTGTTTGATATTTGAGGAATTATGACAGTTACTGTGATATTTGAGGAACGATTATATTTAGTTTGATATTTGTAGAGCTATGACTGTTAGTGCGATATTTGAGGAACTGTGACAATTTGTGTGATACTTGATGAACTATGACTGTTAGTGTCATATTTCTGGAACAATTATAGTTCGTTTGAAATTTGCAGAACTAAGACAGTTAGTGTGATATTTGAGAAACCATGACAGTTATTATGATATCTGAGGGAAAATGACAGTTAGTGTGATATTTGAGGAACTATGACAGTTAGTGTGATACCTGAGAAAATATGACAGCTTTGTGGTATTTGAGGAACTATGACATTTAGTATGATATTTGAGGAACTATTTCAGTTTGTGTGATATTTGCGGATCTCATACAGTTTGTGTGATATTTGAGGCACTATGACAATTAATGCGATATTTGAGGAACTATGACAGTTTGTGCGATATTTGAGGAACTATGACAGTTAGTGTGATATTTGTGGAACAATTATAGTTTGTTTGAAATTTGCAGAGCTAAGACAGTTAGTGTGATGTTTGAGAAACTATGACAGTTAGTATGATATCTGAGGAACAATGACAGTTAGTGTGATATTTGAGGAACTATGACAGTTAGTGTGATACCTGAGGAACTATGACAGCTATTGTGATATTTGAGGAACTATGACAGTTTGTATGATATTTGAGGAACTATTTCACTTCGTGTGATATTTGAGGGTCTCATACAGTTTGTATGATATTTGAGGCACTATGACAGTTAGTGTGATATTTGAGGATCTCTGACAGTTTGTGTGATATTTGTGGACATATCAGGATATTTCAGGAACTATGACAGTTTGTGTAATATTTGAGGAACTATGACAGTTTGTGTGATATTTGAGGGTCTCTGACAGTTTGTGTGATATTTGAGGATATTTCAGGAACTTTGGCAGTTTGTGTAATTTTGGAGGAATTATTTCAGTTGGTGTGGTATTTGAGGAACTATGAGAGGTTGATTTTTGAGGATCTATGATAGTTAGTTTGATATTTTCTGAACTATGACAGTTAGTGTGATATTTGCGAATCTATGACAGTTAGTTTGATATCTGAGGAACAATGACACTTAGTGTGATATTTAAGGAGCTATGACAGTTAGTGTGATACCTGCGGAACTATGATATTGAGTGTGATATTTGAGGAACTATGACAGTTAGTGTCATATTTGAAGAACTGTGACAGTTCTTGTGATATTTGAGGCTCTATGACAGTGTGATATTTGAGGAACTATGACAGTTAGTGTGATATTTGAGGAACTATGACAGTTTCTGTGATATTTGAGGAAATATCACATTTTGTGTAATATTAGAGGAATTATGAGAGTTTGTGTGATTTTCGAGGAACTACGACAATCAATGTGATATTTGAGGGTCTAGGACAGTTCGTGTGATATTTGAGGAATTAACAGTTAATGTGATATTTGAGGATCTCTGACAGTTTGTGCGATATTTGAGGATATTTCAGGATATTTCAGGAACTATGACAGTTTGTGTAATATTTGAGAAACTATGACAGTTTGTGTGATATTTGAGGAACTATGACAGTTAGTGTGTTATTTGAGGAACAATTAAAGTTAGTTTGATATTTGCAGAACTATGACTGTTAGTGTGATATTTGAGGAACAATGACAGTTAGTGTCGTATTTGAGAAAATGTGACAATTAGTGTGATACCTGAGGAACTATGACAGTTAGTGTGATATTTGAGGAACTATGACAGCTAGTATGATATTTGAAGAACTATGACAGTTCGTGTGATATTGGAGGATCTATGACAGTTAGTGTGATATTTGAGGAATTATGACAGTTAGTGTGATATTTGAGGAACTGACAGTTTCTGTGATATTTGAGGAAATATTACATTTTGGGTAATATTTGAGGACTTAGGAGAGTTTCTGTGGTATTCGAGGAACTACGACAATCAATGTAATATTTGAGCGACTATGACAGTTCGTGTGATATTTGAGGACCTGACAGTTAATGTGTTATTTGAGGAACTATGACAGTTTGTGTAAGATTTGAGGAATTATGACAGTTTGTCTGATATTTGATGAAATATGACAATTAGTGTTATATTTAAGAATCTCTGACATTGTTTGATATTTGATGAACTAAGACAGTTATTGTGATATTTCAGAAACTGTGACAGTTTGTGAAATATTTGAGGAATTATGTCAGTTAGTGTGCTAGTTGAGGAACTTTGAGATTTAGTATGATATTTGGAGAACTATGACAGTTCGTGTGATATTTAAGGAACTATGACAGTTAGTGTGATACCTGAAGAACTTTGACAGTTAGTGTGATATTTGTGGAACTATGACAGTTAGTATGATACTTGAAGAACGATGACAGTTTGTGTAATATTTGAGGAACTATGACAGTTAGTGTGATATTTGAGGAACAATTATAGTTAGTTTGATATTTGCAGAACTATGACTGTTAGTGTGATATTTGAGGAACTATGACAGTTTGTTTGATATTTGAGGAACTATGACTGTTAGTGTGATATTTGTGGAACAATTATAGTTCGTTTGAAATTTGCAGAACTAACACAGTTAATGTGATATTTGAGAAACTATGACAGTTCGTATGTTATCTGAGGAACAATGACAGTTAGTGTGATATTTGAGGAACTATGACAGTTAGTGAGATATTTGAGGATCTCTGACAGTTTGTGTGATATTTGAGGATATTTCAGGATATTTCAGGAACTATGACAGTTTGTGTGATATTTGAGCATCTCTGACAGTTTGGGTGATATTTGAGGATATTTCAGGAACTTTGGCAATTTGTGTAATATTGGAGGAATTATGACAGTTTGTGTGATATTTGAGGAACTATGACTGTTAGGGTGATATTTGAGGATCAATGATAGTTAGTTTGATATTTGCAGAACTATGACAGTTAGTGTGATATTTGAGGAACTATGACAGTTACTGTGATATTTGAGGAACAATGACAGTTAGTGTGATATTTCAGGATATTTCAGGAACTATGAAACTTTATGTTATATTTGAGGAACTATGACAGTTTGTGTGATATTTGAGCATCTCTGACAGTTTGGGTGATATTTGAGGATATTTCAGGAACTTTGGCAATTTGTGTAATATTGGAGGAATTATGACAGTTTGTGTGATATTTGAGGAACTATGACTGTTAGGGTGATATTTGAGGATCAATGATAGTTAGTTTGATATTTGCAGAACTATGACAGTTAGTGTGATATTGCAGAACTATGACAGTTAGTGTGATATTTGAGGAACTATGACAGTTACTGTGATATTTGAGGAACAATGACAGTTAGTGTGATATTTCAGGATATTTCAGGAACTATGAAACTTTATGTTATATTTGAGGAACTATGACAGTTTGTTTGATATTTGAGGAACTATGACAGTTAGTGAGATAGTTGAGGAAATATGAAAGTTAGTGTGATATTTGAGGAACTATGACAGTCAGTGTTATATTTGGGAAACTATGACAGTTAGTGTGATATCTGAGGAATAAGCTCAGTTAGTGTGATATTTGAGGTACTATGACAATCAGTGTGATATTTGAAGAACTATGACAGTTTGTGTGATATTTCAGGAACATGAAATTTTGTGTAATATTTGAGGAATTATGACAGTTTGTGTGATATTTGTGGAACTATGACAATTATTGTGATATTTGAGGAACTATGAGAGTTAGTGTGATATTTGAGGATCTCTGACATTTTGTGCGATATTTGAGGAAATATGACAGTTAGTGTGATATTTCAGGATATTTCAGGAATTATGACAGTTTGTGTGATATTTGTGGAACTATGACAATTATTGTGATAATTGAGGAACTATGACAGTTAGTGTGATATCTGAGGAACTATGACAGTTATTGTTATATTTGAGAAACTATGACAGTTACAGTGACAGTTAGTCTGATATTTGAGGAACTATGACAATCAGTGTGATATTTGAGGAGCTATGACAGTTTGTTTAATATTTTAAGAATTATGACAGTTTGTGTGATATTTGAGGAACTATGACAATTAGAGTGATATTGAAGAACTATGACAGTTAGTGTGCTACTTGAGGATCTCTGACAGTTTGTGTGATATTTGAGAAACTAAGACAGTTCGTGTGAAATCTGAGGAACTATGACAGTTATTGTTATATTTGAGAAACTATGACAGTTACAGTGAGAGTTAGTGTGATATTTGAGGAACTATGACAATCAGTGTAATATTTGAGGATCTATGACAGTTAGTGTTATATTTGAGGAACAATGATAGTTAGTTTGATATATGCAGAACTATGACAGTGTGATATTTGAGGAACGATGACAGTGCGATATCTGAGGAACTATGAAAGTTCATGTGATATTTGAGAAACTATGACAGTTAGTGTGATATCTGAGGAACAAGCACAGGTAGTGTGATATTTGAGGAACTATTGAAATCAGAGTGATATCTGAGGAACTATGACAGTTAGTGTGATATTTGACCAACTTTGACTGTGTGATATTTGAGGACCTATGACAGTTTGTTTAATATTTTAAGAATTATGACAGTTTGTGTGATATTTGAGGAACTATGACAATTAGAGTGATATTGAAGAACTATGACAGTTAGTGTGATACTTGAGGATCTCTGACACTTACTGTGATATTTGAGGAACCAAGACAGTTATTGTGATATTTCAGGAACTATGACAGTTTGTGTACTATTTGAGGAATTATGACAGTTTAGTGTGATATCTGAGGAATTATGACAGTTATTGTTATATTTGAGAAACTATGACAGTTAGTTTGATATCTAAGCAACAATGACAGTTAGTGTGATATTTCAGGATATTTCAGGAACTATGAAACTTTATGTAATATTTGAGGAACTATGACAGTTTGTTTGATATTTGAGGAACTATGACAGTTAGTGAGATAGTTGAGGAAATATGAAAGTTAGTGTGATATTTGAGGAACTATGACAGTCAGTGTTATATTTGGGAAACTATGACAGTTAGTGTGATATCTGAGGAATAAACTCAGTTAGTGTGATATTTGAGGTACTATGACAATCAGTGTGATATTTGAAGAACTATGACAGTTTGTGTGATATTTCAGGAACCATGAAATTTTGTGTAATATTTGAGGAATTATGACAGTTTGTGTGATATTTGTGGAACTATGACAATTATTGTGATATTTGAGGAACTATGAGAGTTAGTGTGATATTTGAGGATCTCTGACATTTTGTGCAATATTTGAGGAAATATGACAGTTAGTGTGATATTTCAGGATATTTCAGGAATTATGACAGTTTGTGTGCTATTTGTGGAACTATGACAATTATTGTGATATTGAGGAACTATGACAGTTAGTGTGATATCTGAGGAACTATGACAGTTATTTTTATATTTGAGAAACTATGACAGTTACAGTGACAGTTAGTGTGATATTTGAGGAACAATTATAGTTAGTTTGATATTTGCAGAACTATGACTGTTAGTGTGATATTTGAGGAACAATGACAGTTAGTGTGATATTTGAGGAACTATGACAGTTAGTGTGTTATTTGAGGAACAATTATAGTTAGTTTGATATTTGCAGAACTATGACTGTTAGTGTGATATTTGAGTAACAATGACAGTTAGTGTGATATTTGAGGATCTATGACAATTAGTGTGATACCCGAGGAACTATGACAGTTAGTGTGATATTTGAGGATCTATGACAATTAGTGTGATACCCGAGGAACTATGACAGTTAGTGTGATATTTGAGGAACTATGCCAGTTAGTATGATACTTGAAGAACGATGACAGTTTGTTTGATATTTGAGGAATTATGACAGTTACTGTGATATTTGAGGAACGATTATATTTAGTTTGATATTTGTAGAGCTATGACTGTTAGTGCGATATTTGAGGAACTGTGACAATTTGTGTGATACTTGATGAACTATGACTGTTAGTGTCATATTTCTGGAACAATTATAGTTCGTTTGAAATTTGCAGAACTAAGACAGTTAGTGTGATATTTGAGAAACCATGACAGTTATTATGATATCTGAGGGAAAATGACAGTTAGTGTGATATTTGAGGAACTATGACAGTTAGTGTGATACCTGAGAAAATATGACAGCTTTGTGGTATTTGAGGAACTATGACATTTAGTATGATATTTGAGGAACTATTTCAGTTTGTGTGATATTTGCGGATCTCATACAGTTTGTGTGATATTTGAGGCACTATGACAATTAATGCGATATTTGAGGAACTATGACAGTTTGTGCGATATTTGAGGAACTATGACAGTTAGTGTGATATTTGTGGAACAATTATAGTTTGTTTGAAATTTGCAGAGCTAAGACAGTTAGTGTGATGTTTGAGAAACTATGACAGTTAGTATGATATCTGAGGAACAATGACAGTTAGTGTGATATTTGAGGAACTATGACAGTTAGTGTGATACCTGAGGAACTATGACAGCTATTGTGATATTTGAGGAACTATGACAGTTTGTATGATATTTGAGGAACTATTTCACTTCGTGTGATATTTGAGGGTCTCATACAGTTTGTATGATATTTGAGGCACTATGACAGTTAGTGTGATATTTGAGGATCTCTGACAGTTTGTGTGATATTTGTGGACATATCAGGATATTTCAGGAACTATGACAGTTTGTGTAATATTTGAGGAACTATGACAGTTTGTGTGATATTTGAGGGTCTCTGACAGTTTGTGTGATATTTGAGGATATTTCAGGAACTTTGGCAGTTTGTGTAATTTTGGAGGAATTATTTCAGTTGGTGTGGTATTTGAGGAACTATGAGAGGTTGATTTTTGAGGATCTATGATAGTTAGTTTGATATTTTCTGAACTATGACAGTTAGTGTGATATTTGCGAATCTATGACAGTTAGTTTGATATCTGAGGAACAATGACACTTAGTGTGATATTTAAGGAGCTATGACAGTTAGTGTGATACCTGCGGAACTATGATATTGAGTGTGATATTTGAGGAACTATGACAGTTAGTGTCATATTTGAAGAACTGTGACAGTTCTTGTGATATTTGAGGCTCTATGACAGTGTGATATTTGAGGAACTATGACAGTTAGTGTGATATTTGAGGAACTATGACAGTTTCTGTGATATTTGAGGAAATATCACATTTTGTGTAATATTAGAGGAATTATGAGAGTTTGTGTGATTTTCGAGGAACTACGACAATCAATGTGATATTTGAGGGTCTAGGACAGTTCGTGTGATATTTGAGGAATTAACAGTTAATGTGATATTTGAGGATCTCTGACAGTTTGTGCGATATTTGAGGATATTTCAGGATATTTCAGGAACTATGACAGTTTGTGTAATATTTGAGAAACTATGACAGTTTGTGTGATATTTGAGGAACTATGACAGTTAGTGTGTTATTTGAGGAACAATTAAAGTTAGTTTGATATTTGCAGAACTATGACTGTTAGTGTGATATTTGAGGAACAATGACAGTTAGTGTCGTATTGAGAAAATGTGACAATTAGTGTGATACCTGAGGAACTATGACAGTTAGTGTGATATTTGAGGAACTATGACAGCTAGTATGATATTTGAAGAACTATGACAGTTCGTGTGATATTGGAGGATCTATGACAGTTAGTGTGATATTTGAGGAATTATGACAGTTAGTGTGATATTTGAGGAACTGACAGTTTCTGTGATATTTGAGGAAATATTACATTTTGGGTAATATTTGAGGACTTAGGAGAGTTTCTGTGGTATTCGAGGAACTACGACAATCAATGTAATATTTGAGCGACTATGACAGTTCGTGTGATATTTGAGGACCTGACAGTTAATGTGTTATTTGAGGAACTATGACAGTTTGTGTAAGATTTGAGGAATTATGACAGTTTGTCTGATATTTGATGAAATATGACAATTAGTGTTATATTTAAGAATCTCTGACATTGTTTGATATTTGATGAACTAAGACAGTTATTGTGATATTTCAGAAACTGTGACAGTTTGTGAAATATTTGAGGAATTATGTCAGTTAGTGTGCTAGTTGAGGAACTTTGAGATTTAGTATGATATTTGGAGAACTATGACAGTTCGTGTGATATTTAAGGAACTATGACAGTTAGTGTGATACCTGAAGAACTTTGACAGTTAGTGTGATATTTGTGGAACTATGACAGTTAGTATGATACTTGAAGAACGATGACAGTTTGTGTAATATTTGAGGAACTATGACAGTTAGTGTGATATTTGAGGAACAATTATAGTTAGTTTGATATTTGCAGAACTATGACTGTTAGTGTGATATTTGAGGAACTATGACAGTTTGTTTGATATTTGAGGAACTATGACTGTTAGTGTGATATTTGTGGAACAATTATAGTTCGTTTGAAATTTGCAGAACTAACACAGTTAATGTGATATTTGAGAAACTATGACAGTTCGTATGTTATCTGAGGAACAATGACAGTTAGTGTGATATTTGAGGAACTATGACAGTTAGTGAGATATTTGAGGATCTCTTAAAGTTTGTGTGATATTTGAGGATATTTCAGGTTAGTTCAGGAACTATGACAGTTTGTGTAATATTTGAGGCACGATGACAATTAGTGCGATATTTGAGGAACTATGACAGTTAGTGTGATATTTGAGGATCTCTGACAGTTTGTGTGATATTTGTGGACATATCAGGATATTTCAGGAACTATGACAGTTTGTGTAATATTTGAGGAATTATGACAGTTTGTGTGATATTTGAGGATCTCTGACAGTTTGTGTGATATTTGAGGATATTTCAGGAACTTTGGCAGTTTGTGTAATTTTGGAGGAATTATGACAGTTTGTGTGGTATTTGAGGAACTATGAGAGGGTGATTTTTGAGGATCTATGATAGTTAGTTTGATATTTTCTGAACTATGACAGTTAGTGTGATATTTGCGAAACTATGATAGTTAGTCTGATATCAGAGCAACAATGACACTTAGTGTGATATTTGAGGAACTATGACAGGTAGTGTGATATTTCAAGAACTGTGACAGTTTGTGTAATATTTGAGGAATTATGTCAGTTAGAGTAATCTTAGGAGAACTATGACAGTTCGTGTGATATTTCAGGAACTATGACAGTTAGTGTGATACCTGAGGAACAATGACAGTTAGTGCTATATTCGAAGAACTATGACAGTTAGTGCGATACCTGAGGAACTATAACAATTATTGTGATATCTGAGGAGCTATGACAGTTCGAGTGATATTCGAGAATCTCTGACATTGTTTGATATTTGACGAACTAAGACAGTTATTGTGATATTTCAGGAACTGTGACAGTTTGTGTAATATTTGAGGAATTATGTCAGTTAGTGTGATAGTTGAGGAACTTTGAGAGTTAGTATGATATTTGGAGAACGATGACGCTTGGTGTGATATTTGAGGAACTATGACAGTTAGTGTGATATTTGAGGAACGATTATATTTATTTTGATATTTGTAGAACTATGACTGTTAGTGTGATATTTGAGGAACTATGACATTTAGTGTGATATTTGTGGAACAATTATAGTTCGTTTGAAATTTGCAGAACTAAGACAGTTAGTGTGATATTTGAGAAACTATGACAGTTAGTGTGATACCTGAGGAACTATGACAGCTTTGTGGTATTTGAGGAACTATGACATTTAGTATGATACTTGAGGAACTATTTCAGTTTGTGTGATATTTGCGGATCTATGACAATTAGTGTGATACCCGAGGAACTATGACAGTTAGTGTAATATTTGAGGAACTATGTCAGTTAGTATGATACTTGAAGAACGATGACAGTTTGTGATATTTGAGGAACTATGACAGTTAGTGTGATATTTGAGGAACGATTATATTTAGTTTGATATTTGAAGAACTTTGACTGTTAGTGTGATATTTGAGGAACTATGACAGTTTGTGTCATATTTGAGAAACTATGACATTTAGTGTGATATTTGTGGAACAATTATACTTCGTTTGAAATTTGCAGAACTAAGACAGTTAGTGTGATATTTGAGAAACTATGACAGTTAGTATCATATCTGAGGAACAATGACAGTTAGTGTGATATTTGAGGAACTATGACAGTTAGTGTGATACCTGAGGAACTATGACAGCTTTGTGGTATTTGAGGAACTATGACATTTAGTATGATATTTGAGGAACTATTTCAGTTTGTGTGATATTTGCGGATCTCATACATTTTGTGTGATATTTGAGGCACTATGACAATTTGTGCGATATTTGAGGAACTATGACAGTTAGTGTGATATTTGAGGATCTCTGACAGTTAGTGTGATATTTGAGGAACTATGACCATCAGTCTGATATTTGAGGACCTATGACAGTTTGTTTAATATTTTAAGAATTATGACAGTTTGTGTGATATTTGAGGAACTATGACAATTAGAGTGATATTGAAGAACTATGACAGTTAGTGTGCTACTTGAGGATCTCTGACAGTTTGTGTGATATTGAGAAACTAAGACAGTTAGTGTGATATCTGACGAACTATGACAGTTACAGTGACAGTTAGTGTGATATTTGAGGAACTATGACTATCAGTGTATATTTGAGGACCTATGACAATTTGTTTAATATTTTAAGAATTATGACAGTTTGTGTGATATTTGAGGAACTATGACAATTAGAGTGATATTGAAGAACTATGACAGTTAGTGTGCTACTTGAGGATCTCTGACAGTTTGTGTGATATTTGAGGAACTATGACAGTTAGTGTGATATCTGAGGAACTATGACAGTTATTGTTATATTTAAGAAACTATGACAATTACAGTGAGAGTTTGTGTGATATTTGAGGAACTATGACAACCATTGTAATATTTGAGGATCTATGACAGCTAGTGTTATATTTGAGGAACAATGATAGTTAGTTTGATATATGCAGAACTATGACAGTGTAATATTTGAGGAACTGACAGTTACTGTGACATTTGAGGATGTGTGACTATTTGCGTAATATTTGAGGAATTATGACAGTTTTTCAAAAATTTGATGAACTATGACATTTCGTGTGATATATGAGGAACTATGACAATTACAGTGATATTTGAGGATCTCTGAAAGTGTTTGATATTTGAGGAACTAAGACAGTTAGGTTGATATTTATGGAACTGCGACAGTTTGTGTAATATTGGAGGAATTATGACAGTTAGTGTGATATTTGAGGAATTATGATAGTTAGTGTGATATTTGAAGAACTATGACAGTTTGTGTGATATTTGACGATCTATGACAGTTAATGTGATATTTGAGGAACTATGACTGTTAGTGTGATATTGGGGAAAATCTGACTGTTAGTGTGATATTTGACGAACTATGACTTTTCGTGTGATATCTGAGTGAATTCTTTAATTAGTGTGATATTCGAGGAACTATGACAGTTATTTTGATATTTGAGGAACTATGACAGTTTCTGTGATATTTCAGGAAATGTGACATTTTGTGTAATATTGAGGAACTGCAACAGTTAGCGTGATATTGATGAACTATGACTGTTAGTGTGATATTTGAGGAAATATGACCATTAGTGTGATATTTGACGAACTATGAGAGTTAGTGTGATATCTGAGGAACTATGTCAATTAGTGTGATATTTGAGGAACTATGACGGTTATTTTGATATTTGAGGAACGATGACAGTTTCGGTGATATTTGAGGAACTATGACATTTTGTTCAATATTTGAGGAATTATGACAGTTTGTGTGATATTTGAGGAACTATGACATTTAGTGTGATATTTGTGGAACAATTATAGTTCGTTTGAAATTTGCAGAACTAAGACAGTTAGTGTGATATCTGAGGAACTATGACAGTTATTGTTATATTTGAGAAACTATGACAATTACAGTGAGAGTTAGTGTGATATTTGAGGAACTATGACAATCAGTGTAATATTTGAGGATCTATGACAGCTAGTGTTATATTTGAGGAACAATGATAGTTAGTTTGATATATGCAGAACTATGACAGTGTGATATTTGAGGAACTATGACAGTTAGTGTAATATTTGAGGAACTGACAGTTACTGTGACATTTTGAGGATGTGTGACTGTTTGCGTAATATTTGAGGAATTATGACAGTTTTTCAAAAATTTGATGAACTATGACAATTCCTGTGATATATGAGGAACTATGACAATTATAGTGATATTTGAGGATCTCTGAAAGTGTTTGATATTTGAGGAACTAAGACAGTTAGGTTGATATTTATGGAACTGCGACATTTTGTGTAATATTGGAGGAATTATGACAGTTAGTGTGATATTTGAGGAATTATGATAGTTAGTGTGATATTTGAGGAACTATGACAGTTTGTGTGATATTTGACGATCTATGACAGTTAATGTGATATTTGAGGAACTATGACTGTTAGTGTGATATTTGGGGAAAATCTGACTGTTAGTGTGATATTTGATGAACTATGACTTTTCGTGTGATATCTGAGTGAATTCGTTAATTAGTGTGATATTCGAGGAACTATGACAGTTATTTTGATATTTGAGGAACTATGACAGTTTCTGTGATATTTCAGGAAATGTGACATTTTGTGTAATATTTGAGGAACTGTAACAGTTAGCGTGATATTGATGAACTATGACTGTTAGTGTGATATTTGAGGAAATATGACCATTAGTGTGATATTTGACGAACTATGAGAGTTAGTGTGATATCTGAGGAACTATGTCAATTAGTGTGATATTTGAGGAACTATGACGGTTATTTTGATATTTGAGGAACTATGACAGTTTCGGTGATATTTGAGGAACTATGACATTTTGTTCAATATTTGAGGAATTATGACAGTTTGTGTGATATTTGAGGAACTATGACAATCAGTGTGATTTTTGAGGAACTATGACAATCAGTGTGATATTTGAGGAACTATTACAGTTATTGTGATATTGGAGGAACTATGACAATTAGTGCGATCTTTGACGAACTATGACAGTTAGTGAGATATTAGAGGAACTATGACAGTTAGTGTGATACCTGAGGAATTTTGACAGTTAGTATATTATTTTAGAAACTACGACAGTTAGAGTGATATTTCAGGAACTATGACAGTTAGTGCGATATCTGAGGAACAATGACAGTTAGTGTGATATTCGAGGATCTATGACAGTTAGTGTGATACCTGAGGAACTATAACAATTATTGTGATATCTGAGGAACTATGACAGTTCGAGTGATATTCGAGAATCTCTGACATTGTTTTATATTTGATGAACTAAGACAGTTATTGTGATATTTCAGGAACTGTGACAGTTTGTGTAATATTTGAGGAATTATGTCAGATAGTGTGATAGTTGAGGAACTTTGAGAGTTAGTATGATATTTGGAGAACTATGACAGTGTGTGTGATATTTGAGGAACTATGACAGTTTGTGTGATATTTGAGGAACTATGACATTTAGTGTGATATTTGTGGAACAATTATAGTTCGTTTGAAATTTGCAGAACTAAGACAGTTAGTGTGATATTTGAGAAACTATGACAGTTAGTGTGATACCTGAGGAACTATGACAGCTTTGTGGTATTTGAGGAACTATGACATTTAGTATGATATTTGAGGAACTATTTCAGTTTGTGTGATATTTGCGGATCTCATACAGTTTGTGTGATATTTGAGGCACTATGACAATTTGTGCAATATTTGAGGAACTATGACAGTTAGTGTGATATTTGAGGATCTCTGACAGTTTGTGTGATATTTGAGGATATTTCAGGATATTTCAGGAACTATGACAGTTTGTGTAATATTTGAGGAACTATGACATTTTGTGTGATATTTGAGCATCTCTGACAGTTTGGGTGATATTTGAGGATATTTCAGGAACTTTGGCAATTTATGTAATATTGGAGGAATTATGACAGTTTGTGTGATATTTGAGGAACTATGACTGTTAGGGTGATATTTGAGGATCAATGATAGTTTGATATTTGCAGAACTATGACAGTTACTGTGATATTTGAGGAACAATGACAGTTAGTGTGATATTTCAGGATATTTCAGGAACTATGAAACTTTATGTAATATTTGAGGAACTATGACAGTTTGTTTGATATTTGAGGAACTATGACAGTTAGTGAGATAGTTGAGGAAATATGAAAGTTAGTGTGATATTTGAGGAACTATGATAGTCAGTGTTATATTTGGGAAACTATGACAGTTAGTGTGATATCTGAGGAACAAGATCAGTTAGTGTGATATTTGAGGTACTATGACAATCAGTGGTGATATTTGAAGAACTATGACAGTTTGTGTGATATTTCAGGAACCATGAAATTTTGTGTGATATTTGTGGAACTATGACAATTATTGTGATATTTGAGGAACTATGAGAGTTAGTGTGATATTTGAGGATCTCTGACATTTTGTGCCATATTTGAGGAAATATGACAGTTAGTGTGATATTTCAGGATATTTCAGAATTATGACAGTTTGTGTGATATTTGTGGAACTATGACAATTATTGTGATATTTGTGGAACTATGACAATTATTGTGATATTTGAGGAACTATGACAGTTATTGTTATATTTGAGAAACTATGACAGTTACAGTGACAGTTAGTGTGATATTTGAGGAACTATGACCATCAGTGTGATATTTGAGGACCTATGACAGTTTGTTTAATATTTTAAGAATTATGACAGTTTGTGTGATATTTGAGGAACTATGACAATTAGAGTGATATTGAAGAACTATGATAGTGTGCTACTTGAGGATCTCTGACAGTTTGTGTGATATTTGAGGAACTATGACAGTTAGTGTGATATCTGAGGAACTATGACAGTTATTGTTATATTTGAGAAACTATGACAGTTACAGTGATAGTTAGTGTGATATTTGAGGATCTCTGACAGTTTGTGTGATATTTGTGGACATATCAGTATTTTTCAGGAACTATGACAGTTTGTGTAATATTTGAGGAACTATGACAGTTTGTGTGATATTTGAGGATCTCTGACAGTTTGTGTGATATTTGAGGATATTTCAGGAACTTTGGCAGTTTGTGTAATTTTGGAGGAATTATGACAGTTTGTGTGGTATTTGAGGAACTATGAGAGGGTGATTTTTGAGGATCTATGATAGTTAGTTTGATATTTTCTGAACTATGACAGTTAGTGTGATATTTGCGAAACTATGACAGTTAGTCTGATATCAGAGCAACAATGACACTTAGTGTGATATTTGAGGAACTATGACAGGTAGTGTGATATTTCAAGAACTGTGACAGTTTGTGTAATATTTGAGGAATTATGTCAGTTAGAGTAATCTTAGGAGAACTATGACAGTTCGTGTGATATTTCAGGAACTATGACAGTTAGTGTGATACCTGAGGAACAATGACAGTTAGTGCTATATTCGAAGAACTATGACAGTTAGTGCGATACCTGAGGAACTATAACAATTATTGTGATATCTGAGGAGCTATGACAGTTCGAGTGATATTCGAGAATCTCTGACATTGTTTGATATTTGACGAACTAAGACAGTTATTGTGATATTTCAGGAACTGTGACAGTTTGTGTAATATTTGAGGAATTATGTCAGTTAGTGTGATAGTTGAGGAACTTTGAGAGTTAGTATGATATTTGGAGAACGATGACACTTGGTGTGATATTTGAGGAACTATGACAGTTAGTGTGATATTTGAGGAACGATTATATTTATTTTGATATTTGTAGAACTATGACTGTTAGTGTGATATTTGAGGAACTATGACATTTAGTGTGATATTTGTGGAACAATTATAGTTCGTTTGAAATTTGCAGAACTAAGACAGTTAGTGTGATATTTGAGAAACTATGACAGTTAGTGTGATACCTGAGGAACTATGACAGCTTTGTGGTATTTGAGGAACTATGACATTTAGTATGATACTTGAGGAACTATTTCAGTTTGTGTGATATTTGCGGATCTATGACAATTAGTGTGATACCCGAGGAACTATGACAGTTAGTGTGATATTTGAGGAACTAGGTCAGTTAGTATGATACTTGAAGAACGATGACAGTTTGTGATATTTGAGGAACTATGACAGTTAGTGTGATATTTGAGGAACGATTATATTTAGTTTGATATTTGAAGAACTTTGACTGTTAGTGTGATATTTGAGGAACTATGACAGTTTGTGTCATATTTGAGAAACTATGACATTTAGTGTGATATTTGTGGAACAATTATACTTCGTTTGAAATTTGCAGAACTAAGACAGTTAGTGTGATATTTGAGAAACTATGACAGTTAGTATCATATCTGAGGAACAATGACAGTTAGTGTGATATTTGAGGAACTATGACAGTTAGTGTGATACCTGAGGAACTATGACAGCTTTGTGGTATTTGAGGAACTATGACATTTAGTATGATATTTGAGGAACTATTTCAGTTTGTGTGATATTTGCGGATCTCATACATTTTGTGTGATATTTGAGGCACTATGACAATTTGTGCGATATTTGAGGAACTATGACAGTTAGTGTGATATTTGAGGATCTCTGACAGTTAGTGTGATATTTGAGGAACTATGACCATCAGTCTGATATTTGAGGACCTATGACAGTTTGTTTAATATTTTAAGAATTATGACAGTTTGTGTGATATTTGAGGAACTATGACAATTAGAGTGATATTGAAGAACTATGACAGTTAGTGTGCTACTTGAGGATCTCTGACAGTTTGTGTGATATTTGAGAAACTAAGACAGTTAGTGTGATATCTGACGAACTATGACAGTTACAGTGACAGTTAGTGTGATATTTGAGGAACTATGACTATCAGTGTAATATTTGAGGACCTATGACAATTTGTTTAATATTTTAAGAATTATGACAGTTTGTGTGATATTTGAGGAACTATGACAATTAGAGTGATATTGAAGAACTATGACAGTTAGTGTGCTACTTGAGGATCTCTGACAGTTTGTGTGATATTTGAGGAACTATGACAGTTAGTGTGATATCTGAGGAACTATGACAGTTATTGTTATATTTAAGAAACTATGACAATTACAGTGAGAGTTTGTGTGATATTTGAGGAACTATGACAATCATTGTAATATTTGAGGATCTATGACAGCTAGTGTTATATTTGAGGAACAATGATAGTTAGTTTGATATATGCAGAACTATGACAGTGTAATATTTGAGGAACTGACAGTTACTGTGACATTTGAGGATGTGTGACTATTTGCGTAATATTTGAGGAATTATGACAGTTTTTCAAAAATTTGATGAACTATGACATTTCGTGTGATATATGAGGAACTATGACAATTACAGTGATATTTGAGGATCTCTGAAAGTGTTTGATATTTGAGGAACTAAGACAGTTAGGTTGATATTTATGGAACTGCGACAGTTTGTGTAATATTGGAGGAATTATGACAGTTAGTGTGATATTTGAGGAATTATGATAGTTAGTGTGATATTTGAAGAACTATGACAGTTTGTGTGATATTTGACGATCTATGACAGTTAATGTGATATTTGAGGAACTATGACTGTTAGTGTGATATTTGGGGAAAATCTGACTGTTAGTGTGATATTTGACGAACTATGACTTTTCGTGTGATATCTGAGTGAATTCTTTAATTAGTGTGATATTCGAGGAACTATGACAGTTATTTTGATATTTGAGGAACTATGACAGTTTCTGTGATATTTCAGGAAATGTGACATTTTGTGTAATATTTGAGGAACTGTAACAGTTAGCGTGATATTGATGAACTATGACTGTTAGTGTGATATTTGAGGAAATATGACCATTAGTGTGATATTTGACGAACTATGAGAGTTAGTGTGATATCTGAGGAACTATGTCAATTAGTGTGATATTTGAGGAACTATGACGGTTATTTTGATATTTGAGGAACTATGACAGTTTCGGTGATATTTGAGGAACTATGACATTTTGTTCAATATTTGAGGAATTATGACAGTTTGTGTGATATTTGAGGAACTATGACATTTAGTGTGATATTTGTGGAACAATTATAGTTCGTTTGAAATTTGCAGAACTAAGACAGTTAGTGTGATATCTGAGGAACTATGACAGTTATTGTTATATTTGAGAAACTATGACAATTACAGTGAGAGTTAGTGTGATATTTGAGGAACTATGACAATCAGTGTAATATTTGAGGATCTATGACAGCTAGTGTTATATTTGAGGAACAATGATAGTTAGTTTGATATATGCAGAACTATGACAGTGTGATATTTGAGGAACTATGACAGTTAGTGTAATATTTGAGGAACTGACAGTTACTGTGACATTTGAGGATGTGTGACTTTTTGCGTAATATTTGAGGAATTATGACAGTTTTTCAAAAATTTGATGAACTATGACAATTCCTGTGATATATGAGGAACTATGACAATTATAGTGATATTTGAGGATCTCTGAAAGTGTTTGATATTTGAGGAACTAAGACAGTTAGGTTGATATTTATGGAACTGCGACATTTTGTGTAATATTGGAGGAATTATGACAGTTAGTGTGATATTTGAGGAATTATGATAGTTAGTGTGATATTTGAGGAACTATGACAGTTTGTGTGATATTTGACGATCTATGACAGTTAATGTGATATTTGAGGAACTATGACTGTTAGTGTGATATTTGGGGAAAATCTGACTGTTAGTGTGATATTTGATGAACTATGACTTTTCGTGTGATATCTGAGTGAATTCGTTAATTAGTGTGATATTCGAGGAACTATGACAGTTATTTTGATATTTGAGGAACTATGACAGTTTCTGTGATATTTCAGGAAATGTGACATTTTGTGTAATATTTGAGGAACTGTAACAGTTAGCGTGATATTGATGAACTATGACTGTTAGTGTGATATTTGAGGAAATATGACCATTAGTGTGATATTTGACGAACTATGAGAGTTAGTGTGATATCTGAGGAACTATGTCAATTAGTGTGATATTTGAGGAACTATGACGGTTATTTTGATATTTGAGGAACTATGACAGTTTCGGTGATATTTGAGGAACTATGACATTTTGTTCAATATTTGAGGAATTATGACAGTTTGTGTGATATTTGAGGAACTATGACAATCAGTGTGATTTTTGAGGAACTATGACAATCAGTGTGATATTTGAGGAACTATTACAGTTATTGTGATATTGGAGGAACTATGACAATTAGTGCGATCTTTGACGAACTATGACAGTTAGTGAGATATTAGAGGAACTATGACAGTTAGTGTGATACCTGAGGAATTTTGACAGTTAGTATATTATTTTAGAAACTACGACAGTTCGTGTGATATTTCAGGAACTATGACAGTTAGTGCGATATCTGAGGAACAATGACAGTTAGTGTGATATTCGAGGATCTATGACAGTTAGTGTGATACCTGAGGAACTATAACAATTATTGTGATATCTGAGGAACTATGACAGTTCGAGTGATATTCGAGAATCTCTGACATTGTTTTATATTTGATGAACTAAGACAGTTATTGTGATATTTCAGGAACTGTGACAGTTTGTGTAATATTTGAGGAATTATGTCAGATAGTGTGATAGTTGAGGAACTTTGAGAGTTAGTATGATATTTGGAGAACTATGACAGTGTGTGTGATATTTGAGGAACTATGACAGTTTGTGTGATATTTGAGGAACTATGACATTTAGTGTGATATTTGTGGAACAATTATGGTTCGTTTGAAATTTGCAGAACTAAGACAGTTAGTGTGATATTTGAGAAACTATGACAGTTAGTGTGATACCTGAGGAACTATGACAGCTTTGTGGTATTTGAGGAACTATGACATTTAGTATGATATTTGAGGAACTATTTCAGTTTGTGTGATATTTGCGGATCTCATACAGTTTGTGTGATATTTGAGGCACTATGACAATTTGTGCAATATTTGAGGAACTATGACAGTTAGTGTGATATTTGAGGATCTCTGACAGTTTGTGTGATATTTGAGGATATTTCAGGATATTTCAGGAACTATGACAGTTTGTGTAATATTTGAGGAACTATGACATTTTGTGTGATATTTGAGCATCTCTGACAGTTTGGGTGATATTTGAGGATATTTCAGGAACTTTGGCAATTTATGTAATATTGGAGGAATTATGACAGTTTGTGTGATATTTGAGGAACTATGACTGTTAGGGTGATATTTGAGGATCAATGATAGTTTGATATTTGCAGAACTATGACAGTTACTGTGATATTTGAGGAACAATGACAGTTAGTGTGATATTTCAGGATATTTCAGGAACTATGAAACTTTATGTAATATTTGAGGAACTATGACAGTTTGTTTGATATTTGAGGAACTATGACAGTTAGTGAGATAGTTGAGGAAATATGAAAGTTAGTGTGATATTTGAGGAACTATGATAGTCAGTGTTATATTTGGGAAACTATGACAGTTAGTGTGATATCTGAGGAACAAGATCAGTTAGTGTGATATTTGAGGTACTATGACAATCAGTGTGATATTTGAAGAACTATGACAGTTTGTGTGATATTTCAGGAACCATGAAATTTTGTGTGATATTTGTGGAACTATGACAATTATTGTGATATTTGAGGAACTATGAGAGTTAGTGTGATATTTGAGGATCTCTGACATTTTGTGCCATATTTGAGGAAATATGACAGTTAGTGTGATATTTCAGGATATTTCAGGAATTATGACAGTTTGTGTGATATTTGTGGAACTATGACAATTATTGTGATATTTGTGGAACTATGACAATTATTGTGATATTTGAGGAACTATGACAGTTATTGTTATATTTGAGAAACTATGACAGTTACAGTGACAGTTAGTGTGATATTTGAGGAACTATGACCATCAGTGTGATATTTGAGGACCTATGACAGTTTGTTTAATATTTTAAGAATTATGACAGTTTGTGTGATATTTGAGGAACTATGACAATTAGAGTGATATTGAAGAACTATGATAGTGTGCTACTTGAGGATCTCTGACAGTTTGTGTGATATTTGAGGAACTATGACAGTTAGTGTGATATCTGAGGAACTATGACAGTTATTGTTATATTTGAGAAACTATGACAGTTACAGTGATAGTTAGTGTGATATTTGAGGATCTCTGACAGTTTGTGTGATATTTGTGGACATATCAGTATTTTTCAGGAACTATGACAGTTTGTGTAATATTTGAGGAACTATGACAGTTTGTGTGATATTTGAGGATCTCTGACAGTTTGTGTGATATTTGAGGATATTTCAGGAACTTTGGCAGTTTGTGTAATTTTGGAGGAATTATGACAGTTTGTGTGGTATTTGAGGAACTATGAGAGGGTGATTTTTGAGGATCTATGATAGTTAGTTTGATATTTTCTGAACTATGACAGTTAGTGTGATATTTGCGAAACTATGACAGTTAGTCTGATATCAGAGCAACAATGACACTTAGTGTGATATTTGAGGAACTATGACAGGTAGTGTGATATTTCAAGAACTGTGACAGTTTGTGTAATATTTGAGGAATTATGTCAGTTAGAGTAATCTTAGGAGAACTATGACAGTTCGTGTGATATTTCAGGAACTATGACAGTTAGTGTGATACCTGAGGAACAATGACAGTTAGTGCTATATTCGAAGAACTATGACAGTTAGTGCGATACCTGAGGAACTATAACAATTATTGTGATATCTGAGGAGCTATGACAGTTCGAGTGATATTCGAGAATCTCTGACATTGTTTGATATTTGACGAACTAAGACAGTTATTGTGATATTTCAGGAACTGTGACAGTTTGTGTAATATTTGAGGAATTATGTCAGTTAGTGTGATAGTTGAGGAACTTTGAGAGTTAGTATGATATTTGGAGAACGATGACACTTGGTGTGATATTTGAGGAACTATGACAGTTAGTGTGATATTTGAGGAACGATTATATTTATTTTGATATTTGTAGAACTATGACTGTTAGTGTGATATTTGAGGAACTATGACATTTAGTGTGATATTTGTGGAACAATTATAGTTCGTTTGAAATTTGCAGAACTAAGACAGTTAGTGTGATATTTGAGAAACTATGACAGTTAGTGTGATACCTGAGGAACTATGACAGCTTTGTGGTATTTGAGGAACTATGACATTTAGTATGATACTTGAGGAACTATTTCAGTTTGTGTGATATTTGCGGATCTATGACAATTAGTGTGATACCCGAGGAACTATGACAGTTAGTGTGATATTTGAGGAACTAGGTCAGTTAGTATGATACTTGAAGAACGATGACAGTTTGTGATATTTGAGGAACTATGACAGTTAGTGTGATATTTGAGGAACGATTATATTTAGTTTGATATTTGAAGAACTTTGACTGTTAGTGTGATATTTGAGGAACTATGACAGTTTGTGTCATATTTGAGAAACTATGACATTTAGTGTGATATTTGTGGAACAATTATACTTCGTTTGAAATTTGCAGAACTAAGACAGTTAGTGTGATATTTGAGAAACTATGACAGTTAGTATCATATCTGAGGAACAATGACAGTTAGTGTGATATTTGAGGAACTATGACAGTTAGTGTGATACCTGAGGAACTATGACAGCTTTGTGGTATTTGAGGAACTATGACATTTAGTATGATATTTGAGGAACTATTTCAGTTTGTGTGATATTTGCGGATCTCATACATTTTGTGTGATATTTGAGGCACTATGACAATTTGTGCGATATTTGAGGAACTATGACAGTTAGTGTGATATTTGAGGATCTCTGACAGTTAGTGTGATATTTGAGGAACTATGACCATCAGTCTGATATTTGAGGACCTATGATAGTTTGTTTAATATTTTAAGAATTATGACAGTTTGTGTGATATTTGAGGAACTATGACAATTAGAGTGATATTGAAGAACTATGACAGTTAGTGTGCTACTTGAGGATCTCTGACAGTTTGTGTGATATTTGAGAAACTAAGACAGTTAGTGTGATATCTGACGAACTATGACAGTTACAGTGACAGCTAGTGTGATATTTGAGGAACTATGACTATCAGTGTAATATTTGAGGACCTATGACAATTTGTTTAATATTTTAAGAATTATGACAGTTTGTGTGATATTTGAGGAACTATGACAATTAGAGTGATATTGAAGAACTATGACAGTTAGTGTGCTACTTGAGGATCTCTGACAGTTTGTGTGATATTTGAGGAACTATGACAGTTAGTGTGATATCTGAGGAACTATGACAGTTATTGTTATATTTAAGAAACTATGACAATTACAGTGAGAGTTTGTGTGATATTTGAGGAACTATGACAATCATTGTAATATTTGAGGATCTATGACAGCTAGTGTTATATTTGAGGAACAATGATAGTTAGTTTGATATATGCAGAACTATGACAGTGTAATATTTGAGGAACTGACAGTTACTGTGACATTTGAGGATGTGTGACTATTTGCGTAATATTTGAGGAATTATGACAGTTTTTCAAAAATTTGATGAACTATGACATTTCGTGTGATATATGAGGAACTATGACAATTACAGTGATATTTGAGGATCTCTGAAAGTGTTTGATATTTGAGGAACTAAGACAGTTAGGTTGATATTTATGGAACTGCGACAGTTTGTGTAATATTGGAGGAATTATGACAGTTAGTGTGATATTTGAGGAATTATGATAGTTAGTGTGATATTTGAAGAACTATGACAGTTTGTGTGATATTTGACGATCTATGACAGTTAATGTGATATTTGAGGAACTATGACTGTTAGTGTGATATTTGGGGAAAATCTGACTGTTAGTGTGATATTTGACGAACTATGACTTTTCGTGTGATATCTGAGTGAATTCTTTAATTAGTGTGATATTCGAGGAACTATGACAGTTATTTTGATATTTGAGGAACTATGACAGTTTCTGTGATATTTCAGGAAATGTGACATTTTGTGTAATATTTGAGGAACTGTAACAGTTAGCGTGATATTGATGAACTATGACTGTTAGTGTGATATTTGAGGAAATATGACCATTAGTGTGATATTTGACGAACTATGAGAGTTAGTGTGATATCTGAGGAACTATGTCAATTAGTGTGATATTTGAGGAACTATGACGGTTATTTTGATATTTGAGGAACTATGACAGTTTCGGTGATATTTGAGGAACTATGACATTTTGTTCAATATTTGAGGAATTATGACAGTTTGTGTGATATTTGAGGAACTATGACATTTAGTGTGATATTTGTGGAACAATTATAGTTCGTTTGAAATTTGCAGAACTAAGACAGTTAGTGTGATATCTGAGGAACTATGACAGTTATTGTTATATTTGAGAAACTATGACAATTACAGTGAGAGTTAGTGTGATATTTGAGGAACTATGACAATCAGTGTAATATTTGAGGATCTATGACAGCTAGTGTTATATTTGAGGAACAATGATAGTTAGTTTGATATATGCAGAACTATGACAGTGTGATATTTGAGGAACTATGACAGTTAGTGTAATATTTGAGGAACTGACAGTTACTGTGACGTTTGAGGATGTGTGACTGTTTGCGTAATATTTGAGGAATTATGACAGTTTTTCAAAAATTTGATGAACTATGACAATTCCTGTGATATATGAGGAACTATGACAATTATAGTGATATTTGAGGATCTCTGAAAGTGTTTGATATTTGAGGAACTATGACAGTTTGTGTGATATTTGAGGAACTAAGACTGTTAGTGTGATATTTCAGGAGCTATGACAGTTTGAGTAATATTTGAGGAATTATGACAGTTTGTTTGATATTTGCGGAACTATGACAGTTAGTCTGATATTTGAGGATCTATGACCATTTGTCTGATATTTGAGGAACTAAGACTGTTAGTGTGATATTTCATGAGCTGTGACAGTTTGTGTAATATTTGAGGAATTGTGACAGTTTGTGTGATATTTGAGGAATTATGACAGTTGTCTGAAATTTGAGGAACTATGACACATTCCGTGATATTTGAGGGAATATTACATTTTGTCTAATATTTAAGGAATTATACGAGGTTCTGTGATATTTGAGGAACTATGACAGTTAGTGTGATATTTGAGGAACTATGACAGTTTGTATAATATTTGAGGAATTATGACAGTTTGATATTTGATGAACTATGAAAGTTAAAGTGATAATTGAGGAACTATGGCAGTTAGAGTGATCATTGAGGATCTCTGACAGTGTTTGATATTTGAGGAACTATGACGGTTTCTGTGATATTTGAGGAACTATGACAATTAGTGTGATATTTGAGGAACTATGTCAGTTTGTGTGATATTTGAGGATCTCAGACATTTTGTGTTATATCTGAGGAACTAAGACAGTTAGTGTGATATTTCAGGATGTTTCAGGAACTCTGACAGTTTGTGTAATATTTGAGGAATTATGACATTTTGTGTGATATTTGAGAAAATATGACAGTTAGTGTGATATTTGAAGAGCAATGAGAGTTAGTTTGATATTTGGAGAACTATGACAGTGAGTGTGACATTTGAGGAACTATTACAGTTAGTGTGATATTTGAGGAACTATGTCAGTTAGTGTGATATTTGAGAAACTATGACAGTTAGTGTAATATATGAGGAACAATGACAGTGAGATATTTGAGGAACTATGACAGTTGGTGTGATATTTGAGGATCTCTGACAGTTTGTGTAATATTTGAGGAACTAAGACTGTTACTGTGATATTTCAGGAACTATGACAGTTTGTGTAATACTTGAGGAATTATGACAGTTGGTGTGATATTTGAGGAACTATGACAGTTAGTGTGATATTTCAGGAACTATGACAGCTTGTGTAATATTTGGGGAATTATGACGGTTTGTGTGATATTTGAGGAAATATGACAGTTAGTGTGATATTTGAGGAGCAATGAGAGTTAGTTTGATATTTGGAGAACTATGACAGTGAGTGTGACACTTGAGGAACTATTACAGTTAGTGTGATATTTGAAGAACAATGACAGTGTGATATCTGAGGAACTATGACAGTTAGTGTGATATTTGAGTAACTATGAAAGTATAATATATGAGGAACAATGACAGTTAGTGAGATATTTGAGGAACTATGACAGGTAGTGTGATATTTGAGGAATTATGACGGTTTCTGTGATTTTGAGGAACTATGAAAATTAGTGTGATATTTGAGGATCTATGTCAGTTTGTGTGATATTTGAGGAATTATGACATTTAGTGTGATATTTGAGGAACTATGACAGTTAGTGTGATCTGTCCGGAAATATGACAGTTTGTGTAATATTTGAGTAATTATGACAATTAGTGCGATATTTGAGGAACTATGACAGTTAGTGTGATATTTGTGGATCTCTGACAGTTTGTGTGATATTTGAGGAACTAAGACAGTTAGTGTGATATATCTGAAGAACTATGACAATTACTGTGATATTTGAGAAACTATGACAGTTAGTGTGATATCTGGGGATCAATGACAGTTAGTGTGATACCTGAGGACTTATGACAGTTAGCGTGATATTTTAGAAACTATGACGGTTAGTGTGATATCTGAGGAACAATGACAATTAGTGTGATATTTGAGGAACAATGACAGTTAGTGTGATACCTGAGAATCTATGACTGTTAGTGTGATATTTGAGAAACTATGACAGTGTGATTTTTGAGGAATTGTGACAGTTAGTGTGATATTTGCGGAAACATGACAGTGTGTGTAATATTTGAGGAATTCTGACAGTTAGTGTGATACTTGAGGAACTATGACAGTAAGTGTGATATTTGAGGGACTAGCACAGTTAGTGTGATACCTGAGGAACTATGACTGTTAGTGTGATATTTGAGGAGCTAAGACTTTTAGTGTGATATTTCAGGAACTGTGATAGTTTATGTAATACTTGAGGAATTATGACAGTTTGCTTGATATTTGAGGAACAATGACAATTAGTGCAATATTTGAGGAACTTTAACAGTTAGTGTGATATTTGCGGAACTATGAAAGTCAGTGTGATATTTCAGGAACTCTGACAGTTTGTGTAATATTGGAGGAATTATGACAGTTTGTGTGATATTTGAGAAAATATGACAGTGTGATATTTGAGGAGCAATGAGAGTTAGTTTGATATTTGGAGAACTATGACAGTGAGTGTAACATTTGAGGAACTATTACAGTTAGTGTGATATTTGAGGATCAATGACAGTGTGATATCTGAGGAACTATGACAGTTAGTGTGATATTTGAGGAACTAAGGCAATTAGTGTGATATTTGAGATACTAAGTCAATTTGAGTGATATTTGTGGACCTCAGACAGTTTGTGTGATATTTGAGGAACTATTACAGTTAGTTTGATATTTGAGAAACAATGACAGTTAGTGTGATATTTGAGGAACTATGACAGTTAGTGTGATATTTGAGGATCTCTGACAGTTTGTGTGATATTTGAGGAACTATGACTGTTAGTGTGATATTTCAGGAACTCTGACAGTTTATGTAATATTTGAGGAATTATGACAGTTTGTGTGATATTTGAGGAACTAAGACTTTTAGTGTGATATTTCAGGAACTATGACAGTTACAGTGATATTTGAGGATCTCTGACATTGTTTGATATTTGAGGAACTAAGACAGTTAGTGTGATATTTCAGGAACTGTGACAGTTTGTGTAATATTTGAGGAATTATGACAGTTTGTGTGATATTTGAGGAACAATGACAATTAGTGCAATATTTGAGGAACTTTAACAGTTAGTGTGATATTTGAGCAATTATGACAGTTATTCTGATATTTGAGGAACTATGACAGTTAGTGTGATATTTGAGGAACTATGATGGTTTCTGTGATATTTGAGGAACTATGACAATTAGTGTGATATTTGAGGAACTATGACGGTTTCTGTGATATTTGAGGAACTATGTCAATTAGTGTGATATTTGAGCAATCATGACAGTTATTCTGATATTTGAGGAACTATGACAGTTAGTGTGATATTTGAGGAACTATGACGGTTTCTGTGATATTTGAGGAACTATGTCTATTAGTGTGATATTTGAGCAATTATGACAGTTATTCTGATATTTGAGGAACTATGACAGTTAGTGTGATATTTGAGGAACTATGACGGTTTCTGTGATATTTGAGGAACTATGACATTTAGTGTGATATTTGAGGAATTATGACAGTTTGTGTGATATTTGAGGAACTAAGACTGTTAGTGTGATATTTCAGGAACTCTGACAGTTTGTGTAATATTTGAGGAATTATGACAGTTTGTGTGATATTTGAGAAAATATGACAGTTAGTGTGATATGTGAGGAGCAATGAGATTTAGTTTGATATTTGGAGAACTATGACAGTGAGTGTGACATTTGAGGATCTATTACTGTTAGTGTGATATTTGAGGAACAATGACAGTGTGATATCTGAGGAACTATGACAGTTTGTTTGATATTTGAGGAACAATGACAATTAGTGCAATATTTGAGGAACTTTAACAGTTAGTGTGATATTTGAGGAAATCTTACCATTAGTGTAATATTAGAGGAACTGTGACAGTTTCTGTTATATTTGACGAAGTATGACAGTTAGTGTGATATCTGAGCAACTATGTCAATTAGTGTGATATTTGACGAACTATGACAGTTAGTGTGATCTCTGAGGAACTATGTCAATTAGTGTGATATTTGAGGAACTATGACAGTCAGTATGACATTTGAGGAACTATGACAGCTAGTGTGATCTCTGAGGAACTAGGTCAATTAGTGTGATATTTGAGCAATTATGACAATTAGTGTGATATTTGAGGAACTATGACAGTTAGTGTGATATTTGAGGAACTATGACGGTTCCTGTGATATTTGAGGAACTATGACAATTAGTGTGATATTTGAGATACTAAGTCAGTTTGAGTGATATTTGAGGACCTCAGACAGTTTGTGTGATATTTGAGGAACTATTACAGTTAGTGTGATATTTGAGAAAAAATGACAGTTAGTGTGATATTTGAAGAAGTATGACAGTTGGTGTGATATTTGAGGATCTCTGACAGTTTGTGTGATATTTGAGGAACTAAGACTGTTAGTGTGATATTTCAGGAACTATGACAGTTTGTGTAATACTTGAGGAACTATGACAGTTGGTGTGATATTTGAGGAACTAAGACAGATAGTGTGATATTTCAGGAACTGTGACAGTTTGTGTAATATTTGAGGAATTATGACAGTTTGTGTGATATTTGAGGAACTATGACGGTTTCTGTGATATTTGAGGAACTATGTCAATTAGTGTGATATTTGAGCAATCATGACAGTTATTCTGATATTTGAGGAACTATGACAGTTAGTGTGATATTTGAGGAACTATGACGGTTTCTGTGATATTTGAGGAACTATGTCTATTAGTGTGATATCTGAGCAATTATGACAGTTATTCTGATATTTGAGGAACTATGACAGTTAGTGTGATATTTGAGGAATTATGACGGTTTCTGTGATATTTGAGGAACTATGACATTTAGTGTGATATTTGAGGAATTATGACAGTTTGTGTGATATTTGAGGAACTAAGACTGTTAGTGTGATATTTCAGGAACTCTGACAGTTTGTGTAATATTTGAGGAATTATGACAGTTTGTGTGATATTTGAGAAAATATGACAGTTATTGTGATATGTGAGGAGCAATGAGATTTAGTTTGATATTTGGAGAACTATGACAGTGAGTGTGACATTTGAGGATCTATTACTGTTAGTGTGATATTTGAGGAACAATGACAGTGTGATATCTGAGGAACTATGACAGTTTGTTTGATATTTGAGGAACAATGACAATTAGTGCAATATTTGAGGAACTTTAACAGTTAGTGTGATATTTGAGGAAATCTTACCATTAGTGTAATATTAGAGGAACTGTGACAGTTTCTGTTATATTTGACGAAGTATGACAGTTAGTGTGATATCTGAGCAACTATGTCAATTAGTGTGATATTTGACGAACTATGACAGTTAGTGTGATCTCTGAGGAACTATGTCAATTAGTGTGATATTTGAGGAACTATGACAGTCAGTATGACATTTGAGGAACTATGACAGCTAGTGTGATCTCTGAGGAACTAGGTCAATTAGTGTGATATTTGAGCAATTATGACAATTAGTGTGATATTTGAGGAACTATGACAGTTAGTGTGATATTTGAGGAACTATGACGGTTCCTGTGATATTTGAGGAACTATGACAATTAGTGTGATATTTGAGATACTAAGTCAGTTTGAGTGATATTTGAGGACCTCAGACAGTTTGTGTGATATTTGCGGAACTATTACAGTTAGTGTGATATTTGAGAAAAAATGACAGTTAGTGTGATATTTGAAGAAGTATGACAGTTGGTGTGATATTTGAGGATCTCTGACAGTTTGTGTGATATTTGAGGAACTAAGACAGGTAGTGTGATATTTCAGGAACTCTGACAGTTTGTGTAATATTTGAGGAATTATGACAGTTTGTGTGCTATTTGAGGAAATATGACAGTTAGTGTGATATTTGAGGAGCAATGAGACTTAGTTTGATATTTGGAGAACTATGACAGTGAGTGTGACATTTGAGGAACTATTACAGTTAGTGTGATATTTGAGGAACAATGACAGTGTGATATCTGAGGAACAATGACAGTTAGTGTGATATTTGTGGATCTCTGACAGTTTGTGTGATATTTGAGGAACTAAGACAGTTAGTGTGATATATCTGAGGAACTATGACAATTACTGTGATATTTGAGAAACTATGACAATTAGTGTGATATCTGGGGATCAATGACAATTAGTGTGATACCTGAGGACTTATGACAGTTAGCCTGATATTTTAGAAACTATGACGATTAGTGTGATATCTGAGGAACAATGACAATTAGTGTGATAGTTGAGAAACTATGACAGTGTGATTTTTGAGGAATTGTGACAGTTAGTGTGATATTTGCGGAAACATGACAGTTTGTGTAATATTTGAGGAATTCTGACAGTTAGTGTGATACTTGAGGAACTATGACAGTAAGTGTGATATTTGAGGAACTAGCACAGTTAGTGTGATACCTGAGGAACTATGACTATTAGTGTGATATTTGAGGCACTAAGACTGTTAGTGTGATATTTCAGGAACTGTGATAGTTTGTGTAATATTTGAGGAATTATGACAGTTTGCTTGATATTTGAGGAACAATGACAATTAGTGCAATATTTGAGGAACTTTAACAGTTAGTGTGATATTTGAGGAAATCTTACCATTAGTGTAATATTAGAGGAACTGTGACAGTTTCTGTTATATTTGACGAAGTATGACAGTTAGTGTGATATCTGAGCAACTATGTCAATTAGTGTGATATTTGACGAACTATGACAGTTAGTGTGATCTCTGAGGAACTATGTCAATTAGTGTGATATTTGAGGAACTATGACAGTCAGTATGACATTTGAGGAACTATGACAGCTAGTGTGATCTCTGAGGAACTAGGTCAATTAGTGTGATATTTGAGCAATTATGACAATTAGTGTGATATTTGAGGAACTATGACAGTTAGTGTGATATTTGAGGAACTATGACGGTTCCTGTGATATTTGAGGAACTATGACAATTAGTGTGATACTTGAGATACTAAGTCAGTTTGAGTGATATTTGAGGACCTCAGACAGTTTGTGTGATATTTGAGGAACTATTACAGTTAGTGTGATATTTGAGAAAAAATGACAGTTAGTGTGATATTTGAAGAAGTATGACAGTTGGTGTGATATTTGAGGATCTCTGACAGTTTGTGTGATATTTGAGGAACTAAGACTGTTAGTGTGATATTTCAGGAACTATGACAGTTTGTGTAATACTTGAGGAATTATGACAGTTGGTGTGATATTTGAGGAACTAAGACAGTTAGTGTGATATTTCAGGAACTGTGACAGTTTGTGTAATATTTGAGGAATTATGACAGTTTGTGTGATATTTGAGGAACTATGACGGTTTCTGTGATATTTGAGGAACTATGACATTTAGTGTGATATTTGAGGAATTATGACAGTTTGTGTGATATTTGAGGAACTAAGACTGTTAGTGTGATATTTCAGGAACTCTGACAGTTTGTGTAATATTTGAGGAATTATGACAGTTTGTGTGATATTTGAGAAAATATGACAGTTATTGTGATATGTGAGGAGCAATGAGATTTAGTTTGATATTTGGAGAACTATGACAGTGAGTGTGACATTTGAGGATCTATTACTGTTAGTGTGATATTTGAGGAACAATGACAGTGTGGTATCTGAGGAACTATGACAGTTTGTTTGATATTTGAGGAACAATGACAATTAGTGCAATATTTGAGGAACTTTAACAGTTAGTGTGATATTTGAGGAAATCTTACCATTAGTGTAATATTAGAGGAACTGTGACAGTTTCTGTTATATTTGACGAAGTATGACAGTTAGTGTGATATCTGAGCAACTATGTCAATTAGTGTGATATTTGACGAACTATGACAGTTAGTGTGATCTCTGAGGAACTATGTCAATTAGTGTGATATTTGAGGAACTATGACAGTCAGTATGACATTTGAGGAACTATGACAGCTAGTGTGATCTCTGAGGAACTAGGTCAATTAGTGTGATATTTGAGCAATTATGACAATTAGTGTGATATTTGAGGAACTATGACAGTTAGTGTGATATTTGAGGAACTATGACGGTTCCTGTGATATTTGAGGAACTATGACAATTAGTGTGATATTTGAGATACTAAGTCAGTTTGAGTGATATTTGAGGACCTCAGACAGTTTGTGTGATATTTGAGGAACTATTACAGTTAGTGTGATATTTGAGAAAAAATGACAGTTAGTGTGATATTTGAAGAAGTATGACAGTTGGTGTGATATTTGAGGATCTCTGACAGTTTGTGTGATATTTGAGGAACTAAGACAGGTAGTGTGATATTTCAGGAACTCTGACAGTTTGTGTAATATTTGAGGAATTATGACAGTTTGTGTGATATTTGAGGAAATATGACAGTTATTGTGATATTTGAGGAGCAATGAGACTTAGTTTGATATTTGGAGAACTATGACAGTGAGTGTGACATTTGAGGAACTATTACAGTTAGTGTGATATTTGAGGAACAATGACAGTGTGATATCTGAGGAACAATGACAGTTAGTGTGATATTTGTGGATCTCTGACAGTTTGTGTGATATTTGAGGAACTAAGACAGTTAGTGTGATATATCTGAGGAACTATGACAATTACTGTGATATTTGAGAAACTATGACAATTAGTGTGATATCTGGGGATCAATGACAATTAGTGTGATACCTGAGGACTTATGACAGTTAGCCTGATATTTTAGAAACTATGACGATTAGTGTGATATCTGAGGAACAATGACAATTAGTGTGATAGTTGAGAAACTATGACAGTGTGATTTTTGAGGAATTGTGACAGTTAGTGTGATATTTGCGGAAACATGACAGTTTGTGTAATATTTGAGGAATTCTGACAGTTAGTGTGATACTTGAGGAACTATGACAGTAAGTGTGATATTTGAGGAACTAGCACAGTTAGTGTGATACCTGAGGAACTATGACTATTAGTGTGATATTTGAGGCACTAAGACTGTTAGTGTGATATTTCAGGAACTGTGATAGTTTGTGTAATATTTGAGGAATTATGACAGTTTGCTTGATATTTGAGGAACAATGACAATTAGTGCAATATTTGAGGAACTTTAACAGTTAGTGTGATATTTGAGGAAATCTTACCATTAGTGTAATATTAGAGGAACTGTGACAGTTTCTGTTATATTTGACGAAGTATGACAGTTAGTGTGATATCTGAGCAACTATGTCAATTAGTGTGATATTTGACGAACTATGACAGTTAGTGTGATCTCTGAGGAACTATGTCAATTAGTGTGATATTTGAGGAACTATGACAGTTAGTATGATATTTGAGGAACTATGACAGTTAGTGTGATCTCTGAGGAACTAGGTCAATTAGTGTGATATTTGAGCAATTATGACAGTTAGTGTGATATTTGAGGAACTATGACAGTTAGTGTGATATTTGAGGAACTATGACGGTTTCTGTGATATTTGAGGAACTATGACAGTTAGTGTGATGCCTGAGGATCTATGACACTAAGTGTAATATTTGAGGATCTATGACAGTTTGTGTGATATTTGAGGAACTAATACTGTTAGTGTGATATTTCAGGAACTATGACAGTTAGAGTGATATTTGAGGATCTCTGACAGTGTTTGATAATTGAGGAACTAAGACATTTAGTGTGATATTTCAGGAACTGTGATAGTGTGTGTAATATTTGAGGAATTATGACAGTAAGTGTGATACCTGAGGATCTATGACTGTTAGTGTGATATTTGAGAAACTATGACAGTGTGATTTTTGAGGAATTGTGCTAGTTAGTGTGATATTTGCGGAAACATGACAGTTTGTGTAATATTTGAGGAATTCTGACAGTGTGATACTTGAGGAACTATGACAGTAAGTGTGATATTTGAGGAACTAACACATTTTGTGCGATACCTGAGGAACTATGACTGTTAGTGTGATATTTGAGGAACTTTGACAGTGTGATTTTTGAGGCATTGTGACAATTAGTTTGATATTTAAGGAATTATGACAATTATTATGATAATTGATGAAACATGACAGTTTGTGTAATATTTGAGGAATTCTGACAGTTAGTGTGATATTTGAGGAACTATGACAGTAAATGTGATATTTGAGGAACTATGATGGTTAGTGTGATATTTGAGGAACTATGACAGTTAGTGTAATATTTGAGGAATTATGACAGTTATTGTGATATTTGATGAAACATGACAGTTGTGCAATATTTGAGGAATTCTGACAGCTGGTGTGATACCTGAGGAACTATGACATTTAGTGTGATATTTGAGAAACGATGACCGTTATTCTGATATTTGAGGAACTCTGACAGTTAGTGTGATATTTGAGGATCTATGATAGTAAGTTTGATGTTTGTGGAACTATGCCAGTTAGTGTGATATTTGAGTAATTATGACAGTTAGTGTGATATTTGAGGAACTATGACAGTTTGTGTAATATTTGAGGAATTGTGACAGTAAGTGTGATATTTGATGAATTATGCCAGTTAGTGTGATATTTGAGGAATTGTGACAGTTAGTGTGATTTTTGAGGAATTGTGACAGTTAGTGTGATATCTTAGGAAATATGTCAATTAGTGTGATATTTGAGGAACTATGACAGTTAGTGTGATACCTGAGGAACTATGACAGTTAGTGTGATATTTGAGGAATTATGACAGTTATTGTGATATTTGATGAAACATGACAGTTAGTGTAATATTTGAGGAATTATGACAGTTATTGTGATATTTGATGAAACATGACAGTTAGTGTAATATTTGAGGAATTATGACAGTTATTGTGATATTTGATGAAACAAGACAGTTGTGCAATATTTGAGAAACTATGACATTTAGTGTGATACTTGAGGAACTATGACCGTTATTCTGATATTTGAGGAACTCTGACAGTTAAGTGTGATATTTGATGAACTTTAACAGTTAGTGTGATATTTGGAGAACTATGACAGTTCTTGTGACATTTGTTGAACTATGACAGTTAGTATGATATTTGAGGAATTATGACAGTTATTGTGATATTTGATGAAACATGACAGTTAGTGTGATTTTTGAGGAATTATGACAGTTAGTGTGATATTTGAGGAACTATGATAGTAAGTTTGATGTTTGTGGAACTATGCCAGTTAGTGTGATATTTGAGTAATTATGACAGTTAGTGTGATATTTGAGGAACTATGGCAGTTTGTGTAATATTTGAGGAATTATGACAGTTAGTGTGATATTTGAGGAACTATGATAGTAAGTTTGATGTTTGTGGAACTATGCCAGTTAGTGTGATATTTGAGTATTTATGACAGTTAGTGTGATATTTGAGGAACTATGACAGTTTGTGTAATATTTGAGGAATTGTGACAGTAAGTGTGATATTTGATGAACTACGCCAGTTAGTGTGATATTTGAGTAATTATGACAGTTAGTGTGATTTTTGAGGAATTGTGACAGTTAGTGTGATATCTTAGGAAATATGTCAATTAGTGTGATATTTGAGGAACTATGACAGTTAATGTGATATTTGTGGAAATATGACCGTTTGTGTATATTTGAGGAATTATGACAGTTAGTGTGATATCTGAGGAACAATGACAGTTATTGTAATATTTGAGGAACTATGACATTTAGTGTGATATTTGAGGAACTATGACAGTTAGTGTGATGCCTGAGGATCTATGACACTTAGTGTAATATTTGAAGATCTATTACAGTTTGTGTGATATTTGAGGAACTAATACTGTTAATGTGATATTTCAGGAACTGTGATAGTTTGTGTAATATTTGAGGAATTATGACAGTTTGTGTGATATTTGAGGAACAATGACAATTAGTGCAATATTTGAGGAACTTTGACAATTAGTCTGATATTTGAGGAAATGTTACCATTAGTGTAATACTTGAGGAACTTTGACAGTTTCTGTGATATTTGACGAAGTATGACAGTTAGTGTGATATCTGAGCAACTATGTCAATTAGTGTGATAATTGAGGGAATATAACCATTAGTGTGATATTTGATGAACTATGACAGTTAGTGTGATATCTGAGCAACTATGTCAATTAGTGTGATAATTGAGGGAATATAACCATTAGTGTGATATTTGACGAACTATGACAGTTAGTTTGATCTCTGAGGAACTATGTCAATTAGTGTGATATTTGAGGAACTATGACAGTTGGTGTGATATTTGAGAATCTCAGACAGTTTGTGTGATATTTGAGGAACTAAGACAGTTAGTGTGATATCTGAGGATAAATGACATTTAGTGTGATATTTGAGGAACTATGACAGTTAGTGTGATACCTGAGGAACTATGACACTTAGTGTGATATTTGGAGAACTTTGACAGTTCTTGTGATATTTGTTGAACTATGACAGTTAGTATGATACCTGAGGAACTATGACAGTTAGTGTGATATTTGAGGAATTATGACAGTTATTGTGATATTTGATGAAACATGACAGTTAGTGTAATATTTGAGGAATTTTGACAGTTATTGTGATATTTGATGAAACATGACAGTTGTGCAATATTTGAGGAATTCTGACAGCTGGTGTGATACTTGAGGAACTATGACATTTAGTGTGATATTTGAGAAACTATGACCGTTATTCTGATATTTGAGGAACTATGCCAGTTAGAGTGATATTTGAGTAATTATGACAGTTAGTGTGATTTTTGAGGAATTGTGACAGTTAGTGTGATTTTGTAGGAATTGTGACAGTTAGTGTGATATTTGAGGAATTGTGACAGTTAGTGTGATATCTTAGGAAATATGTCAATTAGTGTGATATTTGAGGAACTATGACAGTTAGTGTGATATTTGTGGAAATATGACCGTTTGTGTATATTTGAGGAATTATGACAGTTAATGTGATATTTGAGGAACTATGACAGTTGGTGTGATATTTGAGAATCTCAGACAGTTTGTGTGATAGTTGAGGAACTAAGACAGTTAGTGTGATATCTGAGGATAAATGACATTTAGTGTGATATTTGAAGAACTATGACAGTTAGTGTGATACCTGAGAAACTATGACACTTAGTGTGATATTTGAGGAACTTTAACAGTTAGTGTGATATTTGGAGAACTATGACAGTTCGTGTGATATTTGTTGAACTATGACAGTTAGTATGATACCTGAGGAACTATGACAGTTAATGTGATATTTGAGGAATTATGACAATTAGTGTGCTATTTGAGGAACTATGAGTTAGTGTGATACCTGAGGAACTATGACACTTAGTGTGATATTTGAGGAATTATGACAGTTATTGTGAATTCTGAGGAACTATGTCAATTAGTGTGATATTTGATGAACTATGAGATTTAGTGTGATATTTGAAGAAATATGACCGTTAGTGTGATATTTGACGAACTATGACAGTTTGTGTGATATCTGAAGAACTATGTCAATTAGTGTAATATTTGAGGAACTATGAGAGTTTGTGTGATATTTGAGGAACTATGACAATCAGTGTGATGTTTGAGGAACTATGACAGTGCGATATTTGAGGATGTCTGACAGTTTGTGTGATATTTGAGGAACTATGACATTTAGTGTGATATTTGAGAAACTATGACAGTGTGATTTTTGAGGAATTGTGACAGTTAGTGTGATATTTGAGTAAACATGACAGTTTGTGTAATATTTGAGGAATTCTGACAGTTAGTGTGATACTTGAGGAACTATGACAGTAAGTGTGATATTTGAGGAACTAGGACAGTTAGTGTGATACCTGAGGAACTATGACTGTTAGTGTGACATTTGAGGAACTATGACAGTTATTGTGATATTTGATGAAACATGACAGTTGTGCAATATTTGAAGAATTCTGACAGTTAGTGTGATACTTGAGGAACTATGACATTTAGTGTGATATTTGAGAAACTATGACCGTTATTCTGATATTTGAGGAATTCTGACAATTAGTGTGATATTTGAGGAACTATGAACGTTAGGGTGATATTTGAGTAATTATGCCAGTTAGTGTGATTTTTGAGGAATTGTGACAGTGTGATATCTTAGGAACTATGACAGTTAGTGTGATATTTGTGGAAATATGACTGTTTGTGTATATTTGACGAACTATGACAGTTAGTGTGATCTCTGAGGATCAAGTCAATTAGTGTGATATTTGAGGAACGCTGATAGTTAGTGTGATATTTGAGGAACTATGACAATTAGTGTGATATTTGAGGAACATTGTCAGTTTGTGTGATATTTGAGGAATTATGACTGTTAGTGTGATATTTGCGGAACTATGACAGTTAGTTTGATATTTCAGGAACTGTGACAGTTTGTGTGATATTTGAGGAACTATGACAGTTAGTTTGATATTTCAGGAACTGTGACAGTTTGTGTGATATTTGACGATCTATGACAGTTAGTGTGATCTCTGAGGATCGAAGTCAATTAGTGTGATATTTGAAGAACTATGATAGTTAGTGTGATATTTGAGGAACTATGACAGTTTGTGTGAGAATTGAGGAACTATGACAGTTAGTGTGATATTTGTGGATCTCTGACAGTTTGTGTGATATTTGAGAAACTATGACAGTTAGTGTGATATCTGGGAAACAATTGCAGTTAGTGTGATACCTGAGGACTTTTGACAGTTAGCGTGATATTTTAGAAACTATGACAGTTGTTGTGATATCTGAGGAACAATGACAGTTAGTGTTATATTTGAGGAACTGTGACAGTAAGTGTGATATTTGAGGAACTATGCCAGTTAGTGTGATATTTGAATAATTATGACAGTTAGTGTGATTTTTGAGGAATTGTGACAGTGTGATATCTTAGGAACTTTGTCAATTAGTGTGATATTTAAGGAACTATGACAGTTATTGTGATCTCTGAGGATCCAAGTCAATTAGTGTGATATTTGAGGAACTATGACGGTTTCTGTAATATTTGAGGAACTATGACAATTAGTGTGATATTTGAGGATCATTGTCAGTTTGTGTGATATTTGAGGAATTATGACAGTTAGTGTGATATTTGAGGAATTATGACAGTTATTGTGATATTTGAGGAATTATGACAGTTTATGTAATATTTCAGGAACTGTGACAGTTTGTGTAATATTTGAGGAACTATGACAGTTATTGTGATATTTGAGGAACTATGACAATTCGTGCGATATTTGAGGAACTATGACAGTTCGTGTGATATTTGTGGAAATATGACCGTTTGTGTGATATTTGAGGAACTATGACAGTTAGTGTGATATCTGGGAAACAATTACAGTTAGTGTGATACCTGAGGACTTTTGACAGTTAGCGTGATAGTTTAGAAACTATGACAGTTGTTGAGATATCTGAGTAACAATGACAGTTAGTGTAATATTTGAGGATCTCTGACAGTTTGTGTGATATTTGAGGAACCAAGACTGTTAGTGTGATATTTCAGGAACTATGACAGTTTGTGTGATATTTGAGGAACTATGACAGTTAATGTGATCTCTGAGGAATTATGACAGTTAGTATGATATTTGAGAAACTGTGACAGTTAGTTGATATCTGAGGAACAATGACCGTTAGTGTGATATTTGAGGAAATATGACAAGGTGATACCTCAGGAACTATGACAGTTACTGTGACATTTGAGGAACTATGACAATTAGTATGATATTTGAGGAACTATGACAATTAGTGTGATATTTAAGGAACTATGACAATTAGTGTGATATTTGAGGAACTATGACAATTAGTGTGATATTTGATGAACTATGACAGTTAGTGTGATATTTGAGGATCTCTGACAGTTTGTGTGATATCTGAGGAACAATGACTGTTAGTGTGATATTTGAGAACTATGACAGTTTGTGTGATATTTGAGGAACTATGACAATTTGTGCGATATTTGAGGAACTATGACAGTTAGTGTGATATTTGAGGATCTCTGACAGTTTGCGTGATATTTGAGGAACTAAGACAGCTAGTGTGATATCTGAGGAGCTATGACATTTAGCGTGATATTTCAGAAACTATGACAGTTAGTGTGATATTTGAGGAACAATGACAGTTAGTGTGATATTTGAGGAACTAAGACTGTTCGTGCGATATTTCAGGAACTGTGACAGTTTGTGTAATATTTGAGGAATTATGACAGTTTGTGTGATATTTATGGAACTATGACAATTAGTGCGATATTTGAGAAACTATGACAGTTAGTGTGATATTTGAGTATCTCTTACAGTTTGTGTGATATTTGAGGAACTGAGACAGTTAGTGTGATATCTGAGGAACGATGACAGTTAGAGTGATACCTGAGGACTTATGACAGTGTGATATTTGAGAAACTATGATATTTAGTGTGATATTTGAGGAACTCTGACAGTTAGTGTGATATTTGAGGAACTCTGAATGTTAGCGTGATATTTGAGAAACTATGACATTTAGTGTGATACTTGAGGAACTATTGCCCTATCTCAAGCCACCTTTTTCTCATTGCATACGCTGATTTGAAGAGACAGATAAAACCCTCCCACTCTCCATACAGATGTGCGCCTCACCCAAATCTGGGGACTGATATCCCAGACAGGGGGAAGGACGGCAGACGTCCAGGAGCTGTCCCACTTTGAGGAGGATGCCACCGAGTTGTTGACTGAAAATATAGATCGCACCTGTGGGGAAGGCCAGATTGGCTTCTCACAGAAATCCATGATGGAAGTTGCCTCCAGCTGTTGATCAAATCCTGCTTAATAATGTTGTATTCTGCCTATTTATGAACTTGTTCTATCTTCTCTCTCCTACAATCACCAGCGGGCTCAGACAGATCTCTTGACCCACCGTAAGTCCCAGCCCCCAGGTCACATCAGAGGAGGATGCTGACGTTGAAGAACCATCACAGCGTTCACCTGCACCCTCCACCAGTGCAGAGACACACATCCCGGTGCCTCACACATCTAGTTTAGGCTCAGAGTCACATCCTGTGGAACACCGCACTGACACGTCTCCACCACAGTCGGAGGCAGCGACAGCCCAGGTCTCGGAAGACTGCTGGAGTCAGGTGATCAGCCTCTGCAAGCGACCATCTCTAACATGCTGGAAATGTAACCACAGGCGGCTGAAAATCCGGTAGAGTTGCAAGAGGCAGTCAACTGACTAGAGCGAAGGATGGAGGAGAGCGTCCGCGTTCTATCTGATGTCGTGGCACTGACATGCCAGCACCTCGAGGATTCCATGGGAAAGGAGGCAGCCGCTTTGGAGATCTTGGTCCCCCAGATCTTGCTGGATTTGCGCTCGATTCTGCTTTAGGCATTGGTGGGATCCACCAGTGCCAAGGCGAGAGGTGAGCAGGGCAGCAGTTTCCCTCCAGGAGCCCCTTCTCTAGAGGGAGTCAGGCAGGGGCCTTTAGCACTCATAGAGAGAAGGACCATCAGCTGGACACCCAAGTGGTTCCGAGGGTGTCCTGCCGATCCCAATCCCCTCTGCCTGTGACCCCATCACCTCCAGCTGCACAGGCCAAAGAGAGTGCACCTGCCCCATTGATGGAGGCATAAAGCAGGCTGGGGCCCTCCAGGTCTCGGCCCTCTAGAGGACGCCCGCCAAAATCATCACAGACAACAGGGTGTAGCAGTCAGGAAGCTGCGTCCACCTCTGCTGTGGATGTCGGGATGCACCAAGATGTAGCGGTAGAGTAAGGAAAATTAAGAAACTTTGACATCACATCTGGGTCATGGATGTTCATACATCATGCATCTTTGTAAATACATTTGCTGTTTATGAGGATAGTCTCGTCATTTGAAAGCTTCATGAATATTTATCGATGTGCCCTCATTGCCAGGGTGACCCAAGCTATCATTCAGTGATCGCCTCACTTTGTGAGCCTCACATTCATGTGATGAGTAGCTGAGTCATGATGGTTACTCGATCCTTGTGTTATGTCAGGGAGAAGTCTCTTTACTGGAAGTGATTGCAAAATGTGTTAGTAACCTATACTCCTTCCAAGACAACATGAAGTTAGGTGTGCTCAGTAGCCTTGGAGGGTTAGCTGTTAATATTTCTCAAAACGAAATGGCTGTCCTCATTGGTGGAGCCAAAGCACAAGACCTGCAGCCATGAGTGTCTCTTCAAACATGCGTTCATCTCAGTGTCTGCTAAAAGGCCTTTCAATGCACTGACATGGCACTAAGGGACAGAAGGAATGTGGCCTTGTCCCGTTGCCTGCATCTTACTCCCCCTGGAATCTCGCGGATATTAGTGTGGCACGGACACATCTCCCATGCCATGCCTTTTTTAAAATTCATTTAAGGGAATGTGGGCATTGCTGGCTAGGCTAGCATTTATTGCCCATCCCTAATTGCCCTTGAGAAGGTGGTGGTGAGCTGCCTTCTTGAACTGCTGCAGTCGATGTGGTGTAGGTACATCCACAGTGCTGTTAGGGAGGGAGTTCCCGGATTTTGACCCAGCGACAGTGAAGGAATGGCAATATATTTCCAAGTCAGGATGGTGAGTGATTTGGAGGGAAACTTCCAGGTGGTGGTGTTCCCATCTATCTGCTGCCCTTGTCCTTCTAGATGGTAGTGGTCGTGGGTTTGGAAGGTGCTGTCTAAGGAGCCTTAGTGAATTCCTGCAGTGCATCTTGTAGATGGTACATTCTGTTGCCATTGTGCATTGGTGGTTGAGGAAGTGAATGTTTGTGGCTGGGGTGCCAGTCAAGCAGACTGCTTTATCCTGGACGGTGTCAAGCTTCTTCAGAGTTGTAGGAGCTGCACTGACCCAGGCAAGTGGGGAGTGTTCCATCACACTCCCAACTTGTGCCTTGTAAATGGTGGACAGACTTTGGAGTGTGAGGAGGTGAGTTTCTCGTCACAGGATTCTTAGCCTCTGACCAGCTCTTGTAGCCACTGTAGTTATACTAGTCCAGTTCACTTTATGGTCAATAGTAACCCCCAGGACATTGATAGTGGGTAATTCAGCGATAGTAATGCCATTGAATGTCAAGGGGTGATGGTTGGATTCTCTCTTGTTGGAGATGGCCATTGCCTGGTACTTGTGTGGTGCTAATGTTACTTGCCGCTTGTCAGCCCAAGCCTAGATGTTGTCCAGGTCTTGCTACGTTTGGACATGGACTGCTGCAGTATCTGAGGAGTCACAAATGGTGCTGAACATTGTGCAATCATCAACCAACAACCCCACTTCTGACCTTATGATGGAAGGAATCTCATGACTCTCGCGCACGCCCACCAACAGAAATATCAGGCGCTATTTTATGCCCGGTCAGACTGGGCCTGCGCCCACCTGCGGAACATAACATCCTGTCCGTGGAGATAGGGTCGGAAAGTAATGTTGATGTAGAAGGTTGACCATGATCTCATGAAATGGCAGGGTAGGCTTGAGGGGTTTTATGGCCTCCTGCTGATCCTATTTCTTACGTTTTTATGTTTTGCCTAGGCTACCTGGCACCATCCTGGTTCCTGGAAGCCTGAACTGAATTTTATTGACAGAAAATGTTCTTCTTCCTCTTCATTCTCTTCCCACACCTAGAGGCAAGTGAGGTAGGCAAAGCACATGCTTTCAGCTGTTCCTGTAGCTGGTTTTGTTCCTGGAACAGGTCACTGGACTCTCACCAGAGGCTGTAGCTTGTGGAGTGCCACTCCACATCAAGCGTGGCTGACCAGGGGACTCACCCACTCTTACCGTCTGCCATAGGCATATTGGGCGGGTTTATAGGTCAATAATCAAGCTACGTTATGAACGCACCTTCTGTGGCCGTCAAGTCCTGGAGTAAGACTAGAACCCAGAGCTTAGGCTGAGAGGCAGCCGTTCAGGCCAATTCCACCGTGCTTTGCTGAGCGAGGGTCCAAGAGAAGAGGGCCCGGGTGGGAGGAGAGACTCGAACCTTCAACATCAGTTTGGAGCTGGTAGTTGGATTGAACCTTTTGCCTGCAGTTGCAGTTGCTGCTGCCAATGTGGTCTTCAAAGGCCTGTGACCAGATTGTCTCCCACAGCAACAAGCCTAAAACCCAGCAGAGAATTTAGCCCGGGTGATTCCCAGTCAACACATAGGTGACTCCTATCCCAATTCATGTGTAAATCTAGTTTTCCTCGATAATGCATTGAAGACATTAATTCCTCGCCTCGCTTTCTCTCACCATCTGGTTTGGTGTAAAATCAGGACTAGCCCCGTTTTTATTTTGCCATTAATTTCTTGGAAGCAGTATTGTGATTTGCAAATTACATAGCTCTGCATGTTTCAGAACACTTAGCTGGCAGCACTTAAATTAAGCAGCCTGGACTACCTCGTATCTTTGAAGCATTTGTAGGTATTAATTAGAAAACTGACTGCTACTTTATCCTGGACATTCCATTCGGCTAGGTGACTTTACAGAGGATTATCCTACTTATTCCCAGCACCTCCCCTTTATGATATTTTACTTAGCCTTAGGGCTAGCAAAATGATCACCTATGATGTTGCTATGGTGACAGAAAGGCCTGGTAGAGTAGAATAGATCGTCAATGTTTCACCTGGGTGTGAAAGCAGCATAAATGGGCATAAAAGGAGGGGGTCACAAATAACTTTTTTTTTAAATAAACATGGAAAGTTCATTTTTGACTACATAGTTCAGGGCAAATAAGGAGAAGCTGTTTCCGATTGCAGGAGGTTTGATGACCGGAGGACACAGGTTTAAGATGATCGGCAAAAGAACCAGAGGGGGAGATGAGGAGAAAGTTTTTTGACGCCTCGAGTTGCTGTAATCTGGAATGCGCTGCCTAAAAGGGGGCTGGAAACACATGTAATAGAAACTTTCTAAAAGGAATTGGATAAATGCTTGAAAGGGAATCATTTCCAGGGCTAAGGGGGATGTGAGTAATTGGATATCTCTTTTAAACATCGACGGAACGAAAGAATCTTTCTGTGCTTTAGGATTCTAAAGTGCAAGGCACTCTTAAACACCATTTACAGTGCTACAGTCAGCTCTTGCTAACCCTCACAATTTAACCAACATTTAGATACAATTAGATAAAAGTCTGTAAACTTGCACATTTGCAGACCCCTTGGCAAGTGAGTGAAGGAGCACATGGGAGTATAACTCAATTCTGCTAACCATCCACAACACAATATCAGTTTTTATAAAAGTACATGGTAAAAACAAAGAAGCTTCCCCTATTGTCCAGCTGCTTAACTTAGGGATGGCCTGATGAAAGAAGACTAAGGTCCATCCACTTCACCTTCTACTATCCTGGTAGTTGCATAATACAGCGATAATGGAGTTGTGGACTAATCACAGTGATCAATCTCTTTCAATTAGTCCACAACATAGCCAGACATGAGGCAAGGAAAATCCCAGTGGTCGAGAATTTTGGCAAATTTCCCCAAACACTTGAGGCAGTAACTGAGTCATATACAACAGAAGGATTGATCTCCTAGTCTGTGTTGCCTTAGTTAATGTTGGCGAGGGACAGTGGCCTTAAGGAAGAGTACTTTAGTGGCTTTAGTTCTGGACCAACAGCCCAGGAATGTAAGTTTGCAAGCCCATGACGGCAAAATCTAGATAGTCATAAAAACCCAACTGACTCTCCAATATCCATTCCAATCCTGACCGATATACAATTCCAGTAACATGCTATGTAATTGGGTCTTAATGGCCATTAAAGAGTCACAAGCCTCACAGCTGTAAACAGGGCAACTGGGTGTGGGCAACAAAATTGGCCCTGCCAAGGATTGACCACATCCCAGGACACAGGAACATAAGAAATAAGATCTGGAGTAGGCAATTTGGCCCTTCAAGGCTGCTCTGCCAGTCAACTTGATCATAGCTGATCTTCTACCTCAACTCCACCTTCATGCACTATCCACATATCACTCAATTCCCTAAGTATCCACAAATCTATTGATCTCCATCTTGAATACACTCAACAACTGAGCATCCACGGCTCTGTGGGGTAGAGCGTTGTAAAGATTCAAAACCTTCTGAGTGATGAAATTTCTCATCATCTTATTCCCTAAGTGGTTGACCCCCCCTATTCTGAGGTTCCGACCGCGTATTCTAGATTCCCCAGCCAGGAGGGACATTTTCTTCACAGCGAGCCTCTGAAACCCCTTAGGGATTTTATGGGGTAGGATTTTCTCCTCGTCAGGCAAGCACGGTGGGCGGGAGCCCCTGCGAAACTGACCCACCGCCCGCGATCGGGCCCCGGCCGCCATTTCACGCTGGACGGCCAATTAACAGCCGGCCAGCGTGAATTGCGCGCTGAAACGCTCAGTGCTGCCTGGGTGGGGGCGCGGAGGAGGGTGAGCATGGAAATCAGCGATTGCGCGTGGGAGCGCACAGTGAAAGCTCCCTGAAGGCACAGAGCTGCCCCAGGGAGATGAAGATTTCAAACAGTAAAAAATAAAGATTTTAAAATTAAGGTAAACATGTCCCCTCGTGTGATTCTGCCACATGTGCAAGGGCGTGTTAAAAATGAGACTTAAAAATTTCTATTGTATCTTTCATTAACATCAGAAACCTCATCCCACCCACGGATGAGGTTTCCTCGAAAATCCGAAGGCTGCTTGGCCTTTCCACTCGCCCACCAACCATAAGGTTGAACAGGCAGAGAAAAATCCATTTCAATTCATTTATTAGTGAGCTTAACAGCTCTCTCAATTGTCAGCGGGCGCGCTGCCAACTCACCCGCGTGGTCTCCGACCGAAATATTGAGGTCGGGACACTCACCCAATGTCATTGCGTGCTACTTCACGCTCATGCGTGTCTGGCACACGCCTGTTCACCGAGCAGAAAACCCAGACCCGTGCGTTTCAATGAGATCACCGCTCATTCTTTCAAACTCCAGGGAATATGTGCCTAGTCTCCTCAACCTTTCCCCATAGGACAATCCCCTCAATCCAGGAATCAGCCTAGTGAATTTTCTATGCATGTCTTCTAAGGCAAGTATGTCTTCCCCTTCATTAAGAAGACCAAAACTGCACACAGTTCTCCAGGTGCGGCCCCACCAATGCCTGTGTAATTGTAGTAAGACTTCTTTATTCTTATACTCCAATCCCTTTGTAACAAAAGCTAACATGCAATTTGCCTTCCTAAGAACAATCTTCTTTTTAAATTACAAAGGGAGAAGACCTTCATCTTATCCACTTGATGTTGCTGCACGCACTGCACTTCCTAACCCTTGGTGATTCTTACTTGATTCGCAAGTCTAGACTCACAGGTGAAACCTGGTCATTGAAACATTTATTGGGAGAAGCTGGGGCATGAGAAAATTGGCAGGAAAAGGAGGAATGAAATAAACAAATAATATGGGAATTCTTGTGGTTGAATTGATCTAAGGCCATTCCAAGTCATCTGTCTCAGTGAGTTACTCCCAAAAGGTTAACAAATTGTGTTTTCCCTTCAAAGTTATCCTTGGTGTGAGCGCAGCAGGACATTTTTTAAGGGATGAATCAGAACTTCAGCACTTTGGTTTTCCGCTTGATTAGGCTTGGAATTAGAATGTGGAATGTGGGACAGATTCAGAGACAGAGCACCACAGATCCACCTCCCACGGAGACAATTGAAGTGTTCAGGACTGAAAAATAATGGGCTGACTCTTCGGGTCGGCGAGCGGGCCCCACCCCTGCTCGCCAAGGCATAAAAGGAGGCTGGGTGATGTCGGGTGTGTGTCCCGGCATCACCACACGTCATTCCGATCTTCCTTTCGGTGTCCGCGCACCAGAGTCGGCTGCGCACCCGCCGAACTGTCAAAGGCCTGTTAAGGTCACTAATGAACTAGTTAAGCCTATTGAGAAAGCTGCCCGTCCAACCTTAAGGTTGGCGGGGGGGGCAGGCGAAGAGCCCAGGTGGACTTCGCATTTGTCACGGAACCTCATCCACGGGCGGGATGAGGTTTCATGAAGGGTTTATAAATTAAATAAATATTTTTTATTAAAGTTCATTCACATGTCCAGCTTATGAGGGGACATGTCTTAAATTTTTTTTTTCTTTTTATTAAAATTTTTGGAACCTAAACTAATCTCCCTGAGGCAGCTTTGTGCCTCAGGGAGATTTCTGTGCTCTTTCGCACACATGCTCGAATGAGTGTACTCCCTGCCTCAGGTAACCCCCCTCCCCCCCCACCCCCAGCCCTCACAGAGAGCGCTCAATTGGCCCGCCCACATAAAATGGCAGCGCGGACCCGATTGGGGGCGCCGATCAGGTCCGTGCCCATCCCCTCACAACACCCCCGATGGGGGGGAGAATCCTACCCAATCCATCGATGAAAGCATAGTTAAAGCTATGATCGCTGCTGTGGGTCAGATTTCTATTAAAATAAAACGCTTTTAAGGTTAAATTTTCCGAGGTAAAAGCAAACGTGACAATATATTACATAGAATCAGCTTGTTCCCTTTATTATTAGAGAAAAAAATATCTCTTAACCTTTTCACCCAAATCTATCCAGCGATACAGCATCTGGGAGCCCAGAGTTTAGGGCTGCAGAATTTTTAGATGCATCAATGTGTGCAACATCTAGGGAAGTTAGTATTTTTTGGCAAGATGGAATGAGTGGCGTGCCACAAGGACCTCAATTTTTTACAATTTATATAAAGGACTAGGATGAAGAGACCACGGCTCATAGCCCCGACTTACTTACGGACATGTTGAACTTTTAAGTAAGACGTTTTTTTTTCAAAAAAGGACACACAAGCAAAAACTGACTTGTAAATACTGTAAAGTAACCACTTGCTGAAAAATTCCCATGTGGATTACACTTGACCAACTCGTCCAGAGAACGGAATGTCGCACCTAAAAAGGTGTCAAGGCCTCCTTCAGGCAGAGACACTTCAAAGGAAGAGATGCAATGCAAAAAAAAAACTGATTACCCTCTCTCCAGAAACCATCTCCTGTTGAGTTATATCCCAGACTGTGGACATGATCTGAGTTGAAATAAAGCAGTTTCTGGGTGAAGAACATCTTTGTTTTTCCCTTCCAGGAATGCACAAGGAATGGGGTCTCTGTGTGCTAGTCTAGTTTTCTAGTTCTACTGTGCTAGTGTGTGCTGTGAAGGTCATAGCTGAAGAACATCAACTAAGCATCCCTGTACTTACAGTTAAAAAAGCCTCTCTCTCTCTTTGCGGAGGCAAGTCACAAGTCCGCAAAGCCACAGCCAAAAAGGAAACAGAACAACTCCTTTAAGCTAACCTGCGGAACCAAGAATCTCCAAACCAACTGCTCAACTGCCAAAGTCAGCTCTACCAGAATCATCCAGCTTAACGGCTATAACGTTTCACCATCTACACCTCATGGACAAGCCAAAGACTGATTCATATATCATTTTTAACTTTTATTTCTGGACTCACTTCTCATTTCCAATCTGCACGTATGTGCACTGCATTTTTATTATCTTTTCTCATGTTTTAGTAACTAATAGACTCACTCTTTCTTTGATTCAAGAAAATTGAAAACTGATTAAATTGGCTCCTTCTAAAACATAAATACATTTGGACCATGAAAATGTATCCATGAGGCAAGGTCCTTTTTAAATTGACCTTGTTGCAAACAACCAATAGGGCTGAGTAAAGAAGTGAGCCTGTTCACCACCCCCCCACCCCCCCTCACCAGGAGCATAACAATTTGGGGTACCTCGTCCAGGATCATAACAAATTGGGAGAATGTCATCTGGGTACCAGTCGTAAAAGTATCTTTGTTAACTTTGCTGATGACACAAGGTTAGGTAGGAAAGTAAGTTTTGAAGAGGACTGAAGAAGGCTACAAAGGCTAAGGTTAAGTGAGTGGGCAAAGATCTGGCAAATAGAGTTTACTGTGGGAAAATGTGAAATTGTCCGTTCTGGCAGGAAGAATAAAAAAACATATTATCTAAACGGTGAGAGATTGCAGAGCTCTGAGGTGCAGAGGGATCTGAACCTAGTGCATGAATCACAAGAGGTTAGTACACAGGTACAGCAGCTAATTAGGAAAATTAATAGAAAGTTATCATTAATTGTGAGAGGAATTGAATACAAAAGTAGGGGAGTTATGCTTCAGTTATACAGGGCATTGTTGAGACCACATCTAGAATACTGTGTACAGTATTGGTCTCCTTATTTATCACAGAATCACAGAATCACAGAATCACACAGTGCAGAAGACGCCCTTCGGTCCATCGAGTCTGCACCGACATGTGAGAAACACCTGACCTACCTACCTAAACCCATTTACCAGCACTTGGCCCATAGCCTTAGAAACATAGAAACATAGAAACTAGGAGCAGGAGTAGGCCATTCGGCCCTTCGAGCCTGCTCCGCCATTCATTACGATCATGGCTGATCATCCAACTCAATAGCCTGCTCCCACTTTCTCCCCGTACTCTATGATCCCTTTCACTCCAAGAGCTATATCTAACTCCTTCTTTAAAACATACAATGTTTTGATCTCAACTACTTTCTGTGGTAACGAATTCCACAGGCTCACCACTCTCTGGGTGAAGAAATTTCTCCTCATCTCAGTTCTAAATGGTCAACCCCATAATCCTTAGACTGTGACCCCTGGTTCTGGAGTCCCCCACCATCGGCAACATCCTTCCTGCATCTACCCTGTCTTGCCCTGTTAGAATTTTATAGGTTTCTATGAGATCCCCTGTCATTTTTCTGAACTCCAGCGAATATAATCCTAATCAACTCAATCTCTCCTCATATGTCAGTCCCGCCATCCCAGGAATCAGTCGGGTAAACCTTCGCTGCACTCCCTCTATAGCAAGAACATCCTTCCTCAGATAAGGAGACCAAAACTGCACACAACATTTCAAGTGTGGTCTCACCAAGGCCCTGTACAATTGCAACAAGACATCCCTGTTCCTGTACTTGAATCCTCTGGCTATGAAGGCCAACATACCACTTGCCTTCTTTATCGCCTGCTGCACCTGCATGCTTACCTTCAGCGACTGGTGTACAAGGACACCCAGGTCTTGTTGCACATTCCCCTCAATCAATTTATAGCCATTCAGATAATAATCTGCCTTCCTGTTTTTGCTACCAAAATGGATAACCTCACATTTATCCACATTATATTGCATCTGCCATGCATTTGCCCACTCACTCAGCTTGTCCAAATCACCCTGAAGCATCTCTGCATTCTCCTCGCAGCTCACCCTCCCACCCAGCTTTGTGTCATCTGCAAAGTTGGAGATATTACAGTTAATTCCCTCATCTAAATCATTAATATATAATGTGAATAACTGGGTTCCCCGCACCAATCCCTGTGGTACCCCACTAGTTACTGCCTGCCATTTGGAAAAAGACCCATTTATTCCTACTCTTTGCTTCTTGTCTGCCAACCAGTTTTCTATCCATCTCAGTACACTACCCTCAATACCATGCGCTTTAATTTTACATGCCAATATCTTATGTGGGACTTTGTCGCAAGCTTTCTGAAAGTACAAATAAACCACATCCACTGGCTCCCCCTCATCAACTCTACTAGTTACATCCTCAAAAAATTCCAGTAGATTTGTCAAGCATGATTTCCCTTTTGTTAATCCATGCTGACTCTGTCCGATTCTGCCACTGTTTTCCATGTGCTCAGCTATTAAATCTTTTATAATGGACTCTAGAATTTTCCCCACTACCGACGTTCAGGCTGACTGGTCTATAATTCCTTGTTTTCTCTCTGCCTCCCTTTTTAAATAGTGGGTTTACATTAGCTACCTACCAATCTGCAGGAACTGTTCCAGAGTCTATAGAATTTTGGAAGATGACCACCAATGCATCCACTATTTCTGGGGCCACTTCCTTAAGTAATCTGGGATGTAGATCATCAGGCCCTGGGGATTTATCGGCCTTCAATCCCATCAATTTTCCCAACACCATTTCCCTACTAATACTGATTTCTTTCAGTTCCTCCCTGTTACTAAACCCTGTGTTCCCCAACATTTCTGGTATGTTATTTCTGTCCTCCTTTGTGAAGACAGAATCAAAGTATGTATTTAGTTGGATGTTATGACGTGCCAAGTGCTCACCAGGTACTTTTTAAAGAATGTGAGACAACCCGCCTCCACCACCCTCCCAGGCAATGCATTCCAGTCCATCACCTCCCTCTGGGTAAAAAAGTTTTTCCTCACATCCCCCCTAAACCTCCTGCCCCTCACCTTGAACTTATGCCACCTTGTGACTGACCCTTTAACTAAGGGGAACAGCTGCTCCCTATCCACCCTGTCCATGCCCCTCATAATCTTGTACACCTCGTTCAGGTCTCTGCTCAGTCTTCTCTGCTCCATCGAAAACAACCTAAGTCTATCTAACCTCCCTTCATAACTTAAAGGTTTCATCCCAGGCAACATCCTGGTATTTAAAGAAGGATGTAAATGGGTTAGAAGCAGTTCAGAGCAGGATTACTAGGCTAATACCTGGAATGGGTGGGTTGTTTTATGAGGAAAGGTTGGACAGGTTGGGCCTGTATACGCTGGAGTTTAGAAGAGTAAGAGGCAAAGTGACTGAAACATATAAGATCCTGAGGGATCTTGTCCAATAAAGAATGGTGACTAATAACACGATGTCTGAACCCATCTACAACCCAGTTATATGGCCGAGGAGGAATAAAGCTCCAAGTCAAAGGTATGTTGCAAGCAACACTCCAATGTAGGTACAAACAGATACGGGAAATATTAAGTGTGCTTCACGACCAAGAATTCTCTCTTCTGAGGCAAAAAGTCTGTGTCAGCCTCAATCTTATCCAAAAGATCAAGAAGATCAACCAGCAAGGATCTGGGTCTGGTTTCAAAGAGGATTTTCCAAAACTATCTACTGGGGTGGGGCGACCGAAGACTGAATACAGCATAACGCTGTGGAAAGACGCTAAACCTGTGTGTCTTTTCATACCGAGGAAGATAGGGCATCGGCTCACAAAACAGGTCCAACTGCAACTTGACAAGATGACCAAGATGAGAGTCATCTCTCCTGTCACTAAGGCTGACAGATTGGTGGTCTGGAATGGTTCTGGTTCCTAAACCAAATGGGTCCCTTCGCATCTGTGTCTACCTGACTCAACTCAACAAGGCTGTTGTGAGGGAAATCCGCCCGATGATCTCAGTGGACCACAGCTTGACTGAGCTCTCCAAGAGTAAAATGTTCTCAAAACTCAATGCCAACAGTGGCTTTTAGATGATAAAGCTAAATTATTGACAATCTTTATTATCCCATTCAGCACATCTTGCTTTCATCATTCACCGTTTGCCATAACCTTGGCACCCGAAATTTTTCAGCGACCAATGTCTACCATCTTGCAAGGCATAATCTGCCACATGGAAGACCTCCTTGTCCAAGGAGCAACTGCTGAAGAACATGACCTGAGACTTAAAGCCATCTTGAACTGTTTGCAGGAAGCAGCACTAACACTTAATGGTAAGTGTGAAATCTCCAAAATGTCCATTCGATTTTTAAGCCACATTGTGAGCAGCAAAGGCATAATGACAGCCTGACAAAAAAACAAGGGCCATTAGTGAATTTCCAACACAGTCATCCATTCCAGATCTTGAATGATTTCAAGGCATGGTAACTCAGCTGGCAAAATTCCTGCCAACCCTAGCGTAATTCATGGAGCCCTTGAGACACTTATTGAAGAAGGCTCAAGCATGGTGTTGGGATGCACAAGAGCAAGCATCCCAACAGATTAAAGACATGCTGCACTCACCAGGTATCCTGGGTCACTACAACCCATCCCCACTGACCACAACAGATACGTCACCTACAGGACTAGGAACAGCCCTGTTTCAAGAGCAACAGATGGGTGCCACTTATTACCCATTCCAGTCTATTACCCATCTCAGCTGCTACCTGACACAGAAATGAAGTATATGGTTAAAGAGAGGCTCTTGCTGTCATGTGGGCTTGTGAGGAATTCTCTGACTATATCATTGAGCAATATGTGGTCATCGAGATGGACCACAAACCATTAATGTCATTACTGGACGAAAGGAACTCGCCAGAATGCCCCCAGAATCCATGGGTTCTGCTTGTGACTAATGGACTTTGCTTATGAGATAGTGTGTGTCCAGGGCAAGCTGCAAACAGCTGCGGACACATTGTCCAGGGCCACATTCGACCATCTGGCAGCACAAGATATTAATCTGGTCAACAAGGCCGAGTCCTATTCCCAGTTTGTGGCAAGACAATTGCCAGCGAGCACCAAAAAGCCACAACAAACACACCAAGAGCAGATGGAGGATCAGGACTGCAACCGCACCCGTCAATACTGCATGCAGTTGACCACAGCAGCGTTCCTGGTGGAACTGTCATGAAAATATATTTCAAACAACAGAAACACTTCACAATAATTGATAAAAACAAAAAAACTGCGGATGCTGGAAATCCAAAACAAAAACAAAAACAGAATTACCTGGAAAAACTCAGCAGGTCTGGCAGCATCGGCGGAGAAGAAAAGAGTTGACGTTTCGAGTCCTCGCTTCGAAGGGTCATGAGGACTCGAAACGTCAACTCTTTTCTTCTCCGCCGATGCTGCCAGACCTGCTGAGTTTTTCCAGGTAATTCTGTTTTTGTTTTTGTTCACAATAATTGATGATCTGCTGGCGTATGGTGAGCAGTTGGTAATTCCCATCTCAACCTGACCGGAGATTCTGCAACAAATCCACCACAGCCTCAGAGGCATTACCAAATGCAAAGTGTGAGCCCGGTCTATAGAGTGGTGGCTGGGAATATCAAGAGCGATCAAAGAGGTGATTTCACTGTGCCAGGCACACAAACCAGTCCAAAGGGAGCCCCTTATCCCCATTCAGTTCCCTGCCAGATTGTGAATACCTGGGAATAGATCTATGTACGTACAATGGCAAGCCCTTCCTCACCATTGTTGACTAGTTCTCTAAGTGGATCGAGGTGAAGCATTTACACACAGCGACCACAGTGTCGGTTATTAGGTCAACGAAAGAAGCCTTCGCAACAAATGGTGGTGCCTGACAACTGCCCACAATTCGCTAACAACTACTTCATCCATTTTGCTGAGATGACGGATTCCTACACCTCACCAGTTCCCCAAATTATCCCCAATCCAACCATGAGATGGAAAGGGACACCCGCACTATTAAAACCTTCTTGAAGAAGAATGAGATTTTTCCAATGGAACTTCTAACTTTCTACTCCTCTGCGACGTGGATTGGCACCATTTGGGCTGCTGATGGGCAGGAAGCCTGGTACTCAGCTTCCCGTGCTATCCAAGAAATTAATCCCAGAGTCTGGGACTATCAGAAGGTTCAAGACCGAGAACAATCCTACAGAAAACAACAAGCTTCCACTTACAATAGGAGGCACCATGCCAGAAACCTGCCCAGGCTGAACTAAGGAGACAAGGTTTGGATAAGAGACCAAGGCAAATGCATCATCATCCGAAGGGATGATCAACCCACGATTTTGTGAATACATACCCTCGAAGGAACAGAAGAGATCTTATCCTCTTTCCTCAAAGAGAATCCTCCATTATACATTTGGGAGAACCAGATGTTGAGTCACAAACTGACAATGTGCCAGATACTGCAACTCTCACCGAAGACCAACCGAGTCAAAGCAAAGAAGTCCAAGGGAAGACTACCGATCTTCCATGCTTGACAAGAACACGATCAGGGAGAGTAGTGAAAACTCCAGACCAATTGAAACTATGAAGTCAGAGACTTGGGGTGGCGGGGGGGGATTGGGTAGTCTGTAAATATAAATGTAAAATATATTTGGACAAAGACTTGAGGAGGCGATGTAGTATTAGGGTGTTCAGGGCTGAAAGAGTTCATGTGTGGGACTGGAGAAACAGTGCTGTCCACATGATGATGTAAGAGAGAGTCGTATGACTGAGAGTCCAGTAGGAGAAAGCTCATGGCTTAGATTGAATAATGCCAGTAGTCTTGTATATCTGTAAATAGTTATGTTATACGATAAACCAGTGATTGTTCAGACATATCCCTGTCTTATCCACAACCATTTCTTAGTCAGTCACAACCAACATGCAACATTTTCCACAGAGAATGGTCCATCTCCTTCCAGTGGGGGCAATGCTGATGGGCTCAGTTGAGTTCTTGGACTAAAGGCCCTGGATTTCACAAGCTTTAGCTGCAGATTGTTAAGCATCAGGTGAATCAGCAGCTCTCATGTTTTGCTAGATTAAAAAAGGAGAAACAGTTTTCACTGGTGGGCGGGTCTGCCACCAATTTAAGGTTACTTTGTCAAAAGAACCAGAGGGAGATGAGAATTTTTTTTGATGCACTGAATTGTGTTCTGAAATGGACTGCCTGAAAGGGCATTGGAAGCAGATTCAGTAGTGATTTTCAAAAGGGAATTGGATCAATAGTTGAAAAAAGGAAAATTTACAAGGCTATGAGAAAAGACCCAGGTGAGGGGAATTGCTTGGATAGCTCTGTCAAGGAGCTGGCACAAACACAATGGGCCAAGTGGCCTCCTTCTGAGCTGTAAGATTGTATGAATAGCCCATTCACTGCTTGCATATGCATTCAGATCCAGTTCAGACTTAATGTAAAAGCAAAATACTGCGGATTCTGGGAATCTGAAACAAAAACAAAAATACCTGGAAAAACTCAGCAGGTCTGACAGCATCTGTGGAGAGTTCTGACTCTTCATCAGAGCTAAGGAAATAGAGATATGAGGTGAAATATAAGCTGGTAGAGGGGGTGTGGGACAGGTAGAGCTGGATAGGGGGCCAATGATAGGTGGAGGCAAAGAAGGGATGGCCAAAGATGTCAAAGACAAAAGGACAAAGAGGTGTTGAAGGTGGCGATATTATCTAAGGAATGTGCTAATGGGGACATTAAGGGTAGTAAGCAGGACAAGCTAGTGGCAGATGGCTCTAGTGGGGGTGGGGTGGGGGGGAAGGGATCGAAATGGGCTAAAAGGTGGAGATAACACAATAGATCAAAATAAATTTTAAAATAGGTGGGAAAAGAAGTGTTGAGTTGTTTCTTCCCGCTACCAGCTGAAATATTGCCCCGGCAGAAGAGCCTGGAACCAAAGGTTACAGTCTTGGGATAAGGGTCGGCCATTTTGGACTGAGATAGGACAAATTCTTTCCTTCAGAGGATTGTGAATCTTTGGAATTCTCTACCCCAGAGGGTTGTGGATGTTCAGTCGTTGAGTATATTCAAGACTGAAACTGATAGACCTTTGGACATTCAGGGGAGCAAGGGATTTGGGGATATGATTAAATAGGATATACGGCAGAGAAACAGGTCATTCGACCCAAACAGTCCACCCTGGTAATTATGATCCACTTGAGCCCCCTCTCATCTTTCCTCATCTAAATCTATAATTGTAACTCTTACTCTCCTCTACCATCTACGCTTATCTAGATTTCCATGGGATGGGAGAGGGATTTGTGGTAGTTCAGCCATGATCTTCTTGAACGGTGGAACAGATTTGAAGGGCTGTATGGCCTACTCCTGCTCCTAGTTCTTATTAAAATGAACTGGGTAGTTCTTAGGCTTATAGTGGAGGCAAGTTGGCTTCTTCCCATGCTGTACAAATCTGCATCACATAATTTGACATCTGAGATCAGATAAAGTACTCAAATTACTGAGGCTGTTAGAGCAAGCGTAGGATAACAGCCTCCACCATGTCTTTGTCAAATCACTGTACAGAATGTTCAAAGCTCATTAAACGAAACCAGCTTTTCTGTGGTTCACTGCCGCTCTGATGTCAAAGTGAAAGAAGGATTTGTACTGCGATTAGGGTGGGGGGGCAAACATGTTAGACATTAAGGGAGGGGCTGAGCATCTTGTGATCATGCACGGTTTGAACAGGTGCAATCTTCCCCTCATATTCCATTCCTCCCCCCCTCTCTCTCTCTCTTTCTGTCTATCTTGTACCATCCCTATCACTCAAATTCTCATTCTGTCACATTTTGTCTTTCTACATACTGCCCCACGATGTCTCTTTTTCTCCGACTGTTTCCCTCATTCTCCCTGGGATCAATTTTAACAACCCCCAATTATCCAGCAAGACTGGTGGATGGCGGCGAGTATTTGGATGGGGGGGAGTGGGGTGGAGGTGATTTGAAGATTAGGCCGAGTCCACTCCATTCCCAGCTAAAAATTGTGCCTTCACAAAGGATTTCCCAAATCTAATTGGACACTTTCCTGGAGGTTTTGTCACATGACTTTCCTACACCAATTGGAAAGCAAACAGACTCTGCTACCTGATTGGTTGATTCTTAACTATCAACCTTTCTTCCCCAAATCCAATATTTTCATAAAGGAAAATGATCAAAAAATAGAAAACCACACACTGTTTTTAATGCCACTTTGATTTTTCTCCTGGGTTTTCCTCATGAAAGTGTCCTGCGTGGAGATTAATCTTCAATTCCTGGAGACAGCAGGGCAACTCTGGAGGGCTGGTAACCCAATATCCTCAGTGATTTAGGAGCAGGCCGAGGATCCAGCTGGAGGTGAGGGAGGGGCCTAATTTAAATGTACAGTAAAGGCTGATGATGCCATCGATGTTGTGACGTGATTTTCACAACATTTCACACCCACCAAAGAAATTGCTGGCAAAAGTCGACAGTCAGAGAAGGTCAAGAGAAGTCAACGTTTTTGAATGGTTGGAGGAGCAGTAAGAAATTCTTGTGTGTCTCTTGCCTTTGCCCTTCCCCCACCAGCCCCATCCCCTCACCTCCTCCTGCACCCCATCCCTCCCTCTCCCTCCCTACACATGGTTTGGGAATGCTCCCCCCAGCACTTTCAGTGTGCCTGGTCTTGTTCCCACTGGTGCCCAATCATTGGCCGACTCTCAATTCCTACTTTAATTCCTGTTCCCATTCTCAGTGTTACCTCGATTCCTGGCTCCTGCTTTCGATCCCACCTCGCTCCCCGCTCAATTCCCAGCTCCAACACTCGTTCCAGTCACAATTTACAACTCTTACCCCAGTTCTCACTGGCTTCACGCCCTACACACCAGTGACAATTATCTCGATGTGGCCCTTCAGTTAAATCCAGCCTTGCTTCCATCAGACCTACTGGGTATGCAGCCCACACGGGCCTCCCAAGTACCTTGCCTGCACACCCCACATCCTCAATATATCTCTCTCACTAGTTTGCACTGTCTTCAGAAAGCATTGACGAGAGACAAGGGAATATAGGGAGATATGGGGTTAGAGTGGGAGGAGGCACATGTGGAGTATAAACTTTGGCATGGTATAGTTGGACTGAATGTTCTGTTTCCATGCTATACATTCTATCTCCTTCTCTGTGTTTTCTCTCTCTCTCTCTCTGTCTTTCTATTCTCTTTCCGCTTCTTCTTCTCTGTAGTTCCTTTTTCTGTCTTTGTCTATATCATTTACTCTCCCTTTTCTGTCTTTCTGTCTCTCTCTCTCTCTTCACCTTGCTCGCTACCTCTTATCTCTTTTTCTTCCTCTGCTCACGTTCTTTCTCTCACGTGCTGTTGCTCTTCTTCCTCATGTTATCTTTATCTTTCACTTCCTGACACTTTCTTTCCTCCCCTCCACTCAGCCTTGCTTCATTCTGTTTTTACTTGTATCTTTTCACTTTCTTTTTCTCTCTCTCCCTCATACACAATCTTTCTAACTTGTGCTCCATCTCTCTTTCCACACCCACACCTCCCCCCGCCGTTCCTCACTGCCTCACACATATTTGATTTGTGCTCTCTCTCTCTCTCTCTCCATTCCTTTATCTCTCTTCCTCTCTCTCTTTATCTCTTGCACAGACACTTTCTGATTTGTTCTCCCTCCTGTTTATCTTTCTCTGTCTCTCATTGTATGATTTCTGTCTCTCTTTCTGCACCTCTTCCTCTCTCCCTATCTCTGCATCCCTATTTCTCCTTCATGCAGATCCTGATAGTGCTCTATTTTTTCTCTGTGTTTGCCTGTCTCTCTCTCTCTCTTTTCCTCTCTTTCTGTCTGTCTGTCTCTCTCTCTCTCCCTCTCTTTCTGTCTGTCTGTCTCTCTCTCTCTCTCTCTCATTCTGTCTGTTTGTCTGTCTCTCCCTCTCTCTTTTTCTCTTTCCCTCTGTTCTCCCTCTCTTCCTGTCTGTCTCTCTCTGTCTTTTTTCTCTCAGGTGGTCTATCACAGTTGTTCCCTATGTGTTCTGAGGAAAAACCCCAGTAATTAAGTCCAGTATTTTTGCATGTATGATCCAAGAATTTCGGTGTTCTTCAAAGAGCTTTCAGTGCTTTTTATTTCTAGCTTTACTGGTTCATACTTGAAGTATCCGGTTATAAATAACTGGAGCACTGTAACCAGCAGGGGCTCTTGATGTTAACCCTTTGACTCCCAGGTTCTTTTGGATTTTCAGAATACATGTTTTTACCCATTATGAAGATGACAAATACAAATTTAATGACAGGTGGCTGTCTTTCTATCATTTACTTTTGATCTCTGCTTCCTTAGAAACATCTAACCCCCTCGTACAACCCTTTGCCCCTGGCAGCTACAGCCCCCTCCTCCTTCACTACCCCCAGACTTGCTCGCAATGGAGCACACTTCTAACCCCCACCATGGTTGTCCCATTTGGCCCCTACAAATCAGCGTCTGGGGCTTCCTGCGGTCCCACTGGCTCTTGATCCTCAGGGTGATGGTCTTCCACAAGCTGGGCCAATTGGCGATGGGCCCTTCTTTTTCTCATTATCATCATAGCTACCAATACTGCAGCATTGCCTGCAGCCCGCATTCCCCACTCTTCCTGGTATCTGTGAATGGATACAATTGAGTAATCAATGGAAGTTCCCCTTGAATAGTGTCCCTCCATTTACGAGGCAGGAATCCAGCCTCCAGCGCTTGACTTGCCCTCAGTTTCTAGATGGCACCAAGGCTACCCCTTGCAGGACGATATTATCCTAGACTGCGCATTCACAACAAGGGTTTTCATTAGAGTCAAAAGGCCCATCCCCTATAACCCACAGTCAGGCTCCTGGTGGTTGTCCTCCAGTGACCTCAACTCTATTGATACCCAATCCTTGCACTTATGACATGACTGCGAGAATGGTGCCCTGAATGACATGGCCAGCGCACTGGGAAAATGGAGTCTCGTAGGGTCCATGCAGCTGAGGCCCTTGATTGTTCGACCCTCCATCCATTCTGACATGCCCCTGTAAGGATCAGATGCCAATTAAGACCATATATACCACACCACCTAAATGTAATGGACTCTAGCCTGAATGTGCACCATTAGGAAAGGAGCTAAGCTCATTCATTGTACATTAGACCCTTGAGTCCAGCGCTCAGCTGAGTCCATGCTCTCCATGGTTTGAGCAGGAGAGTTAAAGGGTGCCCCTTCAACACGCCCAAAGACCCCTCCCAGGTCAACTTTTTCTCACTTTTTTCAAACTGCATCATTCTTAGGTGCAACCAAAATGGTGCTGTTGACTTTGATGTGAGAGACCAGCCCCCCCCCCACTCCAGTCCAGCCTCTATCTCTCCCATCTCCTCTCGTGTTCCACCACTACCACCACCCCCCCCGCCCCCTATAAGTCACCAAGTTCCTTCCATCCTTCTACATACTCACCACCCCCTAATTCCTATTCCTCCTGTTACTATCCAGCCTCTCCCTGTTACCCTTGACCCCATCATTATCCACGTGGATATTCCTGTTCTCTCCCCTGAACCCTTTAATGTTGATGTCCCCATGCTGTGTGTCAACCTGACCCCACCCCTTCTTGAGGACACATGCACCCTCACTTTACAGGACACATCCTGTCCCCCCACCCCACCCCCCCAACCATGAGACCATCCAATTGCCCCCACCCCTATGACATTTCAGCCACCAGCATAGAGGATCTAGATGCCTTCCCTGAACGTTACTGTGTCCCCTGCCTCACAGTACCATGATTCAAGCCACCAGGATCAAACACGTTAGGTGACTGACCACGCCCTGAACACCATAGTGTGCATGACCATCACTGCCTAGAGAGACCTTCCTCTCCCCAATACTGGGACCAAGACATGTTTGCCATGCAGAGCCCTCTAACATGGCACGTACAGCCCCCGGACAGTCTCTTCAATATGCCCCTGACACCATGGCCTCAGCCCCAGTCTCTGTCTCTTCCTCGGACAGTCATATAACTCTTGGCCCAGTGCAGCCTTTCACCAATCCACTCTGTTCCCTGACCACCCCCTAGTCCTGACTCCATCTTCCCCCCTCCCCTCTCATGTTCCCCTCCAATCCTGCCTAAGTCTCCCCCTCCCCTTTCATGTTGCACCCCCACCCCCGACTCCAGTCCTGCCTCTACCTCTCCCATCTCCTCTCGTGTTCCACAACCCCACCCCATTGGCCCTTGACCTGCTTCCATCTCAACCCTCCCCACTGGCTTTGCCTCCTATGCCCTGTCTTGGCGCAAGTTTTGCTACAGGCACCTGATATTCACCTGATATTCACAGTTACGGTCTTAAAGGTAGAGAAAAGCAATGTCCGCTAAGTCATGGGTGAACTGAAGCTTGCAAGATGCGCACCACTTATACACAGTTGGGAAACAGACCGTTCTAATTACCCGCTGGCGGGCCACTTAACTTGGAGGTCAAACATGATTCCCGCAAGTTGGCCTTTTAATGAGCATTCATGAGATGCAAATGAATGCAAACGCGGTTTCCCATGTTGCTCAGCAGGAAACTGGACCCGCCTTCAAAGTCGGAGTGGGGGGGGACCAAAATTCCAAACTAATTTCCCGCCAGCGGGAAACAGACAAATTTAGCGCCCTCGCCTGCCAAGCGAGGGGGTGGGGGATGGGGGTGGGAGAGGAGAATTCTGCCCCTAGTTTGAATCTCAACGCTTGGCAAGACCCCCCCCCCCCCCCCCCCCCCCCGACCCCAAGCACGACATGAGTCAGTTCAATGTCTTCAGGGGAGGAGACAACACTGGGCTCTCCTAAGTTGCAGATCCCGCAGGCAAAACTAAGACACTTCCCTTTTTTTTTGGCACCCTTGCTCAAATAGAGCCTTCGAAGGGTTAATGGCAAACGGCAGAGACAAAACAGGATTTGTGGAGCTGTTAACAGCTAATCTCTGCTCCAGCCTTATCGGCAGTTCACATCAAAGCTCTTCCTTTTGAGGTGAGCTCCCAAACTTAACCGCACCTCTTTGAAGTTCGGTTTAAAGAAAACGAGGACAGGATGCTGACCCCAGATGGATTTTTAATTTCCTCTCTCGGTAGGTCTTTTAATGCCGTTTGCTTCCATCTTGCTTGTCTGAGCTTTCCCCTCAAAGTCAGAGAGGGTGATCATCCTTTTAGTATGTCGTACAGACACTCCTAAGGCCTCAGGCTAGTGAACCTGAAGTTTTATATGAGGCACCGCCACAGAGGTTTAGAACTTTGTACTAAATTAAAAAGTGGAAAGTACGAATGAAGCAACCTCAGGTGGCCTCGCAAGAGAGAAAGAGTTTGCATTTATATAGCACCGGTCAAAAAGTTAAGGATGTCACAAAGCACCTTACAGCCAATAAGGCACTTCTGAAGTGTGGCCAGTGTTGTAACATAGGGAATGCTGCAGCCAACTTGTGCACAGCAAGCTCCCACACACACACACCAATGAAATAATTAACAGGATGGGAGACGTGGAGGCTTTATTTCTCTCGGGGGATTGTTCGTTGTTGGAATTCTCTTCCACGGAGAGCAGTGGAAGCTGGGTCATTGAATACACTCAAGGCTGGGTTAGGCAGACCTTTGACTGACAAGGAAGTCAAGGGTCATGCTCTTTTGATCAGTCCCGGGCTATGGGGGACAGGCAGGAAAGAGAGTTAAAGCCACAATCAGATCAGCCATGATCCTATTGAATGGTGGAGCAGGCTCAATGGGCTGAATGGCCTACTCTTGCTCCGATTTCTTATGATCTATCAGGCATCAGTTGAGCTTTAAACTTTGGTCAGGACACCAGGAGATTGCCCTATGCTTCTTCAAAATAAAGTCATGAGACCTTTTACCTCCACCTGAGAAGTCCTTGGCTTAATGGCTCACCCAAAAGATGGCACCTCTGACAGTGCAGCCCTCCCTCAGTACTGCACTGACATATCAGACTAGGAGCAGAATCTTCTGTTTGGCGTGGCCCCGCACGCTGACGTGTAAAATGACTCACGCTGACGTCGGGCGTGCATCCGTTCAGTGGGTGCGGACCAGAATCAGCTGTGCACCCGCCAAACTGTCAAGGGCCTGTTCAGGCCATTAACCAAACAATTAGCCCAATTGAGAAAGCTGCCCGTCCAACCTTAAGGTTGGCCAGCTCGGGGGGTGGTGGGGGGCAGACGAAGAGCCCAGGCGGCCTTCGCATTTTTCATGGAACCTCATCCACGTGTGGGGTGATGTTTCATGAAGGATTTGTTAATGAAATAAAATTTTTAATCAAAATTCATAAACATTTCCCAGCTCATGTGACACATGAGGGGACATATCTGAATAATTTTCATTTTTTTTTTACTACTTTACAACTGCACTGAATCTCCCAGAAGCACGGAGCTGCCTCAGGGAGATTTCTGTGCTCTTTCACCTGCAGGCCCCGACTCTCCCTCCTTCCATCACCCACACAGGTAGCGCTGGGCGCACATCACGCTGGGGCCAGCCTTAACTGGCCTGCCCACGTAAAATGATCTCAGAGGGACGAGTGCTACATACTGAGCCATAAATGACACGCACATCTACTAATAATAAAACGGTGCTGAATTGGGTAGAAATTGCAGGCTATTCTTCAGTATCCTCCAGGAGGATATCGCTCATGGGAGCAATGAGCAACTCATGTCCAATTGGGGGTAAATGTTTTGTCATTTCATGGGATGTGGATTTCGTTGGAAATTTTCAACCGCTGTTGCCCGTCCCTAACTGCCCTCGAACTGAGTGGCTTGCTAGGCCACTTCGGAGGCCAGTTAAGAGATTTCAACCACATTGCTGTGGGCCTGGAGTCACGTGTAGGCCAGACCAGATAAGGGCAGCAGATTTCCTTCCCTAAAGGACATTAGGGTTTCCCTGACAGTCGTGGTTTCACGCTTCATAATTCCAGACTTATCAATTGAAGTTAAATTCCACCAGCTGCCATGGTGGGATTTGAACCCATGTCCCCAAGAGCATTACACTGGGCCCCTGGATTACTAGTCCAGTGACAATACCACCACAAGAAATTTCTTCAATATGCAAGTTAGCATGGTGGCATTGTCACTGGCTAGTGTTCCAGAGAGCCAGGGTAACACTCTGGGGACCAATCCCACCACAGCAGAGGGTGAAATTTGACTTCAGTAAAAACCTAGAATTAAAAGTCTCACGGTGACCATGAAACCATTGCCGATTGTTGTAAAAACCCATCTGGCTCACTAATGTCCTTTAGGGAAGGAAATCTTACCTGGTCTGGCCTACATGTGACTCCAGACTCTCAGCAATGCGTTTGACTCTTAAATGCCCTTTCAACAGGGGCAAAATTAGGGATGGACAACAAATGCTAGCCAGCAATGCCCATAATAATAAAAAATACCACTGCCACCTATTAACATCCACAACCAATTGCTGCCTGTGAAAATTCATCATTCCTCTAACTTATTCAGGACTTTTAGAGGTTTGATTCCACCTTTTTTCCTGAAGATACTAACTTACAGGGACAAGAGGAGAATTCGCCTTTGTGGGTCAGCCTAGGCAGTAAGCGCCAGTCAGTTTATTGACCAAGTGAGGCATCACACCCAAGCCCATTTCCTCCCTCGCATGATACTTGTGTGCGCACACTAATGGGGAAGGCGACATGGAAAGAGCAAGCGTAGGTGGGAAGAGATTGATTTATAGCTTGAGGTTAGAGAATGGAGATTTGAGTTTGTGTGCTGTGTGTGTGCATGTGTGTGTGTATGCGCGTGTTTCATCTGTTTCAAATAAATGCATATTTTTAAGGTATTTCTTCAATATGCAAGTTGACATGGCAGCTATTGTGATTTGTGAGGTCACACTCGAGTGGAAAAGAGAGGGGGAACCTTTCACTCACAGTGACTAACACGTTCCGAGCTGGTTCATCAGCCAGGCTGAGGGCCCAGGGTTTGCCAGTCAGAGGTGGCTGTGACTGACAAGTCCCATCTGTTCTGGTTTCAGGATTCATGGCACACCGTAAGGCATTGCTGCACCCACTCCAATTAAAATATCATGAAGGAAATAAAATTCTTGTTCTGGTATCACACCCTGTCACATCGTTAGAACATTTCAGACGATAAGCGCTTTTGGAGAGCAATTGCAATGGCGACACAGGCAGCCACTTTGAACCGTGAACAGTCACAAAATACTAATTGGTTAGCCCGACAGGAGAAGGAGGGGTAGCTGCAGCTGATGGATTTAGCTAAGGGTATTAAAGAGTAAAAGGACCGAGGCAGGCAAATAGAGTTAGGATACTGATCAGCCATGATCGAATTGGGTGATGGGACAGACTCGATGGGCTGAATGGCTTACTCTTATGGTCCTAGACAGAGATTAACTGTGAACAGAAGGTTGGTATCCAATGTGTGGCCTGGAGAGATTCCAAACATTGAGGGCAGACTTTGCTGCTATGTGGACACGTTTATCAAAATCCATCTGGTTTAAATATTACAATGAAGCTCTGCTAGAGCTTCAAGCAGAGGAGCCCAGGTCTCTGTGACTACCCCCATCCCCCACACCCTCAACCAACCCCCAACACCATTGATAATCACCATGTCAGCAAATTTTCAGACCTAGAACCTGTAATTCACCATTAGAATTTTAATGAGGCCCAAAAAGCCTTAGGGGTATCACCAATATGGTGCCCTTTTGTCCCCCACACTAAATGTCTCCCTCCACACCTCATCCGTTGCCTTTCCGTTCCCTTCAAATATCACTCTTCAGCTTAGGTCTATAATCATGGAGGAACATTGCAAAGTCTAACAGTCGACATTAGCTTTGGACAAGGGCAGGCTGGTTGGGTGCTGAAGGAACACGCTCTTTAATATGTTCAGGTTTGGCGCTTTTTTTGAATAAGCTTGGAAGGTCTGCAGCTCCCCACTGCTTTCTTGGTGGCAACGTCTCAGCCAATCAAAGCCAACTTGCCAGCCAATCAGCGCCCTTTTCTCCTGGAGTACAAGTTGGGATTGTTTGAAATTTGGGACAGGATTTTTAGGCTGGCGTGTGGGCCCGAGAGAGGCTGGAGGTCAGACCACTGACCGTGATCGGCCCCCACCGAACGCAATTTCACGCTGGTTGGCCGATTCACAGCACGCCAGCGTGAAACGCGTGCTGAGAAACTCAGCGCTGCCAGGGTTGGGGGATGGGGGGTGGGGGTTGGGGGGGTGTGGTGGGGGGGTGGGCAGAGGGCGGGCGGAGGGTGGAACGAAAGCTCCCTGAAGGCAGAGAGCCGCCTCAGGGAGCCGAAGGCTTTGTAAACATTAAACAAAGGTTTTAAAGTCAGAACAAAAATATCCAAGCATCACAAACAGGCCCCTGAACATATACATTATAAAACGTCCGTCCATAGATTTTTATTGCTTTTAAATTTAATCACGGAAACCTCATCCCGCCCTTGGATGAGGTTTCGTGAAAAATGTAAAGGCCGCCTGGCTGGTTTGCCTGCCCCCCGCCAACTGTAAGGTTTGTTCCGAGGACAATTACAACTTTAATGGGCTTAATTGGCGTCCTAATTGTCGGCAAAAGTCGGACCCGTGCCCGCGGACCGAAATATCGCGCGAGCGCGGGATGGCATCGGGACGCTCGCCCAACACCATCAAGAGCTGTTTTACGCTCGAGCAGGTCAGGCACGCACCCACAGGCCGACCTGAACGCTCTGCCCTTGGTTCCCTCGTGTTTTGTCCTGACGAGAGCAGAATGCGAAGCTTCAACAACACATCTCCCTTTTCAGCAAATATTTGAACCGCTTTGATCAGTTAGATGCCGAGAAACCATTTCCTCTAGTAAGAACTGGAGGACGGCATCTTCAGATGAGAGCTAGGCCATTTAGGGAGGGAATCGGGAAGCACGTCTTCACACAAAGGGTGGTGGAAATCTAGAACTCCCTCCTCCCAAAGGTCTGTGGATGCTGGGAGCCAACTGGAGCTTTCAAGCTGAGATCGAATGGAGACTGAAATTGTTAAGATTGTTGTTGGGGTATCGTGGGATATGGAACAAAGGAGCATAGATGGAGTTGAGGTACAAGTTAGCCATGATCTTAGGTAGAGCAGGCTCCTCCTATGACCTTACTGTAGGACAGTCTGTGCCCTTGACACCCTATCCCACCCGGCAAGTGTCAGTGTCTTCAGAGAAAGAGCAGAGAAAGATTGGCCTGGAATTTAACCTGGCACAGGTTTGATTGAAGGTTTACTGTTGATGCCTGGGAGGCTGCGGGCATAGGATGTGGATGAGTGCAATGGTTTATCAGTGTGAAAGGACACTGGGTCCTGACTAAGTGTGCTGCCACACTTGGACTGCTAGGCCAAGATCTGAGCTCAGTTTGGCCTGCTGAGAAAACAGATGTTTTACTTTACATGGATTTGGGAGCACTCAGTAAATTCCCTTCTCACATTCAAAATCAATTAAAATATTTCTGTTTCCACGCTGCTCAGCACAACGTTATTTGCTGAATAAACATTTCTCCCCAGTTGTGCAGCAATATTGATGCCTTGTCCTCGACAAAGTTTCTCTCCTCCACTGCTGAAGAAATTCCTCTGTAGCTCGGGGTGCACTGAGTCATTTGTGGTTCTGTTGGTAGAACCATTACTTCAGAATCAGAGCCTTGTGGGTTCAAAGCCAGCTTGAGAGATTGGAGCACAAAAATCGCAACCTGCTGAGGGAGTCTGGTGCTGCTTGAAACAAGGAGCAGGGGAGTTCTCCCCCGGGGGAGAGAATATCTGGTCGCTATCACATGTTTGTGGGAGCTTGCTGTGCACAAACTGCTAACTGCATTTCCTACATTGAAACAGGTGGAAAGGAGGAGGGAGGGGTGCGATGGAGACAGGAAAAGGGCGGGGGTGTCAAAGAACAGACAGTGTGGAAGGGTAAAAGAATGCCTGGGGTCTGAAGCCACACTGTTGGCGTATATTCCAGAGAGCCCCCTGGCAGCAACCATTCAGATTCATAAATCAGAGAAATTAAATCTACATTTTTGTGCTAGGTGCCCAAGGATCTCCCACAATTCTTACATCTTAAGTCACTTGCAGGTGCCACAGATCTTTGAGGGGCTTTGGCGTTGGCTGGCTTGCTCCTCGGTGACAAAGGGTATCCCTAGAAGGCATGGCTAATGATGCCTGTTCATCAGCCACAGATAAGAGATACAATGCAGCCCATTCCACCACAAGATCCTTAATAGAGAAAACTATTGGCCTCCTGATGATGTGTTTCAGTCAGGCGGGACTCTCCAATACTCATCGCAGAGAGTGTCTCGCATCATCGTTGTTTCCTGCGCCCTTCATGACCCTGCGCCCCAAAGGAGGGGGTGGGGGGGAGGGGGGGGTGGTGGGGGGTGGTGTGGTGGTGCTGTGTTGCCTGAGGGAGACACTGAGAAGTTAGACATCTCCTCGGATGAGGAGGACATTGAAGGGGATGACTCTGAAGGGGGTGAGGATTCAGACGAGCCACATGAGGATGCCATTGCACAGGCACAATGTGGCAGGCATGCCCACGAGAATCTCATAGCTACAAGATCTCAGGAGGAATAAGGTGAAGACTAATTTTCATAATCAAAGTTTCCTTCAGCCTTTGATGCAGGGGATGCAGCGACACCCTTATTCTCAGCTCGAACATCTCAGGAAAGGTCAGAAATCTCAAAATGATCATGGAACAAGCATTAGTCAACATCTGCCCAAAGGATGGGGGCATCCTTGGAAGGCATAATAATCTTTGGCAACATGTGGAATGTGATTAGCATTCCTGTAGCGCACATCCTTAAGTAACTCTTTCAACATGTCCTTTCAACATGGCGTCACCAAGTCAGTGTGCATGGCAGCTTTTAAGCAGATGGAAAGCTAATTCACACTTGGATGCACTCATGTCAGTATGACACCTTAGCAAGGTGGCCTGAACACACATAACATTCTTCAATTGTTTGCGCTTGGACATCTGAATAGGGTGCAGCATCTGGAGAACTCAATTTCTCCCATCACCAGCTCTCATGAATGATCAATGCAGAGGCATCATCTTGCTACTGACCCTCAGTTACCCTTCGCACATCACGACACAGTGATCTGTAATTGTACATCATGCAGCAAAGCTGCGAGGTTTGTTTGCATTGTCCTCACGGAGAGTGCCTCACCAGGACTATGGTTTGATTAGTTACAAACACACAGGACCCTGCAATCATTGGAAGCCTGTCAAGTTTCTGTCCTGGTTGACCTTTGCATTAGAGAAAAACGTGGCCCAGTCAGTATTGACATAGCAGTCAATGACAAAATCTTCCCTTCATAGACCCTGCCTGAGGACTTAGGAGATGTACAAAAGCGTAGCTTTCAGGACATGACAGAACTCAACATGGTCCGCTTCACAAAGGCCAATCCTTTCTAAGTCAATGAGCGCAGTCATGTAATGAATTCCATATCGAGTTGTGTGCTGTGCCTTTACACAAGGATCATGTAAAGCACTGCTAAGGAGCTGTCCAGGAGAAATGTAAGATCCTCACAGGTAAGGAGATGGCTTCAAGGTGAGCACACACCTCTGACATCACAACTCATATCCCTCTTTCAGACATTTGGAATTTTCCTGATTGATCCTTACCTCCCTATTTAAGCATCATGCATGGGGAGAGTAGGAACTCAGCATGGAATGACATTCAACATTAAATGCGGAGATGAGAGCTAACTGCAGAGAGGCCTGGAAGCCTATGGGATTTGTTTGGTAATACATTTTCCAAAAACTCACTCTCGTAAAGTAAACACCATTGCAAAAACACGCTGGCAAAATGATTATAAAGTTAGTCACGACGAATACATGTGCCATCCACAAACAGCAGACATCGGTGCGACAGCAGTAGGATAATCATTAACGTCAGTGAACAATTCTCCTGTGCACAAATAATGTCTGCATGACAGCTGTATTGGCCAGCCATCATTGTGACATATGATGTGCCTTTGCTGATGTGGCAGATGTGGAAGTAAAGTCTACTCACTTTGGTGAGATCGAGTGAGAATTAATGCAACTGAATATCCAGATGGGGGTTCATGGCGAGGCTGGTGGGGTGGCAATGTGAGACCTTGAATCACATCGATTAGCCATTGAAACCCTGAGACTTGAAGACGGATTTTAATGCAAAATATATTGACAGAAGTGAAAAGTATATACAATGAGAACACCTGTGCCACCTGTGTGCATTCAAAACTACTTAATTTTTTTGTACCCTACCGCTAGGTTTAGGTGAAGCCCTGACATTGGCAGCAGAGGTGGAGGCAGCCTGCTGACTGCTAGGCCCTCTTATCGGAGATGGCTTTGACGGGCGTCCCTTGGCATCCAGAGGCCTTGAAGGCCCTGGCCTGTTAAGTGTCTCCCGCTCCGGTGTGGGCACACCCTCCTCAGCCTGACCAGCAGGAGTTGATGGAGTTACTGGCAGCAGGGAGTTGGAGCAGCAAGGCACCCATGGAGTGTCCTGGGCAAATGCCCTCGAGATGCCTGGATGGCACTCCTCTGCCCTTTGGTGACACGCCGCCGCCCCCACCCCCCCCACGCCAAACCCCACCCCGGACTCCTTGAGGAGAAGAGGGGCACCTGGAGGGAGGTTGAGGTGCCCCAGTCGCCTCTCACCCAGCCACTGCTGGAACACATCCATGGCTGAAGTGATGGTGTGCAGGTCCGAGTGCAAATCCAGCAGAAACTGCTGGACCTGGGTCTCTAAGGCGACTGCCATCCTTCCGAGGGAGACTTCGATGCGCTCGCATGCCAGAGCCATGACATCAGACAGAGCGTGGACGGACTCCTCCATCCTTTGTTCCAATCTGCTGACAGCCTCTGACAGCTCTGCCAGATGTTCCCCCGCCTGTCTCTGCATCTCCAACATGGGCCGATTCCAGAGGCTCACCATTGGACTGTCTCAGCAGGGGCCTGGTCTCTGACTGTCTTCCAAGTGTCCGAGACCTTGACTGTCACTGCCTCCACCAGCTGTGGACCTGTGTCCGTGATGTGATTGTGAACCCGAACCTACTCTAGAACTAGTCCCACCGAGATGTGTGTACCCGCGCTGGTGGAGGGTGCGGGTGAACGCATTGGCAGTTCTTCATCTGAAGATATGTCTGCTGCCTCCTCAGAGGTGGCCTTGGGGTTGGGACTGAGTCTTCTTCTTGAGGAAGTCCTCCCCATTTCCTTACTGGTACCTGGAATAGAGAGAAGAGAGAATTAGTTACTGACTAAGCAGAATCATATATTCAAGGTCACTCACAGTTACTGCATGTTGTTGATGTATACAGCTGGATGGACTCTCAATGGCTTGTGGAGGGAGCCCAAACCCACCTTCCATGCAGGAACAATTCCTATCCTCACCAGCAAGCTCTTCGGACGGTGAGCGGGTCCACAACTCCGGGGTTTCCCTCTCCAGTCTTGGCACTCTCCCTCTTGTTATGTGAGATCTTGTCCTGCACAAAGGCAGATGGATTAACTGTGAGCACTATGGATGAAAGAGCATGCATGCCTGTTGTGACTGTTAAGCCCGCCCCAGTAAAGGGATTAAGAAGCCGTTTGTTCAGGAACTTACATGAGATGGTGAGCTTAAAGTGGCTGGCAGACATTCAGTGCTTTTGTCCCATCTGCTGGTCGTGTGTGATATCCCTGTTGTCTCTAACCCTTAGCCTGCCTGATGCCCTTAGGGAGTGAGTAGAAGTTTCACTTACCTTGACGGAGTGGAGCAGATCATTCAACCTTTTGTGGCACGATAGGATGGTCCTTTTTTGTTTGCCACAGAGGCTGACCTCCCCGGTGACCTCCTCCCAGGCCAGCATGGTTAGGTGGACCTCCTGGGGGGACCTCCTGCTCCCCACTTTGAGTAAAGAGGACCTCCTGCCTTTCCTGAATCCCCAGCGAGGCTTCGCTGAGCCGTGACGCGGAGAGTTTGGTTCCCCCTGGGGCCGTTGTCTCCCTGGGGCAACACAGCACAAACACGACACTGTCTGGCCCGGGTGCTGTTTAAATATGGCACCAGGGCCTTTGACCATGAGGTAAGAGCAGGGCAGGCGAATCCCTGCCTGTCCCCCCACCAGGTTCACCGAGCTCCATGCCGATGCTGAAAAGCGGAGGATGGCGTGTGTTCCGCCCTCCCACTGCCCAGCCAGGAGTCACGCCAACTCTCTCGCCTGCTGCCCGTCATAGGCCGGGATTCTCCGCCCCAGCCAACAGCTGGTTTGTGGCAGGTGGTTGGGGGAGTTGGGGGGGGTGCGGGGTGGGGGGCGCAAGATACGATGGGATGAGAAAAAAACAGGTCCCCAATGGCGGGAACCTGCGGTCCCAACCGTCATGGCAGGGATAGTGGCAGGTCTCCGATCCCGCCAAATGGGGCCAAAGGTCAACTCAGTGCGGCAGCCGAAGGGGAGTCCTAATAAGATGCCCCGAGAGGCAGAGGTCTCTCTCTCTCCCTAAACTCAGTAGGGCGGTGGAGAGAAAGGGAACAGTGTGCATGGGAGACTTCTCCCATGTGGCTCACAAGGGCCTTGGCAGAGATCGATGCCCCCATCCATAGGCATGATTCAGGGGGACAGATCCAGCCAGGGTCAGCCCCTTGAAAGGAGGGAGGGTGCACAGGCGTTAACACGAGCAGCAGCAAGAGAAACCTGACAGAGCTCCCTAAAGTATGATGAATCATATGTGATCAGGCCCTAGCCTCACCCTCCTCCGGTAATGGAGAATGGACTGTCTCTCCAACATAGCACAGAGACTCACCCTTGGGGCTTCGAACTGCAGAGATTAAGCCTGCTTCCTCACTGGACGTCTGGGGGGTGGGGGGGTGGGGGAGAGGGGTGGGTCGGTGGCCAGACCCGGCGTAGCCTCAGGCAAGGCCACGGTCCTCCCCTGCTCACTGTTCATGCTGTGTGGGGTTGGGCGGGGGGGAGGCAGATTTCGAGCATGTCCCCAACCCGTCTTCCCCCTCTTGCACCTGTTGTGCGCTGTCTTCTCCTGCTTAAAAATAGAAGACAGGCTGTGAGAAATTCTGACGCATGCTGCTAATCCTGTGTCCAATCTGTGACCTCGTGAGTCCCCAAAACCTGTCCACCATGTGCAGGGCACAAATTAGGGGGGGGGTTTTGAGGGAATAATTTGCACTTGCCTGGATAAGTGTGACTCCAACAGCACTACAGGAAGCTGGAGGCCATGCAGGACAATGCAGGCCGCTTGATTTAACACCCCGTCCAACACCCACAACATTGAGCCCCACTACCACTGACCCATTGGCAGCTGTGTGTGCCAGGTGAGAGAGGCACTGCTGTTGGTCCCCAAGTCTAGTTTGGCAGCCCCCTCCAGACCCATGGGCTCTAGCAGCTAGAAGGTTAAAGGCAACAGAGACATGGCATTAGCAGCATCTGCAAGTTACCCTCTACGTCTACCACCCCCACGCCCCAAACAATTTGTGCCTTCAGTTTGGCTGGGTCAGTAACCCACAGTTGCCTCATGGACTGCAGTGGAGCAATAAGGCAGCACCCCAGCACCTTGCAAAGGGCACAGGTGGTGGCCTTGCCATTGACGCCCATGTTCCCAGTACCCATTCAGTGAGGTGAGTATGGTGAGTAGGGGGTTCACATAGCCTGGCAGTGGAGGTTAGATCATTCATTCACTTTCTGCACTGTAGGGTGGGTTCTCCTCTGTAGACATTTGGCATTGGCCACACTGGCGACCTCCTCTCAGGCAGGTGTGGTAAGATGGGTTAGCCTCCTCCTCCTATCGCTGGGAAAGAGGATCCCCTCCTGTCCTCCATGGCCTGTGTAGAGTCTCCACTGAGGCATTGCTGAAACGTGGGGCTGGTGCCTGCTGCTCCCTGGACATGTCCATCTTGCAGAGCCCTTACACATGCACGAATGAATGCCCGAGTGCCCGGACACGATGGCCGGGCGCATGACTCCCTGCCTGCCCCGCCATGTCATTCAGCGTCAAAAGCCCCGACTGCATAATTAGTGAACTCGGCTGTGCGGCTTGGCGAGTTTACCCGCTGCTCTCTGCGGCCGGCGTCCCTCCGACTTCCTGCGCCCACCACAGCACCAGGGCCCGGAGCAGTGAATCCCGGCCTCAGTCTCCGGAATGGAAAATTACACCCTGTGAGTCTACTGCCGTTACTGTGCCTGGGTTAGGGGGCAGCTTAATCCAATACTAAACTACCCCCCAAAAAAGTCGAAATATCAACTCGGGTTAGCATTTACGTTTGATGTCAAAGGCGCCTCAATTCACTTTATTTAACGTATTAATTGAGTTTCTATCTGCTGCGCAGGTACATCTGCCAATGAAATGATCAATATCACGATGTCACATGAAATCTGCAACACCGCGGAACATCTTCACGTCCCAAACTGGTTCTGCGCTTGTTGTAAAGTAGGAGCAACACCGTGACTACTTCCTGAACCGCTGCCTTGTCCATCCTCAAACCATCCCAGCCAAACAGCGCCGCAGAAGCGAAAAGCAGTTCGGACCCAACGTCCTTACTTTCCCCGGTTTTTACTGTGTTTTTCCTTCCGGGAGACTCACTCCCGAGCTGACAGGCCGGCGTCCCAGCGCAAGCCAATCCCAGGCGCGAGTGGATAACGCACTCCACGAAATAAAACGTCAAAGCTCGATTGAAAAGCACCGGGCCTGTATCTCGGCGCAGGATCTTACACCCCACGCAGGCGGGCGCGCACCCAACCCGGTCGGGCGTAAAATAGCGCGCGATGACCTCGGGCAAGCGTCCCCACATCACCGCGCACTCGTGCGATATTTCAATTATTAGTTAATATTACCGTGCATTCATTTATTTCAATCAATTAACTAAAAGCAATTTTTCACTGCCCGTACAAACCCTTACGGTGGGCGGGAGGGAGAATAGACCAGGCGGCCTTTGGGTTTTTTGAGGGAATCTCATCCCCGGGCGGGTTGACATTTCCAACAGTGATTTTTTAAAAATGTAAAAATTTTTAGATGTAATTTTTAAAATGTCTCTGTTCATGTGACCGAGCCACACGGCGGGGGGGACGTTTTTCTCCGATTTTTAAAATCTTCATTTCGGTTTCTACAAACTTTCAGCCCCCTGAGCTAGCTCTGTGCCTTCGGGGAGGTTTCAGTGAGCGCACCCCCCTGCGCATGTCTGCACCCCGGCGCTCGCCTTCCTCCCGCTCCCATCCCGGCAGCGCTGAGCTTCTCAGCGTGCGTTTCACGCTGGCCGGCCATTAATTGGCTATCCAGCATGAAGTTGCGGTTGGGGGGGGTCGATCGCGGCCGGCAGACTGTTTCCCAGAGCGGGTCTGCCCGCCAAGCCCACCACATCCGCCCAATGACCCAAAAATCCCGCCCTTTGTGTTTTTCACTGCGCTTGTGTGTGTGCATCAGTGGGTGTATCTGTGTGGAGATGTGGCTGAGTACACCTCTGTGTATGCGGGTGTGTGGATAAATGTATGTGGATGTGTGTGCGCGCGTGTGTGTAGTTGTGTGTGTGTTTGTGTGTTTATATGTGTGTGTGTGTGTTTGTGATTGTGTGCTTACGTGTTTATGTTTGCGTTTGTGTGTGTTCATGTTTGTTTGTATTTGTGTGTGCGTGCATGTGTGTTTGTGTGTGTGTGTTTGTTTGTGTGTGTCTGCGTGTGTATTTGTGTGTGTGTGTTTGTATTTGTGTGTGCATGCATGTGTGTTTGTGTGTGTGTTTGTTTTTGTGTGTCTGCGTGTGCGTTTGTGTGTGTGTTTGTATTTGTGTGTGCATGCATGTGTGTTTGTGTGTGTGTGTTTTTGTGTGTGTTTGTTTTCGTGTGTCTGCGTGTGTGTTTGTGTGTGTGTGTTTGAATTTGTGTGTGCATGCATGTGTGTTTGTGTGTGTGTTTTTGTGTGTCTGCGTGTGTGTTTGTGTGTGTTTGTATTTGTGTGTACGCGTGTGTGTGTTTGTGTGTGTGTTTGTTTTTGTGTGTCTGCGTGTGTGTTTGTGTGTGTGTGTGTGTGTTTGTATTTGTGTGTGCATGCATGTGTGTTTGTGTGTGTGTTTGTTTTTGTGCGTCTGCGTGTGTTTGTGTGTGTGTGTTTGTACTTCTGTGTGCGTGCATGTGTGTTTGTGTGTGTGTTTCTATTTGTGTGTGCGTGCATGTGTGTTTGTGTGTGTGTGTTTGTATTTGTGTGTGTGTGTGCATGTGTGTTTGTGTGTGTGTGTTTGTATTTGTGTGTGCGTGCATGTGTGTTTGTGTGTGTTTGTATTTGTGTCTGTGTGCATGTGTGTTTGTGTGTGTGTGTTTGTATTTGTGTGTGTGCATGTGTGTTTGTGTGTGTTTGTGTGTTCGTATTTGTGTGTGTGTGCATGTGTGTTTGTGTGTTTGTATTTGTGTGTGTGCATGTGTGTTTGTGTGTGTTTGTATTTGTGTGTGTGTTCATGTGTGTTTGTGTGTGTGTGTTTGTATTTGTGTGTGTGTGCATGTGTGTTTGTGTGTGTGTGTTTGTATTTGTGTGTGCGTGCATGTGTGTTTGTGTGTTTGTTTTTGTTTGTTTTTGTTTGTATTTGTGTGTGTTTGTGTACATGTGTATTCATGTTTGTTTGTATCTGTGTGTGCATTTGTGTGTGTGTTTGTGTGTGTGTGTTTGTTTTGGTGTGTCTGCGTGTGTGTGTGTGTTTGTGCCTGTGTGTTTGTTTGTACTTATGTGGGCACGCATGTGTGTGTGTGTGTGTGTGTGTTAAACAGGGTTGCCCTCACCTCTCCCAGACCTTCCAACTCACTCGTTCCTGAACAACTACACTCTTAGCCTGAAGCTGTTAAACATCCGCTGTTATTCTTTTAATCCCTATATTCTTTCCTACAATTTCACTAATCCTGATACCTACTTTTCTTGTATATCTTATATCAAGCAGAATAAAGTTTGCTAAAATATTCAGTAGCTTTTGCACAGGCATTAACCACTCTGTATCTGCGATCACCAGCTAATGAGGGTAATGTTTAAGGACAGAGTGTGAGAGAAAAGGGAGAAATCCACCTCAGAGCCGTGGATACACACCTCAAATTATATCTCAGGTCATTTAACCCCAAGACATCTAGAAATCCAAATCATCCTCTGAATCTCTGTTTTCACCATCAAGGCTTTAGTCAATCTGGAAGGTAGATTATCCATGGGGTTGAGTCTCCAAGGCAACTCCATAAGTCTGAATTAACATGAAAAAACGAGAACCATGAAAAAATGTAAGGTCAATGTCATCAAGAGATAAGAAGTCTCCTAATACCAGAGCTCAGAGGTTCTGCATATCAGGGGGCATTGAACAGGCTGGGGCTCTTGTCTTTAGAAGAGAAAAGGCTGAGGGGTAACCTGTGTTTATTTCGCTCCTCCTCAAATGCAGCTATTCTATCTGCTCCAACCACTCCACATGATAGTGAGTACCACGTTCTCACCACTCCCTGAGTAAAGAAACTGCTCCTGAATTCCCCACTGAATTTATCAGTGGCTATCTTATATTGCTGGGCCCTTTTTCTGGTGTTGGCCACAAGTGAAAACATCTTTGTTTAAAATGATTATCTATGCAACCTGTTCTCATAATTTACCCCTTTCCTTTTCATATGTCTGACTAACTCTCACAAGCTGATTCCAAGTAATATTCAGGACTAGATACAATAGGCAGAAAGCTATTTCATCAAGTTGGGGTGGGGGGGTGTCCAGAATAAGGGGGTGTAACCTTAAAATTAGAGCTAGGTTGTACAGGAGAGATGTCAGAAAATATGTCTATACACAAAGGGTAGTGGAAGCTTGAAACTCTTCCCCCACAAAAAAACTCTTGAAGCCGGGGGTCAATTGCAAATTTCAAAATTGAGATCGATGGAGTTTTGTTAGACAAGGCTACGAAGGTTTATGAAACCAAGGCCGGTAAATGGATTTCAGTCACAGATAAGACAAGACCTAATTGCATAGTGGAACAGGTTCAAGGGGCTGAATGGCCTCTGTCGTTCCAATGTTCTCTGAGTCTCTGAGGGACCTTAGTGGTGAGGCTGAAACCTCATTCACTGTAAAGCTCAGACCACTGAAGCCCTCCCAGTTTCCATATGAAGACAAGGGGCAATTTGTTTCCATTTGTTCTTTATTTCCATTTGATCTTTCGATTTTAATAAACAGAAGCTCAAGAGGCAAATACCAACACACAACCACAGCACCCCCCTCTGCAAAAAAAAAAGATATTTATAAACTGAAAAAGATTAACCAACAATTGAGATTTGTGCGGAATGCATTGGCCAAAGGGTAGACTCTGGATGTTAAGACAGAATGCAGGTTCTGGCCTGCTCCGGGAGACAGGTGTAACTCTAAACAGGACATCATCAAAAATCAAGGCTGACTGAAGAAAATCTTCGCAGCCACATTAAAGAAGCAAATGTCAACAGACATTAGACACGTTTTATTCTGCTTCCCTCTTGCTCTCAGTTTTCTCCTCTCCTAACTGGAGGGTATTGGAGTCTGGCCTCATAGGCCCTCATGCATCTGATACCAGGGAATAGCCAAATACAATTCTGCTCCAACTTTGTGTTCACCCAAACACACACACAAACACACACACACACTGACACACACGCACCCAAACACACACACACACACACACATACTGACACACACGCACCCAGACACATACACACACATGCTGACACACATGCAGCCAAGCACACATACATGCATACTGACACACACACACCCAAACACACACACACACATGCTGACACACACGCACCCAGACACACACATGCATACTGACACACATGCACCCAAACACACACACACGCATACTGACACACGTGCACCCAAACACACACACACACATGCTGACACACATGCACTCAAACACACACACACACATGCACCCAAACACACACACACACACATGCTGACACACATGCACCCAAACACACACACACATATACTGACACACATGCACCCAAACACACACACACGCATACTGACACACACGAACTCAAACACACACACACGCATACTGACACACATGCGCCCAAACACACACACACACACACACACAACACACACACACAGCGAATGTGGTACCATTATTCAAGAAGGGTAGTAGGGGTAAACCAGGTAATTACAGGCCAGTGAATCTACCATCAGTGGTAGGGAAACTAGTGGAAAAAATTCTGAGGGACAGGATTAATCTCCACTTGGAGATGCAAGGATTAATCAGGGATAGTCAGCATGGCTTTGTCAGGGGGGATCATGTATAACAAATTTGATTGAATTTTTGAGGAGGGGACTAGTTGTGTAGATGGGGTTAGTGCAGTTGATGTAGTCTACATGAACTTCAGTTATGCTTTTGACAAGGTCCCGCATGGGAGAATGGTCAAGAAGGTAAGAGCCCATGGGATCCAGGGCAATTTGACAAATTGAATCCAAAATTGGCTTAGTGACAGGAGACAGAGGGTGATGGTCGAAGGTTGTTTTTGCAATTGGAAGCCTGTGATGAGTGGCATACTGCAGGGATTGGTGCTGGGATCCTTGCTGTTTGTAGTGTACATTAATGATTTAGACGTGAATATAGGAGGTATGCTTGGTACGTTCACAGATGACATGAAAATTGATGGGGCTGAATTTTCCCCCCGTCGGGGGAGAAGTTGATGGGCACCCCCGATCGGAGGTGTGGTGCCATTTTACATGGGCGAGCCAATTAAGGCCTACCCAGTGTGACGTCCGCAGGGAAGCATCATGCACTCCCTGTGTGGGCGGGGACGGGGATTCCTAAAATCGAGAGTGCACTCATCTCCCTGAGGCTAAGTGCAGCCTCAGGGAGATCGGCTCTGAATGTGAAAAAGCTCAAAACAGAAAAATAAAATTTCCCTAATATGTCCCCTCATGCGACAATGTCACATGATTTGGGACATGTTCATAATTTCCAAAAAAACTTTATTAAAATTTTTAAAACCCTGCATGAAACTTCATCCCGCCCGTGGATGAGGTTTCATGTTTTTTCTAGTTCCTGCCAGGGCTCCTGGCCTTAAGGTTGGATGGGCAGGTCCTTTAATTACTTAATTGACCCTGTCAATGGCCTCAATTGGCCATTGACAGGTCAGCAGGCACACAGCTGATTTTGCTGCGCCCCCACCTTCCTGAAAATATAAATGTGGCGTGGTGATTTCGGGAGTTCCCTCCCGATGTCACTGCGCATCATTTTACGCGTTGGTGAGCAGGCCCCACCCCCGCTTGTCAATGGTAAAATCTAGCCCGTGGTGTTGTAAATAGTGAGAAGGAAAGCCTTAGAATACAGGATGATATAGATGGGCTGGTAAGATGGGCAGAGCAGTGGCAAATGGAATTTAATCCTGAGAAGTGCGAATCCTGAGGTGCTGCATTTTGGGAGGACTAACACAGCAAGGGAATACACAATGAATGGTAGGACCCTAGGAAGTACAGAGGATTAGAGGGACCTTGGTGTACCTGTCCATAGATCCCTGAAGGCAGCAGCACAGGTAGATAAGGTGGTTAAGAAGGCACATGGGATACTTGCCTTTATTAGCCGAGACAGAGAATATAAGAGCAGGGAGGTTATGTTGGAGCTGTATAAAATGCTAGTTAGGCCACAGCTGTAGTACTGTGTGCAGTTCTGGTCGCTACACTTTAAAAAGGATGTGATTGCACTGGAGAGGGTGCAGAGGAGATTCACCAGGATGTTGCCTGGGCTGGAACGTTTCAGCTATGAAGAGAGACTGGATAGGCTTGGGTTGTTTTTCTTAGAGCAGAGAAGGCTGAGAGGGGACCTGATAGACGGATACAAAATTATGAGGGGCATAGCTGGGGTAGGAATAGGAAGAAACTTTTCCCCTTAGCGGAGGTGTCAATAACCAGGGGACATAGATTTAAGATAAGGGGCAGGAGGTTTAGAGGGGATTTGAGGAAAAACATTTCCACCCAGAGAGTGGTTGGAATCTGGATCCCACTGCCTGAGGGGGGTGGTAGAGGGAGAAACCCTCACAACATTTAAGAAGTATTTAGATGAGCACTTGAAACGCCTTAGCATACAGGGCCAAGTGCTGGAAAATGGGATTAGAATAGATAGGTGCTTGATGACAGGTACGGACACAATGGGCCAAAGGGCCATTTATGGCTCTATGACGCACACATACATTTACTGTCAAACACACACACCCAAACACATACACACACACACACACACACACACACACACACACACTTACTGACACACACACAAACCCAAACACACCCAAACACACACACCCACCCAAACACACACACATACACATAGTGACACACACACCTAAACACACACACACACATACACTTACTGACACACACATAAACCCAAACACACCCAAACACACACACACACACACTTACTGACACACACATAAACCCAAACACACACAAACACTGACACACACCCACCCAAACACACACACATAGTGACACACACACACAAACACACACACATACACTTACTGACACACACACAAACCCAAACACACCCAAACACACACACCCACCCAAACACACACAAACACATAGTGACACACACACACACACCAAAACACATACATACACTTACTGACACACACACAAACCCAAACACACACACACACACAAACACACACACACCCAAACACACACACATACATAGTGACTCACACACACATCCAAACACACACACACACACTTACTGACACACACAAACCCAAACACACACACACACACACATACACATAGTGACACACACACACACCCAAACACATACACATACAGATACACATACACAAACAGACTCACAGACACGCACATGCAGATGTACACACACACATTGTTACGCACAGAGGAGAGATGGTAGGATGTTTCCCCCTTTCTCCACCTCTTGACTGACCGAAGACAGATGTGCTTTTAAAAGGAACAGGTGTTTCATCTCCTCGGATGCTGTAAATGTTAAGAACAGACAAATTACAGGTTTTCTTGTAAGCTTTTGAAAAGAAAAATAAATGTTTACCACTCAACACTTGAATGTATTTGCAACCGCACCCAGCCACTCACTCATAAAGACACACACACACACACACACACACACTTACACACACACACAAACAAGTAAAGATTGTGATTACAAAACAAGGCAGCATACCAGCATACACTTAGGTCTTAAAAGTCCAAAAATTCACTGTCACACTTGCTTCTCCTGAGATGAAATCCTGAAATGTTGAAGGCCTGTGATTGCTTTTTGATTCACTGAAGAATTTGAGGCTGAGGGTTGGTGAAGATGGATGTGAAGTGGTTTACTGCTTGGAATAGCAGGTTTCTCTTGCTTCGCTCCAGTCTGGGTGGAGTCAAACCCCTGTACTGAAAACTTGGTTTGGTTCCTCAGATAGATATGTAGAAGCCAGCCCGAGTTCTCTGCCTTTTGATGTTCTTAGACAGGGTCCTGAATCTTTGCTGATTTGGACCCTTCTCCCTCTACTGCTCCAAAAATGTGTCTTATTAAATGTCCCTTAACTGAAACCTTGTTTTTGTTCTATTTCCCATTGTCCTGACAAATGGTCTCTGACAACTTGACCATTGACACACTGTGATGGAATGATATTTTTAACATCCGTTCTTTTACTATTTTTAAATTAAACTTTTTAGGAAGCGGCTGGGGGGTGTTGGACAAGCAGGTGGCAGGTTCATCTTTCTGTTGCAGTGCCCTCCTACTTACTTACCTTACGCTGCAGGGGTTGGTGGCCCTCTCAAGCTAGAAGACGTCTGAATGGGCCACCAACCCTGAGAGTCTGCCCGCTGCCCTTAGTCGGGTAGGAAACCCATCTCCCATGCCAATTAAAGGCTCACCCATTCAAAAATCTTAACCTGGATCAGTTTCCACACACCACTCCCCTCCCCCACAGGAGGCAGGTTTCTGAGCCGAAACCAAACTTGGCCCCTGCTTTCTGCCTCTGCCCATGGCAAAAACTCAACCCACACACTCAAGCACATGCACACGTAGACAGACATGCACCAAACACTATTGTGTGTTGAATATTGCATTGTGCATTTTGTCCACCTGATGCTGCCATATGCACTTGTACCAGCAGAAGGAGTCTGCTAGGGAGAGATAAAGAAGGATTCATGTTTAACAGCTCATGCAGTTATAATTCTAATCTCTGACTGAATATATAACTGTTTCTGTTGCAAAAACTACACAAACACATACACACAAACAGGCAAACATGTATGCACTTTTCTGACAAGTGTCTCTGGATGGTGATTAAGACCAAGAGCCTGCTTTGTTTTGTCTCTCCCTCGACTTCCCACCTCCAACCACCTTACTTCTACTTTTCTGCTATTTGTTCGCCTCACACGGCTACATTTGGAGCAAATCTCTCTTGCACACTAGTTACAAAGAGAATGTCCTCTTTGTTAACCCCACTGGATGATTCTCAACTGTTCAAGAGCCAACAACCCTTTCCCTCCATTTCCAATATTTTTATAACCATTAAGCGAAAGTGCTCTTTGAAAATGTTGAAAATAATTTTCCTCCCGGGAGTTGCTCAGCATTGTGTCCTAATAATTAATCTTCAATCCATGAAAAGCCCAAGATTGGAGGGTTACCAACTCTAGTTCCAACTGTGGTCTGGTGAGTGCTCATGGAAACGTGTCTGTGTGGACAGGTAGTCTGTGGATGGGGTGGGGGGGTGGGGTTGGGGGGGGGGGTTGTGTTGGGGGGGCAGTGGGTTGGTGGGGGGGCTGCAGGGAGGCAGGGCTGGGGGAGAGCCAGGTTCAGCTCCGGAAGCTCGCCCGCAAAATACATGACCTTGGTCACACTGGCGAGGTGCTGACATCGCTCATGGAAGCTCTGCCAATGCAGGAGCAGATGCCGACAGGGGTGGCGAGAGGGTAAGGGGAGAAAACTGGAAGGTGAGAAGTCATTCTTGTTGATGTTATGTCAATTGCATTGTTAAGGTTAAGGATGAACAGGTGGAGGGTACTGATCAATTAAGAACCTTAAGCACATATAAAAAGGGACTGCTGGCACGGAGGGTGGGTTTGTAGGTAGGAGGCAAATGTATGCAATGCTGCAGTCTGTGAATAAACTGGCCATCAAGAAAAGGATTTGTATCTAGAGTCATTTTTCACCATCTGGTTGGCATCAATGTAACAATTCCCACCTGATATGCTTTCATTCTGAACAGTTTAAAGATAAGAAGGGGCCTCAATCAACAGTGTTTACAGAGAACAGGATTTCCTGAGCTGTGCATAATGGTGTCTTTATCTAAACTGAAATCTAAACTGTACCTTTCTGTTCTCAACCTTCAATGACCCCAAATTTTAGGAATACCATATCTTTATAGCCAGACATGAATGTTTCTATAATTACAATATGTGCGTTGTAGCATAATTTCTTATGTACATCTTGCAAACAGACATATATCATGCACACCCTCATTAGATCACAAAAGAGCCCATTGTTGTCAACAGATTGTGTGTACGCCACTTTATTCTAGTATTATAAGATGCTTCCTATAACGTGCACTGGCTTACTTGGTGAGTCTGGCTCCTGGGACCAATACTCCAACGTGAAATGAAATGATTGGGTCAGACCTTCCGTGGCATTGTCAGATTGCCACTCTGCTCGTTTTTACCTACCTTAGTCGGGAGCTGCACATTTCTCGCCCGACCTTCTGACTCAGGCCCGCAAGGGACCATGCCACGTACCGACTCCTGGGACTCTTCTGAGCAGTGTAGCAGAGTCGAGGGAAGTGAAGCCACATCCCCTTTTTGCAGCAGCAGTTGCTGTAAAGCAGGTAAGTTTAAAGGCCCAGCCACTTTGACAAGCCAGGGAGAAGGTAAAGTGTGTAAGGTAAGTGGGTATGGTGAGGGGGGGTGGTTGGGGTGGTGGGGGTGGGAGGGCGGGGGTGGGTTGGGGGGTAGGGTGGAGGAATGGGGGGGAGGCGGAAGGATAGGTCGGAGGGGGGTGAGACAGGTTGGGGGAGTGGGATGGGTCGAGCTAAGTCGGATGGATCAGGGTGTTCAGGTGGTAGTCAGGGGTGGGTGGGTAGTCAGGGGGTGGGGGCAACCAAGGGGTGGGGATAATCGGGGGTTGGGGTAGTCAGGGAAAGGGGAGAGTTGAGGGGTTAGTCAGGGGGTGTGCAGGGTAGTCAGGGGTTGGGGAGGTTAGTCAGGGTGAGAGGGTGGGTGGTGTGGGGAAGGTAGTCAGGGTTCCAGAGGGGATGGAGGGTGTAGTCGGAGGTGGCTCCATGGAAGCGGGGGGGGGTGGGTGTGATGGAGGGAGGTCGGGCAGAGAGTTAGTAGTATAGTTACCCAGGAGTTAAAAGTGTTTTTAATTCTTCTAACATTTCCTGGGTAGCTATTCTGCTATTCTGCTAAGAGAGTCAGAACCATCCGATTTAAATGGGAATATCAGATGGTTCCCAGTGCAGGGTAATTGCTCATCAGAACTCTGAACTTCCCGGGCAATTGCCATGCATTCCTTGCATGGGGACTCCTGGGGGGGTCATCCCGCACATCTTCTGGGGCACCTCCCAGGTACAACTCCACCTCCACCCCCCCCACCCACCCCCCCAACCCCCACCTCAGCCCCACCCCCACCCCAGAGGAACAGAATTTCTGGGCCATTATCTATAACAGCAACAATTTAGTTTTCTGTAGCACTTTTAATGGGCACATCACAGCAGGTTAAGGAGGTCAGACACTGAGCTAAAGAGTGAGAGATTAGTTAGAATGTGGAAATTGCTACCACAGGGAGCAGCTGAGATGAATAACGTTGATGCTCTTAAGGGAAAGCTTGATGAACGCATGAGGGAGAGAAGAGTAGAAGGTTATACTGATTGGATTAGATGAGGGAAGGGAACAGGCTAATGTGGAGCATCAATACTGGCATGGACCAATTAGGCCTGTTTCTGTGCTTTAAATTCTATGTTGTGAGGAAGGGTGAAATTTGTAATTTTAAGGAGGGTCTTTAAGGAGGAGAGAGACATGGAAAGGTTTGGGAAGGGAATTCCAGATCCTGGTGCCTAGGTGGCAGGAAGTAAGATTTCTAATGATGGAATCAAGAAAGGAGTTACAAAAGAGACCAGAGTCAGATGAATGGACAGTTCTAGTGGATTTAGAGGGCTGGACAAGGTTACAGAGTAGGAAGTGGGTGAAGTTATGGTAGGAACCCAAGAATGAGAATTTTAAATTGAAGGTATTGAGGGACCAGGAACCAATATTTAAACATTGCTAGAGTGCTGGGTTTTGTTTATTGGACCTGATTTGAAACACTGTCCAGAATAAGGGGAATAAGGCTCTTGTCTGTCTTTGAGGCAACATGGGGCCACAACACAAAAAAGGCCCTAATTAGGTGTTAATTTGGCACAAAATTGGCAATCTTACTCAGAAGGCAAAAGATTAATGGGTGATTGGAGGAAGGTTTGTAGTGGAGTTCCCCAGGGATCAGTGTTGGGACCCTTGCTCCTCCTGAATTATATAAATGACCTAGACTGTGGTGCGTAGGGCATGATTTCAAAATTTGCAGATGATACAAAGATTGGAAATATTGTCAACTGTTATGAGGATAGTCTTGAACTTCAAAAAGAGATGGTGGATTGGGCAGACAAGTGGCAGATGAAGTTCAATGAAAGGCTTAACATATGAGGAACGTTTGAGGACTCTGGGTCTATATTCAATAGAGTTTAGAAGGATGAGAGGGGATCTGATTGAAACTTACAGAATAATGAAAGGCCTGGATAGAGTGGACGTGGGAAAGATGTTTCCATTAGTAGGAGAGACTAGGACCCGAGGGCACAGCCTCAGAGTAAAGGGAAGACCTTTTAGAACAGAGATGAGGAGAAACTTCTTTAGCCAGAGAGTGATGAGTCTATGGAATTCATTGCCACAGAAGGCTGTGGAGGCCAGGTCATTGAGTGTATTTAAGACTGAGATAGATAGGTTCTTGACTGGGAAGGGGATCAAAAGTTACGGGGAGAAGGCGGGAGAATGGGGTTGAGAAACTTTTCAGCCATGATTGAATGGCGGAGCAGACTCGATGGACCGAATGGCCTAATTTCTGCTCCTATGTCTTATGGTCTAAGTGTGAGGTGAGATCATTTTGGCAGGAAGAATATGGACAGACAGTATCAAATAAAGGCAGAAACTCTAAAGGAGGTGCAGGGACAGGGGGACCTTGGTGTATATGTACATAAGTCATTGAAGATGGCAGGGCATGTTAAGAGACCAGTTAATAAAGCATTTGTACCTTAGGCTTTATTAATAGGGACACTGAGTACAAGCGTAAGGAGGCCATGTTGAACTTGCATAAGACACTAGTTAGGACTCATCTGGAGTGCTGCGTCCAGTTCTGGGCTCCATACTTGAGGAAGGATGTGAAAGCATTGGAGAGAGTACAGAGGAGATTCACAAGAATGATTCCTGGGATAAAGAACTGTATGAGGATAGATTGGAGATGTTGGGACTGTTTTCCTTGGAGAAAAGAAGGCTGAGAGGAGACTTGATAGGTGTATTCTAGATCTTGAGGGGTATGGACAGGGTAAAGACTGTTCCACCCAAAGGAACATCAAGAACTACAGAGTATAGATTCATAATAATTGGCAAAAGGAGTAACAGTGATGTAAGGACATTTTTTTTCACCCAGAGGGTGGTTGAAGTCTGGAACGAACTTCCTGAGAGGGTGGTAGAGGCAGATTCAATCAAGGTATTCAAAAGGGAATCGGATTGCTACCTGAAAAGAGAGAATGTCCAAGATTACAGGGATAAGGCAGGGGAGTGGGAGTAGGTAGAATGCTCTTTCAGAGAGCTAGTGCAGACTCGATGGGCCAAATGGCCTCTATCTGCACTGTAAAGATTCTGTGAATCGTTGTGAGCAATGGAAGAATATTCGACTGTGAAGATACAAATTGGGGGAGGGTATGTAGTCTCCTCTAGGATAGGGCCTAAGATGCTGTCTTGTGGGGGGGAGAGGGAGATTTATTCTGAACTTATCCTAGAAGCGATGATAGTGTCCGAAAATGGAATTATTATGGCTCACCTGGATGAGCACAAAACCTTTCACACAAGAAGAGTTTGAACAAGGAGCAGCTGATCTATAAACCAACTTTCATTTTGAGAGATGAGGTAAATATTTGTGCTGTGATTTCTATTGAAATGTGCATCCCCCTCAGGTACATGCGCATGAGCCCCTCTATTGTAAATATAGCCTGTGCTGATGCACTGCCGGTAGGGCCTCACCTGCTGTCAAATACATCCGACCTAGGCCTAGTCGATCCACAAAGGCTTGAATTACAGAAATCTGCAGCCTTCTAGTTCAAAGAAACAAAATGACGGAATACATAAGCAAAAACGTAATGTTTGTCCTTGTGTAGCTCGGGAATGTCAAGATTCCTGCCTGAAGGATTGGGCCAATTGCCCTTTAAGAGACAAAACTGAGTTAGTTCGTTGCTCCAGTCACACTTTCTTAAGGAGCAGTCATGGACAGAGCAGCATTATATTCACAAAACCGGAACCCGAATCAGTTGCTATGAAGCTCATGACCTCCAAATGTCCCAAATGCTTTACAGCCAGTGAAGTTTTTTTTTTGAAGTGAGGGGGCACTTTTGTAATGTAGGAAATGCGACAGCAGATTGACACACAACAAGTTCCCACAAGCAATGATGTCCGAATAGCCTATTTTTACTGAGTTGATTGAGGGATAAATATTGGCCAGGATCCCAGGGACAGCTCCCTTGCTTTTCTTTGCTGTAGTGCTCTGGGATCTTTTATGTCCTCAGTTCAACATTTCATCCAAAAGATGGCACCTCTGACAGTGCAGCACTCCCTCAGTACTCTGGGAGTCACAGCCTGGATTATATGCTCAAGCCTCTGACTTGCTAGTTCTGTCAGTCCTCTCCCTGGGCCCTGGGCTCACACAAGAACACATATTTTACCTGCATCCCCTAACATGAATAATCCCAAATTTCTAAATCTAGATTCTGAGACCACCTTAAGTCCTAACAATGAAAACAAAGTGCAATTATATAACCGCTTTAATGTGGTGAAACCTCTCAAGGCATTTCACAGATGTGTATGAAACAAAATTTGGCACAGAGAGTTAAGAATTATTAGGACAGGTGACTAAAACTTTGGTTAAAAGAAGTAGGTTTTAAGGAATATCCTAAAGGAGAAGAGGTAGGCTAGGTTCCGAGAGGAAATTCCAGTGTTTGGGGCCTGAACAGCTGAAGGCATGGCCACTATTGGTGGAGTAATCAAAATTGGGGATGTGCAAGTCACTAGAATTGGAGGAGAGCAGATGTCTAGCCAGGCTGTAAGGGGCTGCAGGAGGTTACAGAGTTAGGGAGGGGTGAGCCAATGGGGGGTTTTGACAAGAACGTTAAGCCTTTGAATCAACTCCGAGTCCTTAACTTGCACCCCGTACAGGAATTCTTCATAATGACAACTCGAGGTTTTCAGAACATTGTTGAGGTCAACCATTTATATTTATATAGCACCTCATCACTTTGTCAAAATATTTCAAAGTTTCTCACACAGTGACTCACTTTGTGGAACATTAGCGGTAACAATTATATAGGTAAACAGTCAATGATCAAAAGCATCGGCTGGCAAGGCCATTTATTGCCAGGACATTCAGTTCAAATTCTATTTTGCTGATGTTGCTGAAGTGCTGAAAGCGCTTTTTAACTGATCTGATCAATGAAAGCCAATAACTGGGTGTTACTGAGGCTAATAACACTGTGTGTTATTGGAAAAGTGCTGAAGAGAGTTGAATGAGGTCTAAGTCCAAAAAATCCTTTAATGGCATACTAACAATCATAGTGTATACAGAGATTTCCAGCAATGATTTCAAAGGCTAACAAGGAGATTAGTTAATTAGGTGGAGAGTTGACCTGACCTCGAAGGAAAGTTCACGAATAGCTTAACCCTTTGGATGATCCTTATAGGGAGCTATGTGTCAGGGAGAATCGCAAGCCCAACGGAAACATTATAGGAGGCAGGAGTTTATACGGTGTCTTTCCAACAGTTGGAACTTTGGTTCAAATGGAGGCCAGACTTTATGGACAGAATCGTCCCGGATTTGCACTAAGTTGTGGTAGCGGGTGTATAAAAAGACACTCCACCCGCCGGCCGCAAAGGCAGATTTTTGCGCCATATTGTCCCCTTACCGTGCGTCCCACCTCAATAATAATGCATCCATGGGAAACAAGTCGGATTGCTGGAGGGTGGGCTCAGATTTTCCCGACACGCCGTGGCCTCATGCGCTTCCTCTACTTCATGTCTTCAAACCAGGACTGCTCCAAGCGACAGATGGCCGCAAGAGGTCCACCAAAGTCACCAATCTAGCCTGGGAGGCAATGGCAGTTGCGGTCAGCACTGATGAACCACAGAGGAGGTCAGCTATCCAGTGCAGGAAGAGGATGAATGATCTCATCCATTCCGCCAGCGTAAGTCAACCACCTCATCACTCTCAACTCACACACTCACAAACCCATCGCACATCCACAGCGATCTCATACCTCAAGGGACAACACCACTAACTCTCACACACACCCTCACATCTCAATCAGGCTCATATCATCTGGAGCTCACGTCCTCATCCTGTCCATGGCTCCGCTCACTATACAAACTTCCACATGGTGTCATGTGTCCTGCTCAGTCTCTCCATCTGTTTTCATGCAGGAGGAGCTGGCTCACAGCAGCAGGGAGAGATCCCAGACCAGTGGTGAAGTGGCCGGCATTAGGTCCCTCACTCACTTTGAGGATTGTGCCATCATGTGAGTGGTGTGGATGTAGACTGTACCCGCAGCAATGGTGAGGTTGGCAGCAAATACCCACGCGAGGATCCTACATCACATCATCCCTCACTCAACACAACTGCAAGTGCTCTCTCTCTCCTGCTTTTGACTCTGCTGCCATGCACTAATTATCTCTACTTTGGTTCACAGGGAGCTCCGCCAAGCAACCAATGCCCTCAGCCGGCCAGTCCCTCAGCTCCATCCACATCCTCGCCTCCAGCCAAGAGGGCACCTCCTCCATTGAAGAGCTGGAAATAAGCAGCGCTTACCCACACCCTCCACCAGCGCAGAGACACACACCTCAGTGGGACCTAGATCTGGAGCAGGCTGGTGGTCACTGTATGGACGTGTGTCCACAGCAGGAGGCAGGTTCAGCCGAGCTCTCCAGCACTCAGAAGACTGTTGGGGAAGAGGCACCCATGAGGTACGAGTCGGATGATGAGCCTCTGGAGTTGGCCTCACAGTGGAGAGTCAGCAGAAGGCTGGGGAACATCACACTGAGCTGTTGGAAGCCCTCAACAGAGTGACACGTGAGTCAGAGGAGTGCGTCCGCCTGCTCTCTGATGAAGTGGTGCCCACATATGTGCGCATATGGAGGCCTCCATTGGAAGGATGGTGGACGCCATAGAGACCCTGGTCCAGCAGAACGCGGAGATGCGCGCAGACCTGTACTCCATCACGGTAACCATGGGTGAGTTCCTGCAGTGGCCACGTGAGAGGGAAACTGGGCACCTCGACGTCCCTCAAGTGCTTCTTCCCCTCAAGGAGTCAGGCCGGGGCCCTCGGGCATCCAAAAGGAGAAGGAGTGCAGCTGGACACCCCTGAGTCATCCAATCAGAGATCTCAGAGGCTGTTCGCTCCTTCTGAGTCCCCTTTGCCTGTGGCCCTCTCAACTTCATTCTCTGTCACCGCAAAGGGAGCAGCTGGCCCACAGGAGGACAGCCAAAGCAAGCCGGGGCCCCCAAGGCCTCAGCTATCCAGAGGACACATGCCAAAGTCATCAGAGGCAACAGGGCCAACCATTGCACAGGCTGTCTCCACCCCTGCTGCAGATGTCAGGGCAGCACCTAGAAGAAGTGGTAGGCCATAAGTGGTTGCACAGGTGAACACATTATGTCACGTGATAATCTGAAAATATATTCACTTTCACTGAATAACGTGTAATGTTGCCTTTCAGTTTCATTTATAGGCTTCGTGAGTCCTCCCCCTGAATCCCCCCACCCCCATCCGACCACTAGCAGTTCAGCTGCATGTAGCCAAACCGGGAGTGATTCCAGAGGGAGAATTGTGTGCGGGGGGCAAGGCTTTTCGGAGCCTCATGCAAGCACTCACCCATGTGCAGAACCTTCATCTATCACACGCATCTCACTTTCCTGAGCTTTTACAATGCTGCCTGCTGGGGTTCTCTTTCAGTTGTCCATCTGAGCTGCATCTCCACCCACCCACGATTTAAGAACCATGGTTGTGGTCAAGCTTTTCATCAGCTCTCTCCTCCCCCAAGTTATCTATGTCCATCCCCCCACTGTCACCTTCCACCTCCCCACCGTTACCCTTAAGCCTGAACCCTCATCATTCCAGGATGTCCAGGTGAATATGCACGTCCCCTATCTTCCTGAAAATCCCAGGCCCATCCACACTGATCACCGCGACCTCTTCCTTCCCACCCCCACTATCCGTGTTTGCCTCTCTGTCCCCACCAACACCCTTGCCCCCTTTTTCCTGATACCGATGCACCCTCACCCTCCCCCCCCCACCAGCTCCCTGTGCCCCCTCTCATACTCGCCATTCCCTCCTACAATGTCCACCCTGAGTTCATTCCGCAGGAGACAGTCATCGACTCCACAGATCCCATGCAAGTCCACTTGGACATTCCACTTCCCTCCTTACTTCTTCCTCCACACTTACTCCCTCATCCCCCCAGACACCTTCCTCCCTCCTAACTTCCTCCTCCACCCCCCCCCCCCCCCAGGCATCATCCCCCCCCTCCAAATTCCTTCCTCCCCCTGGATACTTACTTCCCCCACACCAGCCTCACCACCTCCTGACACTTTTGATCCCCCCCAACCTCACCCCCCGACACCTTCGTCTCCCCCCCACAATTACACTCCCCTGAAACCTTCGCCCCCACCCTCCCAACCTCTCACCCTGCCCGCCCCTGCCCCCTACAACTTTGTCCCCGTGGTAAAGTGGAGTACCATGTACCTTTAAGAGAATGCAAGTGGACTAACCATGTGTCAGTACTGACCAATCAATGTACAGCGTGGGCTATTGGTTAACTGTAAATCTAGAGCTGGAGGCGGCTGTGGGAGCACACAATGATTTAGTGCTCTGCTCTCTGTTGCAATAAATAATCACAATTTGTTCTTATCTTGGTCTCTCTCTGTTATTGATAGCAAGCATCAACTAACAAGTGTATATGAAGGTGTGCAATTCGAGTTTACTCGACTAGTGAACTTATAGACTCAAGATATAAAAGTCCCTCATCTTCCAACCTCTCTCTCCCCCCACCCCGCATTACACCTTCCTCTCCCACTCACACCTAGACCTTCCTCTCGCACTCCCCCCGCCCCCCACCACCGTTTTGCAGATCATCTGCACCAGCCCATGACAAAATCCATGAAGTTCTGAAGCAGGCCCGAAGCATGCACGGAGACCATGGAACATGGTGTGAGCCCATGGCTAAATCCCTGAAACTCTGGAGCCTCAGTGAAGCTGCTGCGTGGAGACCTCTAACCTTCTGAGGGTTGCTTCAGGGCAGAGCCATGTATATGAGGATCCCAGCAGGCGATGCACGTGTTCCTCCAGGGTCTGGTCGCTGTAGAGCTCCAGCATCTTTTTCTCCTCGGATGTCCGCCGTCTGAGCAAGGCCCTAAAGGTAAAGTCCCGACTTCTGCACGTCACGCTTGTCCAGACACGTTTTGAGCTGGTGTGTTTCCCGCCAGTGTAACGGTAAATTGGGCATGGGTTGATGGTTCGATGCATCCCATTAGCGGATGAAAATCGAGTTCATGCCGGCCTCCAATGGGATTCGTGATCCTGCTGTGATTTGACACTGGCATGAAACTGGTTTTTGGCCTTCTCGCCATATTGTCCACTCACAGGCACCATGACACCCGCTGCCAATGGGAGCAGGCGATTCTGGCCTATAGCTAAATCTGGCATTTATATAGCACCTTTCGTAACCTCAGGGCACCTCATAACCAAATAAAATGTAGAGAAGTACCCAAATGTGCTCATCAAGGCTCCACAAACAACAATGAAATAAATTGGCAGATATTCTGTTTTTGTGATTGTGGTAAGGAGAGGGGCCTTGTCCCTTTAAGAGGATGCAAGTGTACTGATCATGTGACAGCACTGACGAATCACTGTACAGCGCAGGCAACTAGGAATGGTAAGTCTAGTTCTGGAGGTTTCTGAGTGAGCACGTATGGTCTGGTGCTCTGCTCTATGTCTCAATAAACCATCACTGTTTATTCTTACATCAGTCTCTCCCCATTATTCATTGCAAGCAGCAATTGATAAGAACATAGGAAGGCGTGCAGTTCGAGTTCGGTTGGCCAACAAACTCATTTACCCAAGACATAAAAGTGATGTTGGTTGAGTGATAAATTTAAGCCAGGTCACTGGGATAACCCCCCTGCTTTTCTTCGATTTATGGGATACATAAATCTAAAAAAGCAGATATGGCCTTGGTTTAACATCTCCTCTGAAAGACAGCATCTCCAACAGTACAGCACTCCCTCAGTAGTGTGTCATAGAGGCATAGAGGTCTACAGCACAGAAAAAGGCCCTTCAGCCCATCAAGTCTGCGCTGATCAAACAAGTACCTAACTATTCTAATCCCATTTTCCAGCACTAGGCCCATAGCCTTGTATACCATGGCATCGCAAGTGCACATCCAAATTCTTCTTAATGTTATGAGGGTTTCTGCCTCTACCACCCTTTCAGGCAGTGAGCTCCAGAATCCCACCACCCTCTGGGTGAAAAAATTCTTGCACACATCCCCTCCTGCCCCTTACCTTAAGTCTATTCCCCCCAGGTTATTGATCCCTCCACCAAGGGGAAAAGTTCCTTCCTGTCTACCCTATCTATGCCCCTCATACTTTTATACACCTCAATCATGTCCCCCCTCAATCTCCTCTGCTCCAAGGAAAATAACCCCAGTCTATCCAATCTCTCCTCATAACTAAAACCCTCCAGCCCAGGCAACATCCTGGTAAATCTCCTCTGCACTCTCTCTAGCGCAATCACATCCCCCATAATGCAGATTCCAGAACTGCACGCAATACTCTAGCTGTGACCCAACCAGCATTTTATACAGTTCCAGCATAACCTCCCTGCCCTTATATTCTATGCCTCGGCTAATAAAGACAAGTATCCCATATGCCTTCTTAACCACCTTATCTACCTGTCCTGCTATCTTAAGGGACCAGTGGACATGCACACCAAGGTCCCTCTGATCCTTGGTACTTCCCAGGGTCCTACCATTCATCATGTATTCTTGTGCCTTGTTTGTCCTGCCCAAGTGCATCAACTCACACTTATCCGGATTAAACTCCATTTGCCACTGATCAGCCCATCTGACCAGCCCGTCTATATCCTCCTGTAATCTAAGGCCGTCCTCCTCACTATTTACCACCCCACCAATTTCCGCGAACTTACTGATCAACCCTCCTACATTCAAGTATAAATCGTTTATGTATACCACAAACAGCAAGGGCCCCAACATCGATCCTTGAGGAGCCCCACTGGACACAGACATCCAGTCACAAAAACACCCCTCAACCATCACCCTCTGCTTCCTGCCACTCAGCTAATTCTGGATCTAATTTGCCAAATTGCCTTGGATCCCATGGACTCTCACCTTCATCATCAGTCTCCCATGCAGGACTTTATCAAAAGCCTTGCTGAAGTCCAAGTAGACTACGTCAAATGCGTTTCCCTCATCTACACGCCTGGTCACCTCTTGGAAAAATTCAATCAAATTGGTCAGCCATGACCTCCCCTTAACAAAACCATGCTGACTGTCCTTGATTAATCCCTGCCTCTCCAAGTGTAGATTAATTCTGTCCCTCAGAATTGCTTCCAATAGTTTCCCCACCACTGAGGTGTGCTGGAGTGTCAGCCTAGATGATGTACTCAACTCTCAAGAATGAGGCTTGAAGGTATCACTTACTGACTTGGAGGGAGCAGTGCCGGTTCTGAAACCCTTCGAGGTGGAACAGAAAAATAATTTGTGAGTACTGGACCATGGGACATTAAAAGCAGCACCTTACTCATGAGGCCGAAAAATAAAACAATTGAAGTCCAGCTGTTTTTTCCCATAGAAATGTAGCAGTCTCCTCTGTCTGCTGGCTGGAAGGATTCTGTCAGTAAAGAGTTCACAAGACCACAGTTCCACATGAGGGAGGTCATTCAACCCATCTTAGTTCATCCATCCAGATTGATCCTAGAGCAACGAATTGTTTCTCAAATGATTCTAGGGTTTCCATCTCCCCAGCTCAATCCTGGAGGCCCATGCCTTGCACTGATCACTCTGTGTGTGAAGAACTTCACAATATCAGAGCTAAATTTGCCTTTATTTTACTGTGCTCAGTTTTTAATGTAGAGTAACTTCCCAGTTTACGCTTTCCATACTGAAAAGATAGAAAGGCTTGCATTCATATGGCACCTTGCACAGGACATCCCAAAGTGCTTTCTAACCAGTGAAGTGTAGTCACTTGTCATGTAGAAAACGTGGCAGCCAATTTGCGCACAGCAAGGTCCCACAAGCAACGATGTGATAATAAGCAGTGATGGTTGTTGAGGGATGAATATTGGCTGGTCCATCAGGGAGACCTCCCTTGTTCTTGCTTTGAATAGTGCCATGGGAATTTTTATACTCACATCAGAGGGCACATAGGGCTAGTTTAACATCTCATCCAATTTCCAGTAGCATTACAGTGCAACACAGCCTCAGTACTGGACTGTCAGACTCCATTTTGGACTCAGGTCTATTGAGTGGGACTTGAACTCACAGCCTTCTGCCTCAGGGTTACCCACTGAGACACAGCTGATAGGATTTTGCTCGGGGACTCTCAGCCTAGCTCCTGGTGGGCATGAATTCAAAGCTCAAAGCATAATTCAACACTGCTTTGATGTTGATTCACTGGCATGTCTTAGAGAAGCCAATGGCTCTATTGAAAAGTCCTTGGGAGTTACCCTGCACTTCAGTGATTCCCTCACCAACTTTCTTCTCTCCCCTTGGAAGATGGGGGTATTTGGCTCATTTTGCTGGGAATGAGGCCGAGATTGGGAACTTAGTGAGGGAAGAACAGCTGGGAATCCACACCTGCTACATCCCAGGGGCTAAAGTCAGTGAAGAAAAAAATTGACAGCTGAGGAGTCCTTCAATGAAATTGTTCCACAAGAACAAGGATACTTTCACATTAATAGCAAACATCAACTTGATTTTTTTGATATATAGAGTTGGGAAGCCGTAATAAAAACTGAAGTTGCTGGAAATATGCAGCAGCAAGAAGCTAGACACCATCCTGGACAAAGCAGCCTGCATGATTGGCACCCCATTCACAAACGTTCCCTCCCTCTGCACAGTAGCAGCAGTGTGTACCATCTACAAGATGCACTGCAGGAACTCACCAAGTCCTCTGAGACAGCACCTTCCAAACCCACAACCAATACCATCAAGAAGGGCAAGGGCAGCAGACACATGGGAACACCACCACCTGGAAGGTCCCCTCTATATCACTCACTATCCTGACTTGGAAATATATCACTGTTCCTTCACTGTTGCTGGGTCAAAATCCTGGCACTCCCTCCCAACAGCACTGTGGGTGTACCTACACCACATGGAGTGCAGCGGTTCAAGAAGACAGCTCACCACCACCTTCTTAAGGGCAATTCGGGATGAATAATAAATGCTGGCCTAGCCAGCGATGCCTACATCCTATGAATGAATTAAAAAATAGCAAAACTGTAGAGAGGAAAGCTGGGTTTTTGCCTCATTATCAATGCCACTTGATGAAGGGTTTGCATGGGTTCCCTTCCCTCTTGTTGAATCCTTCTATCAGTTCCTGCTACCATTCTTATCAACTCTTCTGCCACCCAGGAATTGCTTTCTTCCCAACCTTTTTGCTGCAAGTGTCACTTAATAAACCTCCTGGAATAAAATAGACCCAACTAAGGATTAGAATTAGGCTGCAAGTGTTTGACGCTAGGGTTGGGTCTGAGCTTAGTATTGGGGTGAAGATTGACTTAGAGTCAAGTTTAGGGTTAGATAAAAGATTATGTTAGAATATTGCTGAAAAGAGAGACATGTTGCTGAAGCTTTTCATCTTGTGCTCATCAGGACAAATGCAAAAATACCAAATTTCAAATGATCACAACAATTTATACTGCAGGAGAAAAGGGTGACTTGCCAACCAATCAGCTCCCTTTCCTCCTTTAGTTTAACTTGTTGTGATGGTTTGAAATTTGTCATTCTTTTATTTGTCCTGATGAGTGCAAGATGAAAAGCTTCAAGAATATCTCTCTTTTCAGTAAGATTCAAGTTCTGTACTACCAAAGGATTGATACTGTTAAATTGAATTTAGCTTGTGGTAAATTTGTTTCTTTAAAGAGTGTTTATTTAAAAGAAGATGTCACAAGATGAATTTATGTTAGTGAGAGGGAATCCAATACTGTGATTGATGTATTTTTTTCAAATGCCTTTGATGTAATGCCCACCAAACTTACCGCTTCATTGCTCTCCTTCAGCATTGGCCGCACTGCCAATAAAGGGGCCAGAAAATTTGCAGAGTGAGGAACCTACGTTCTCAATTTAATGAGCTCTGCACAGTTATAAAACTGAACATGCTCCTGGAGGAGGAGCAGAACTGGCTGGAGATAAGGAATTAATAGGATGAGCTTGTTTGCATATGTCATAGATTAGAGCCATGCTAACATTGGTATACCAGGGAAGAGGCCAGTACAGAGTGAAGCACCAGCCATGTAGATGGAGGTGGCTGTGAGGTCAAAGACCTCTGTAGCAATGTTAACAACTTGCATTTATATAGCAACTATAGCCTTGCAAAACTTCCCAAAGTGCTTCACAGGAGCATGATCAGAGAAACTAAATTGACACCAAATCAAAGAAGCAGACATTAAGATAGCTGACTAAAAACTTGGTCAAAGAGATTAGAGGAAAGGAGTAGAGCTATTTAGGAAGGAAACTCCAGAGTTTAGGGCCCAGGGAACTGAAGGCATGTCTACCAATGGTGAGGCAAAGGCAGTGGGGGGTGCAAAACTGGCCAGTGTTGGCATTATGCAGAATCCACATAGGGTTGTAGGGCTGAAGCAAGTAATGGAGATAGGGAAGGGCAAGGCCATGGAGGGATTTGAACACGATGATGTTGCAGCGTCAGAAGTTTAATGATTTCTCCACCTCAGCAAAGATGAGAATTTTCAGATGAATAACGGGAAGGTAACTGAATTATAGATAAGCACATGGATAGTCACCAGAACAAGAGTCAAGGACTGCCTGTTAGGATAACACATGGACAACAATTCCCTTACCCCAAAAGCATAGTTACTCATCAGTACTTCATTTCAGTGTTTTATATTGTGTATTTTATGCTCCATAACTAAGGTCCTTGCTCCCATGCGCCTACTATTACTACCTACCATACTACTCCAGATTGTTTGAGGTTACAGCGCCTGCAGCTTTTATTACCAGGCATCCCTCCTGCAAAAGATGTCCTATAAGACCAATGGATGCAAACTACAGGAGGAGGCCATGTCAATGTTCAACATCTGACCACAAGAAGAGGAAACAATGCCTCTAATTAGCTTTCACACTGGCCTGGCAGTTGGACTGGAGATGTGCCTCTAGTGTATTGGTGAGAGCATATACCCATTTGGCTTTTAATATTTCTATGTATCCTTCATTCTCATCACCAGCTACTCTTCTTCATAGGCTGATGACAGAGCGCCACACAATGATGTGCCAGTGCTGTTTTGTTTCCTCCAGGTACCATGCTCTTGCCCCTGAGTTAGGAGGCTGTGTATTCAAGTCCTGCTCAGAAACTTGAGTGCAGAATATATGCAGACACTTCCGGTGCAGTATTGAGGGTGTGCAGTGCTGTCAGAGGTGCTGTCTTTCCAGTGAGGAACTGGGTGAGAGAGACCTTTGATGGGATGAGACTTCCAAAGGTGCATTTTTAAAATGCATTTATGGGATGTGGGCACCGCTGGCTGGACCAGCATTTATTGCCCATCTCTAATTGCCCCTGAGAAGGTGGTGGTGAGCTGCCTCCTTGAACCGCTGCAGTCCATGAGGTGTAGGTACACCCACCGTGCTGTTAGGGAGGGAGTTCCAGGAAAGTACGCAAAGTGTTTGTCCCTTAGGTGTTAAACTGTCGTGGCTCTTGTTCTTCATGACCTGAGCCGGCAACGTTATCATCCCCCTTACCCAATTCTGCCCTTTCAGGACCACTGTATTGCGAAGTATGAACCCCATCCCAAAACAGGAAGGACTCCTGATCCAATGACCTTTCCATGTTCCTAAATCTTCTTATGTGCATTATCTGTGGCATGTTACAGTCGGGATAATAAGAGATCTTAAGGGGAAATTAATACCAGGGTCAGAAGCTTTGAGGACTAGGGTGGCTAACATCTGGTTAAATATTTCCTGATGTTTCACCGTAAAGAATCATAGAATGGTTACAACACAGAAAGAGGCTATTTGGCCCATCGAGTCCGTGCGGTTCTCTACAAGAGCAATTTAGCTAGTCCCACTTCCGCACCTTTCCCCTGTAACCATGCAAATTTTTTTTTTCTCTTCAGGTGTTTATTCAATTCCCTCTTGAAAGCCTCAGCTGAATCTGTCTCCCCCAACACTCTCAGTTAGTGCGTTCCAGATCGGGACTCCTCAATGTGTTAAAAAAAAATAATTCCCCATATTGTTGCTGCCTGTCACTTCAAATCTGCATTCTCTCTTCCTCAACCGTGTCTACCCCTCCAGTTAAACAGTTTTTTGTCCCCTCTCCAATATTATTAAATGAAAGCGATCAAACATCATGAAAAAAAAGCCCCTGGAATGTTTCTCCCAGGTTGATCCCAGCAGTGTTCAGGGGATGATTTTTTTTTAATTCCTGGAGGCTCCAGGGCAGTCCTGCAGGGTTGGCAACCCTAATTTGTGGGAGATCATGTGGCAACACTGTTTTCCCAGCAGGGAAGTGAAGGCAAAAAGGACAGAGAGGGGCCCAATTTAACCCCTGGACAGCTGATTCTAAAAGATCCCGCAGTGAAGCTGTCCCGTGCGCTAATACAGGGCGACTACAAAGCTTTTTTACATCTTTACATCTGTTAATCCTGCCCATTTAATTGAAAGGCAGCAATTATCTCTCGCACATAGTGTGGTGTTCGTCTCTTTAATGAGAGGAAGCAATGGTTATAGTGACCTCTATGGACGATAGAGTGAAATTGCCCTGCTGCTTCCTCAGAAGTTTGTTTTGCTCTGTGAAATGTGCTTACACAAAAATGCCTTAAAATTTTAAACAACCATGCTAATGTCGGAGCAGATTTTCAAATGTATTAACTGCAAGCGATATGGAGAAATGATAAAAAGGGTGAACCAATGGACACTTTTAAAATAGTGAAGGTTTTCGATAGGGTAAGCTCGGAGCCAGTGTTTCCACTTGTGGGAAAGAGCATAACTAGAGGCCATTAATATAAGACAGTCGCCAACAACTCCAATACGGAATTCACTGGAAACTCCTTCACTGAAACGATGATGAGAATGTGGAACTCGCTACCACAGGGAGTGTTTGAGGTGAATGGTAAAGATACATTTAGGGGAAAGCTAACAAAGTATCTGAGGGAGAAGAGGCTATGCTGACAGAGTGAGATGAGGAAGGATGGGAGGAGGCTCAACTGAAGCATAAACGCCAGCATGGACTGGCTGGGCCAAATGGCCCGTTGCTGTATATTCTAATTGCTTCTAGGTAAATGAAACCTCTACGGTTCTTTCACATCAGAAGTGTCCAATTCAGTCATTCTTAAGCATAAGGCTATCGTAGGCATGAGTTAAAAACAAAAACAGAATTACCTGGAAAAACTCAACAGGTCTGGCAACTTCGGCGGAGAAGAAAAGAGTTGACGTTTCGAGTCCTCATGACCCTTCAGCAGAACTGTTTTTGTTTTGAATTTCCAGCAGCTGCAGTTTTTTATTTTTATCTCTTTGTAGGCATGAGTTAGTTGGTGGAGCTCTGCATTCCGAGTCCAAGGTTTGTGGATTTAAACTTGAATTGTATATAATCAGCACTGACACTCCAGTGCAGTTCAGTCTCATTGTCAAAGGTGCCATAAAGCACAGATGTGTCTGCTTGTTCAGTGGTCCCAGGTGATGTAGGGCACCACACCGCACCTTTACAAGGTGAACAGGGAATTTCAGCAGTTTCTTCATCAACATCACCAAGAATGGATTTACAGGTGCTACTTATTCGTCTCTCTATTGTTTGTGAGATTTCATTGTCAGCAGAGAAAATGTCTAAACTCACTGTAAACTCAAGTGTTGTAACATTCCACAGGACACATCTACCTGTAGGTGTCAGTGTGGCTCAGTTAATACCAATGTCATTTCTAAATCTGGAAATCATGGGTTTAAACCTCACTTGAAAGACATGAGCATATAATCCAGGTGTAGTAATTGTAAGTTTAACCTTTTCTTACTGTTACGGGGGTCATGTGACTATACAGACAAATCAGCCCTAAGCCCGGGGAATCTTAGGAGCGGATCTCTTTAGCCTTGGTCTTGGAACAAGCATGTAGCTTAGTTTCATCTACAAATATTTTACTGTCTCTTACAAGAAAGCAGCCCTGCATTCTAAGTTTTTTTTGGAAAAGTATACTTTATTCATAAAATATCTGAAAGAACGTTACAAAACATTTCTAAATGGCCATCACAAAAAGTGCAGTCATATTCAACTTTTACACATGGGTCACGAGGTGTTTCAATACAATCAATGAATATTACAATCCTTTCAATATGGCCATTACAGACAGTCAGAGAGTGCAATAGGATTGGAGATATCAACATACATCATGTTGCACTCTGAGGTGCTTCAATACAATTATAATACAATTAGTATTCACTACATACATTCATTGTGAGCTGTACAGCCCGAGGGGTCTATATAGTTCCCAGCCCCTCGGTGCACCATGACAGAAAGGTCTTAGACAGTGACCTTTCCCCATTGCGCCTCTGCAGTGATTGTCCCAAGCTTTAGTGTGTCCCTCAGCATGTAGTCCTGGACCTTGGAATGTGCCAGTCTGCAACACTCGGTCGGGGACAACTCTTTGTACTGGAAGACCAACAAGTTTCGGGCAGACCAAAGAGCATCTTTCACCGAGTTGATGATACTCCAGCTGCAGTTGATGTTTGTCTCAGTGTGTGTCCCTGGGAACAGCCCGTAGAGCACAGAGTCCTGTGTCACAGAACTGCTCGGGATGAACCTCGACAGAAACCACTGCATCTTTCTCCAGACCTTCTTTGCAAAGGCACAATCCACAAGGAGGTGAACAACGGTCTCGTCCCCACCACAGCCACCTCAAGGACAGCGTGCAGAGGGGGTGAGACTCCTGGCGTGTAGGAAGGATCTGACCGGGAGGGCCTTTCTCACCACCAGCCAAGCTACATCTTGGTGCTTGCTGGAAAGTTCTGGTGATGAGGCATTCTGCCAAATGACTTTGACAGTCTGCTTGGGGAACCTTCCGACAGGATCCACCATCTCCCATTATTCCAGGCTGACATGCCAGTGCAGTACTGAGGGAGTTCTCCACTGTCAGAGGTGTCTTCTTTCAAATGGGACATTAAACCAAGGTTCCATCCACTCTTTCAGGTGCATGTAAAAGACCCCTAGCACTATTCAAAGAAGAGCAGGGAAGTTCACCTGATGCCCTGTCCTTTTGACCAAAGTCACTAAAAATGGATGATCTTGCTGTCTATCTTATTGTTGTTTGTGGGAGCTTGCTGTGTGCAAATTGGTTGCTGTAGTTTCTACATTACAATTGTGACAGCATTTCAAAAGTACTTTATTGGCTGTAAAGCACTGTGCGACATCCTGAGGTTGTGAAAGACACTACATAGATGCAAGTCTTTAATTATTGCGCTTGGGTGTACTGCATCGCGTGAGTGCAGTGCAGAGAAAATACTGCCACTGCAGTATTGGGGGTGTGCTGCACTGTCAGAGGTGCTGTCTTTCAGATCCAATGTCAATTGCAGCCCTGTCAGCCCTTTGAGGTGAACATAAAAGATTCTGCTGCATTATTTTGAAAACAAAGCAAGGTTTCCAGGTCAATATTTATTCATTAACCAACATCACTAAAGTACAGATTACCTGGTCATCCCAGTTTGTGGGATTATGCTGTGTCTGAACTCACTGCCATATTTCCCACATCACAAGAACATTTCCTCTGATGCTGTGAAAAGCAGTATGTTAATGCAAGTCTTTCTTTTTCTATTTCCTCAAAAATCTCTATTAAATTTCCAGATGTCAAGAATCCATCCTGACCTTGCTCAGTCAGCCCCCCTGAGAGAAGCCAGCCAATCGGAGGCCAGCACACTGTCAATTGTGGTCAGGGCCACTAAGGGAGTGGCAGTTGCGGGTGATGCATCCACCAGAGGCCCAGGGTGACTGAGAGACCCAGGCCGCAGGTGAGTGAGTGTGGCCTAAAGGTCGCAGGGCGAGGGTCACGGGGGAGGGGCACTCAGCAGCAAGGACAGGAAGATGGCCTTCCCAATGCCAGGTCTCTCAATCAGGCACTGAGTGCCTCTGAATGAAGGAACCCACCCCTCCTCCACCCCCAACCACCAGGGAGCCCGCAAGCAGTCATGTGATCTGACATCATTATTACATCAGAATCGTGTTTGCTTCTTATGTTAATCGTCTACTCTACACTTTCCCAACCCAGACTTAATCGGGGCAGAGAGGGAAGGCCCCACTGGGGCATCCCCACCCTCCTGTCTCAAGCTCGTCTCAGGGGAAGACATTAGATTCCACCCATGGGTCTTTTGGTATTAGTTGAGGCAAATGGGAGGAGAGAGGGTAACAGAGAGTGAGCGAAAAAGGGAGACAGAAAGACAGTGGAGTTCATAATGAGGCCGAGGCCAACAGATAGAGATAGGAAAGTGGGGCATAGATAAAGATGCTTTTTTTATTCATTCATGGGTTGTGGGCATCACTGACTAGGCCAGCATTTATTGCCCATTCCTAATTGCCTTGGGGAAGGTGGTGGTGAGTTGCCTTCTTGAACCACAACAATCAATGTGATGTAGGGTACACCCACAGTGCTGTTATGGAGGGAGTTCCAGGATTTTGACCCAGTAACAGTTAAGGAACAGCAATATATTTCCAAGGCAGGATGATGTGTGGCTTGACGGGGAACTTCCAGGCGGTGGTGTTCCCATGTGTATGCTGCCCTTGACATTCTGGATGGTAGTGGTTGTGGGTTTGGAAGGTGCTTCCTAAGGAGCCTTGGTAAGTTCCTTCAGTGCATCTTGTAGATGGTGCACACTGCTGCCACTGTGAGTCAGTGGTAGAGGGAGTGAATATTTGTGGATGGGGTGCCAGTCAGGTGGGCTGCTTTGTCCTGGACGGTGTCAAGCTTCTCAAGTGTTGTTGGAGCTAGACTCATCCAGGCAAGTGGAGAGTATTCCATCACATTCCTGACTTGTAGATGGTGAACAGGCTTTGGGGAGTCAGGAGGTGAGTTACTCGCCACAGGATTCCTAGCCCCTGACCTGATCTTGTAGCCACAGTATTTATATAGCTAGTCCAGTTCAGTTTCTGGTCAATGGTAACCCCCAGGATGTTGATAGTGGGGGATTCAGTGATGGTAATGTCATTGAACATCAAGAGGCGATAGTTAGATTCTCTCTTGTTGGAGATGGTCATTGCCTGGCACTTGTGTGGCACGAATGTTACTTACCACTTGTCAGCCCAAGCCTAGATATTCTCCAGGTTTTGCTGAATTTGGACATGGACTTCTTCAGTACCTGAACATTGTGCAATCATCAGCGAACCTCCCCACTTCTGACCTTATACTGGAAGGAAGGTCATTGATGAAGCAGCTGAAGATGGTTGAGCCTAGGACACTACAATGAGGAACTCCTGCAGTGATGTCCTGGAGCTGAGATGATTGACCTCCAACAACCACAACCATCTTCCTTTATGCTAGGTATGACTCCAACCTGTGGAGAGTTTCCCCCCTGACTCCCATTGACTCCAGTTTTTCTAGGGCTCCTTGATGCCACACTCAGTCAAATGCTGCCTTGATGTCAAGGGCAGAAACTCTCACCTCACCCTAATTATCTCAATTATACTTAATGATTAGACATGATTCTTACCCGGGCTCTGAATGTAAGAGTTGCCATTTCAGTGCCTGGGCACAGAGCCATCTACTGGCCTAGCTTTGTAATGCAGTTAAGGGAAATCTTGGTGGAAACATAAGAGAGCAAAGCAAGGAAGGATATGTCAATGGGGTGAGATAAAGGAGGAGTGAGAGGGCCCTCGTGTGGAGCATAAACATCATCATGGGCCATTGAAGTTGAATAGCCTGTTTCTGTGTTGTACATTCTATGTCATCCTCTGTAAGTTGACTGAAGGCTTGAGTTTTCAATGGGATCTCACACGGTTGACCTTCATTAACCCTCTCCCCATGACCCTGCACCCCAACCAAAATAGCGAATGGAATTTGCCCCATTGGAACAACACATTCAATAAAATTTTTGTCTTCTTTCAAATCAGTGCTATAGGATGATTAGTTTACAGAACAGACGAGTGATTAGGGTATCTACACTCAGAAGAAGTTGATTCAAGCAGCTTCACAATCCCTTATGCAACCCACTCAATTTCAGAACTGGCTACCCCAATATGCCCAGAGCAATCAGCCAAAGTCTTTCAAAGGGAGTACTCAGAGGCTGGACTAAATTCAACCCCGTAAGATGCAGGATGAAAAGGTACCCATGTAGCTCAATTCCTTACATAGTTTGGGCCCTCAGTGAAGTAGTTCAGTGATTAAATCTATGGGCTGAGTTTTCTGGCTGGGGGGCGGGGGGGGTGCAGAGTCGGAGCGGGCGCAGGTGGGCACAGACCTGATTTCCACCCATGATCAGGGCCGTGCCACCATTAAAAGCGGGCGGGACAATTAAGGCCCGCTCAGGATGAATCACAGCTCCTGAGGGCAGCGGGAGTGGGCGGGCGGTGGAGGGTCTGCAATGACCACCGGGTCCAATGGCGACCCGGCCGCCTGTTTTAAAAAGTTGCTGCAGCCTTTCCAAGGCTGTGAATCACGGCCAGTGGGAGGGTTCCCCAGAGCGCTGCTGGTGAGCAGGCCAGGCAGGAGGGTAGGGCAGGGTGGGGGCGCTGTGCCCTTGCTTTTCTGATAATTGCCCTGCTGCCCTCCTCCAGGAGGTGGCAGCACAGCGGGAGGTCCTTGTACCCCAGGTCGGTAGGAGGAGCCCCCCCCCACGCCACATGACCAAACTTTCCTGTGAGGAGCTGGCAGATGTGGTGAGCTCCCACGACGTGGTGTGACACATATGGATCCAGTGTCACAAGCGCTTCAACGACCTATTGCGCTCGGGAAGGGTGAGTACCATGTTGGCATTGGTCACTTAACCCAGCAGGTAGCCTCCCCCCCCGCCACCACCGCCAGGTCTGAGGGTAGTTGCTGCATTGAATCATTGATGGCATGTGTCCTTCGCTAGGTGGGCCAGCAGATATTGCCCAAGCCGAGGTCACAGCGAGAGGGTGGTGAAGAGATGGGTTTTGCCCCCACAGCATGTGGTACAGTGAGACCCACATGACTGTTTGGGGGCAACCTTGAGGAGCTGCACCTGGGCGCAGTGCTGGAACTCCAGAACATGTCAAAATCAGGGTGATGACATGCTGGGAGGGGAGCTTCAAGGTGGCACCGATCGATCTGCTTCCCCCTGCGCTCCATGTGCTTGCGCCTCCTTACTATGGAAGGTTTGACCATGTGGTGCCTGATGTGATGTAGGCAGCATTTGGCCAAGGGGGTGGAGGGTTGGGGGACAAGCCTAGCATCTTTGTGTGAGTGTGTGGCAGCAGCGGGGTGAGAAGACACTGGAGCCCTGCAATGTCCCACTCTGGTTGGGGTGGGCCGTCCGCGAAGAGATTCCAGGTACAATTAGCACTAATCAATGCTCTTCTCTCCTTTTCAGGAGAAGAATGCACATAATGCCGCTGAGCGGATGAGGACTGGTGGTGGGGCGGCACAGTTAGTGATTCTGAGCCATTTCGAGCAGCAGGCCCTAGATCTGGAGAAGTGCCATGCGCTCAGGTCCACTGGTGTTGGTGAGGCTGGGCTGCCATGGGCAGGTATGTTTGCCTTGCAGTGAGGTCAGCATTGTTCTCTCAACAGCCATAGCAGTGCTGAATGTTCAGTGATTGAAGTTTGCAACTTGGCTTGACCATTGCTTATGGAAGGATGAGCGCATAATGATCCGGGGGACAGGGATGCACATTGACATGATCTCCACGTTAACAGATCCAATGTCCTTGTTCTTCCTTTCAGCATCAGAGGAGCAGGGCTGGGAGGAGGAGCAGCAGAGACCCCCTCTCACACCAGAGGGCCGGGAAGTCTCACCAGCGTCACACCATCTCTGCCAGGCAGGCACCAGCGCAGATACTAGCACCTCAGTGAGAATTAGAACATCGGCTAGTGTCCCGGGGCACAGCGGTGAGGGGACTTCACAGTTGCTGGAGGAGCTGGCAGAGACAGAGAGTGCCCATGTCTCCAGCAGGAGGAGGACTGCAGGGGACCAGGCACATGCTCAGTCGGTGCCTGATGATGTGCCTCTGGAGTCGTCCATGATGCAGCAGGGGCAGGAAATGCGGCCGGGTGTGTGGGAGCATCTGGGGGAGATACATGAGGCTATGCTTGGCTTGGTCTCTGTGGTGGAGGAGTCTACGTGGATGATTGCCGAAGCATCGAGCTTCATGTCCGAGCGCCATGCATCCTCCATGGAGAGAGTGGTGACTCTTGTGGAGAGGCTCCTCCAGGAGACCTGTCAGGGCTTCCTGCGGATGTGTTCTGACCAGCAAGTCCTCACATCGGCATTGACCTCAGCTGGTCAGTGCCAGTGTGGGAGATGGTCTGGGCACCAAGTTTCCCAGCTTGGTGCCCATCAATCCACGGTGAGCAGGGAGGTCAAAAGCGACCTCACGTCAGCGCAGCAGCTGCCTGTCATCTCTGCGGGCACCTCTCAGGGTGCTCCAGATGAGCGCAACAGCTCCTCTGCCCCTCTGCCAGTGACTGTTGCATCTGATGAGGCTGCGACAACTGGGGAGATGCCAGCTGTGGAACTGAGAGCTCCCTCCCAGGCGGGCCCAGCACTGGCTCCACTGGCCAGAGGACGAACGCCAAGGTCATCAAGACCAACAGGATAGCAGAGTCAGCAGCTGGCTCAGATTCCACTCCCAGTAAGGGGGCAGCACTGAGACGCAGCACCCAGAAACATAAACATAATACACCTTAGGCACACCACGGGTTTATCACTGGTGCTGTTGTGTTGGCCCGAGATGATGTTTTTATGAGTTGGTGGGATTTTTAACACTTTTTTCATTTTGTTTCATTAAGTTTCTTTGTTTGCAAAAATAAATTCAGACATGTCACCATGTTACATTGTTCTGCAGTTGGGTGGTTTCCAATAATGTAATGTGTGCTTTGTGGGACATTCAGCTTTAATAACAAGGCCCTTAGTTAATGTTCCTAACCAGGCAGATTTTGCACTTAAGTCTCGAATATGGAACATACAGCCCAGGCTTGTCCTGGAGGTCCATATGTGGTGTGTTAGCTAAAGGTTCATTGGATTAAAGCCTCCCGGGTGTCCCTGCCTCCCTGGAGTATGCCCGGGTCAGCGTCTACCCCCTCATCATTTCCCTGTGTGTGCTCATCCTCGGACTCACTGCTGGACTCATCATGTGCAGCCGCAGCCACTGAGTCTATATCTTCATCGTCCACTGCGTCCCCCCTTTCCAGCGCAAGATTGTGGAGAGTGCAGCGTACAACCACTATCACTGACACACGATCTGGGGGGTATTGGAGTGCACCCCCTGAGTGGTCCAGGCATCGGAAGTGCATCTTGAGAAGACCGATGGTTCTCTCCCCCACAGCCCTTTTGGAGACGTGGCTCCTATTGTACTGCTGCTTAGCTTCTGTTCTTGGATGGCAGAGAGACGTCATGAGCCACCTTCTGAGGGGATAGCCCTTGTCACCCAGCAGCCATCCATCCAGCCGGGCTGGAGCACTGAAGAGCCCCGGCACCTGGGAGTGTCTGAGGATGTAGGCATCGTGGGTGCTGCCTGTGTACCTTGCACAGACTTGTAGAATCTGCATCCTGTGATCACACACTATCTGCATGTTCATGGAGTGGAAGCCCTTCCTGTTGATGAAGGCACCGGCCTCATCTGCTGGCGCCTTGATGGCCACATGTGTACAGTCTATAGCACCCTGGACATGGGGGAAGCCAGAAATGGCCGCAAAGCCTCTGGCTCCCTGTGTCTGGCTTGCCTGGTCCCAACAGTAGTTGATGAAGGTCAATACATGCCTGAACAGAGTGTCTGTAACCTGCTTGAAACAAGTGTGGACAGCTGATTGGGAGACACCGCAAAGATCACCCACGAGCCCTGGAAAGAGCCAGAGGCATAGAAGTGGAGGGCAACTATGACCTTTAGAGCCACTGGCATGGGGTGTCCACCCACACAGTTAGGGGAGATCTCAGACCCAATCATCTGACAGATATAGTTGACTGCCTCCCTTGAGAGATGGAGCCACCTTCGGCAGTGCACCTCAGACATATTGAGGTAGCTGCTTTGCCGCCTGTAAATCCTGGCAACAGGATAGTGGTGTCTTCTGCGGCCCCTTCCACCTTGGACTACCTCTTGGCCCTGCATCCCATGTGCCTGCGTCTGACCTCCCAAAGGTGGCTCCCCTAGAGGCTGCATGTGCACTCCTGGCCTCCTCTCCACTTCTAGCCCTCCCTTCCTCCTCAGAGGAGGTGCCTCTATTGCCAGGCTAAGGGAAGGCTTCCTGAAACATGCAGGCCCAAAAAAGATACCTCACTGCAGAGTGCTGACGTGAAGGTTCTGAGTCCAGACCAAGCGGCTGGAATGCATTTTGAAGTTATGCAGATCACACAGGCAAGTTTCAGAAACTTTGAAAATCAATATTTGACAGAGCACACTTGCGACCCCACTGAGCCCTCTTATCCCACCTGTGGATGAGGTTTACACAAATGTATCCTACCCGCCTGCCCCATTGCGCCCGTGCGCTGACCCAAAGATTGCACGGGCGCCAAAAATCGCGGTCAATAGAAGCATCAAAAGTGGCCCGTTAATTGATGGAGGCGCACAGTGGAGAATATCGCGCTCCAGCCCTACAAAATATCATGATGGCGCGCGTTGACATCAGCATGCTCGCCCGACATCACCACGCGCCATTTTACACGCGTGCATGCAGGACCCACCCCCCCACACCAATGGGAAAGTTCTGCCCGATATGTACTTCAGTATCTGTAATTTAGGCATGGTGTATTGATTTATAATTTTAATATAATGTCATGTTCCAGTATACGATGAACTTTTTAGTCAATAGTTTGAAAATTTGAACGCAAGCTGACTATTAAAAGGGCCACTGTAAATCATGTGATAGTTGGCATTTTGAGCTCCAGACAGTCCTGAGTTTCAAGCAAATACCTAATTAATATGGATACTCACTGCCATCCGGGGAATTCACACATCACTTTGTTTAAGGATGGACCATCAACAAAAGAACCATAACATTCCAGCCAGCTCATCTTTCTGTTTCACCATGGATAAAAGAAACATCGAAACTCAATGTTTGTTAGACGAATGTGAATGGATCCCATCAACATTCCACTGAATTATGATAGTCCCTCATCCAGACCAGATTGAGTGAATTTCAAGGTGTCAAATGACAACACAGGATGTGTAATTAACACACCAGCCCTTTTTGGGAAAAGGACATTGAACTTGTACAAGTCACATGGTGAGGAAGTCATTTCGTTGTCTGCTTTTAAACATAACAGCAGGAAACTGTCCTGCAGAGGCAGAGTTCCATCAGAAAGCTATTGAACCAGCTGCAAGTCATCTAAGCAGCCGAGATAATAAACAGCAATACTTTGACAGTGGGAGAAAGACTCTCCCCAACCCGTTCCAGCTTTGAGTTCACCTGAGAACCAGCCTCCTGGAAACTTGACTACAAGAAGCAAGCCTAGCAGTGTACTGAGAATCTTCTGCTTTACAAGACCTTCACTTCAGCTAAAGCATCAATTTCATCTAAGAAACTACAGGCCTGCCATGAAAGAGGCGGAGACAATCATAAATTGTAATTGTATTGTTTTACCTTCCTCCGTATCTAATCTTTGTGTGTGTGATAGTGTGAGTGAGGTGTCACATTTTAAACATCCAGGGCAAGTGTGTGATAATAAATAACCTCCTTTTAATAAAAATACTCACAGAAAACTTGCTGCTGGGATTATTTAAATTGGGACAATCACTCTGAGGGTAGGAAAACACACACATTTTACATACAAAGGCAATAAAAAGAAACATGTAAATTTTGTCTGTGACTAAATTGAGGGCTCATTCAGGATAAAATCCAAGGCAAATGAGCCAAATGTGGCTTTAAAGGAATTGCAAGTAAAAAGGGAAAAATAACATAGCCAAAATTGTTGAAACAAGAGCAAAAGGGGTTAAAGCAGCAAGCTTTCTGAGAACTAAAAATAGAAAAGATTTTCAATGTGTAAACATTTACGCAGAGGAGGACTTAACTTGGGCAAAATTAGCATCCCTAAACATGGAACAGCTGAAAGCCATTGCTGAGCAGGTAGAACTGAATATACATAATAAAGCTCAGAGATCTGAGGTACTAAAGCTGCTGTCTGAGCATCTCGGCCTGGCTCCAGATTCAGAACAGGTGGAACACAGAACCTGAAACACACTGGACTACCTTAGCTGAAATTCACTTCATTAAGCGAAGGCTAGAGTTAGAGTATCAGGCAAGGGAGAAAGAGAGAGAGAGAGAGAGACAGAGAGAGACAGGAGCCCAGATGGAAAAGGAGGAGAGAGAATTCCAGCAAAGAGAGAAAGAAAGAGAATTGCAGAAGGAAAAGGAGGCAAGTGAATTTTAAGAGAGAGAGACAGAAAGAGAGAGAGAGAGAGTGCTTTCCAGCTCAAAAGACTTGAGAAAGAGCAACCGGCACAAAAAGATAGGGAGCTGAGACAGATTTCTGCAGACAGGGACAACCTGACTTTACTTAGTGGTAAGTTAAACACTCTTTTAGCAAAGAGACACATTTTGATTTCTTAACATATTCCCAATTCACCTCCGAGTATGGAGAGGAGGATGTGGAAAATTTGTTCACAGCCTTCGAGAGACGGGCAGCATATTACAATGGGCCAGCAGAGTTTTGGACCCTACTGTTACAAGGGCGGCAAATAGGAAAGGCCCTTGAGGTTTATTCCGTGCTGCCTGCTGACAGCCCTGCCAGTTATGATCAGACAAAGGCAGCCATTCTCAGTACCGATTCTCTACTGCCGACAGTTCAGGAAATCCTGTAAAAATCCCACACAAAGCTTCCTGGAATTTGAGAGAACTAAACAGTTAGCATTTGACTAGGGTTTGTGGGTGGGATGGGGTGGTGCGGTCTGAGCCTTAAAACCTGAGCTCACCTAAGAAAGGTTAAGAAAAATAGCGCTACTAGCAGAGTTTAAAAACGGTCTCCCATACAGCCTCAAAACTCACATAGAGGAACAAAGGGTTTCTGGAGAGGAAGCCAATGGCTGATGACTATGGTTTAACCTATAAGCCGCTAAACCAAAACAAGCAATAACTCCTACAGCAAGGGAGATATAAGGAGGAGATAGACGGAACAGAAATGTACTCCGGAGGAAAGGAGAGAATGTAAGACAGGGCAGATCAATCCCCAACTTTAAAAAGAAGTAACCTGGAAAGTAAATCAGCAGGAATACGTCCTATGTACTTCTAGTGTGACAAGCCTGGGCACATAAAAGAAAACTGTTGCCTCACCAATAAACCAGCAGGGGGAGTTGCAGTCAGAACCATGTCCATAGCCTGGAAGGTACTGAGTCCAGACTCAAATGGGATGGGGGTAGGACAGAATACCTTCCAGAGCTATTTTCAGAGATACAATGTGTTTTCACACAAAGACTGTTGAGTCACCGCCTGAAAGCAGGATAAACAGCTCAGTGCCAGTAAATGGGCTTATCTTCAAAGATTCCCCTAGTAAAAGTTCACCTGCAGAGTAGGTGGGTGACAGGCGTAGTGACAGTTGGGGTTATGCCGAGCTCACACATAAAGGGAACGAGCCTATTGTTGGGATACCAGATAGTGTGCCTGTAGAGACTGGGGAAGCAGAAGCAATCCAGGAAAATTCTATTCAGTTGCAACGAGCTGCAGCTGTCCCTTACATCCTATAGGTGGGGATAGAGCCAATAAGGGTTAGGGAAATGGAAGGAAAGCCAGAGGATGGTCCAGAGGCCAGCACAGGACTCGCAAGGTGCAAGAGGTCAAGGTGGAACCAATAAAAGTTAAAGAGACTAAACCCGGGCCAGTAGAGCGCATTGTTACAGAGTGAAATTGCTGCAAGTTTAGTGAGGAAGGAGTGAAATGTTAAACTTTAAGGGTTAATCTTTTTGTAAAATCTAGTACTGCTTGCTTACAATTCAGCATTTTACTTAAATTTACTGTTAGTCAAGTAAATCAGGCCAAAATAAAAGCAAAAAAACTGCGGATGCTGGAAATCCAAAACAAAAACAAAAACACCTGGAAAAACTCAGCAGGTCTGGCAGCATCTGCAGAGAGGAACACAGTTAACGTTTCGAGTCCAAATGACCCTTCAACAGAATTAAATAAAAATAGAAGAGAGGTGAAATATAAGCTGGTTTAAGGAGGGGGCGTGGTGGGACAAGTAGAACTGGATAGAGGGCCAGGTGGAGATAACCAAAAGATGTCACAGACAAAAGGACAAAGAGGTGTTGAATGTGGTGATATTATCTAAGGAATGTGCTAATTAAGGGTAGAATGCAGGACAAGCAAGGTACAGATAGCCCTAGTGGGGTGGGGGGGGGGGGGGGGGGGGGGGGTGAAGGAATGGAAAAAGGCTAAAAGGTAGAGATAAAACAATGGATGGAAATACATTTAAAAATAATGGAAATAGGTGGGAAAAGAAAAATCTATATAAATTATTGGAAAAAAAAGGGTGATCAGAAAGGGGGTGGGGATGGAGGAGATACTTTATGATCTAAAATTGTTCAACTCAATATTCAGTCCGGAAGGCTGTAAAGTGCCTGGTCGGAAGATGAGGTGCTGTTCCTCCAGTTTGCATTGAGCTTCACTGGAACATTGCAGCAGGCCAAGGATGGACATGTGGGCATGAGAGCAGGGTAGAGTGTTGTAATGGTAAGCGACAGGGAGGTCTGGGTAATGCTTGCGGACAGACCGAAGGTGTTCTGCAAAGCGGTCATCCAGTCTGCGTTTGGTCTCCCCAATGTAGAGGAAACTGCATTGGGAGCAACGAATGCAGTAGACTAAATTGAGGGAAGTGCAAGTGAAATGCTGCTTCACTTGAAAGGAGTGTTTGGGCCCTTGGATGGTGAGGAGAGGGGAAGTAAAGGGGTAGGTGTTGCACCTTCTGCAGTTGCATGGGAAGGTGCCGTGAGAGAGGGTTGAGGTGTAGGGGGTGATGGAGGAGTGGACCAGGATGACCCAGAGGGAACGATCCCTGTAGAATGCCGCCGGGTGGGGGGGCGGTGGTGTGGGGTGAAGGGAAGATGTGTTTGGTGGTGGCTTCATGCTGGAGTTGGCGGAAATGGCGGAGGATGTTCCTTTGAACGCGGAGGCTGGTGGGGTGAAAAGTGAGAACAAGGGGGACCCTTGTCACGTTTCTGGGAGAGAGGGGATGGAGTGATGGCAGATGCGTGGGAGATGGGCTGGACACGGTTGACGGCCCTGTCAACCACCGTGGGTGGAAAACCTCGGTTAAGGAAAAAGGAAGACATGTCAGAGGAACTGTTTTGGAAAGTGGCAGATGCGACGGAGACGAAGGAACTGAGAGAATGGGATGGAGTCCTTACAGGAAGCGGGGTGTGAGGAGCTGTAGTTGAGGTAGCTGTGGGAGTCGGTAGGCTTGTAATGGATATTGGTGGACAGTCTAACACCAGAAATTGAGACAGAGAGGTCAAGGAAGGGAAGGGAAGTGTCAGATGGACCATGTGAAAATGATGAAGGGGTGGAAATTGGAAGCAAAATTAATAAATTTTTCCAGGTCCAGACGAGAGCATGAAGCAGCACCGAAGCAATCATCGATGTACCGGACAAAGAGTTGTGGGAGTGGGCCGGACTAGGACTGGAACAAGGAATGTTCCACATACCCCATAAAGAGACAGGCATAGCTGGGGCCCATGCGGGTACCCATAGCCACACCTTTTATTTGGAGGAAGTGAGAGGAGTTTAAGGAGAAATTGTTCAGTGTGAGAACAAGTTCAGCCAGATGGAGGAGAGTGGTGGTGGATGGGGATTGTTCAGGCCTCTGTTCGAGGAAGAAGTAGAGAGACATCAGACCATCCCGGTGGATCCTCCATCCCCACCCCCTTTCTGATACCCCCTTTTTTCCAATAATTTATATAGATTTTTCTTTTCCCAGCTATTTCCATTATTTTTAAATGTATTTCCATCCATTGTTTTATCTCTACCTTTTAGCCCTTTACGATTCCTTCACCCCACCCCACCCCCACTAGGGCTATCTGTACCTTGCTCGTCCTGCTTTCTACCCTTAATTAGCACATTCCTTAGATAATATCACCACCTTCAACACCTCTTTGTCCTTTTGTCTGTGACATCGTTTGGTTATCTCCACCTATCACTGGCTCTACTTGTCCCACCCCCTCCTTAAACCAGCTTATATTTCACCTCTCTTCTATTTTTCCTTAGTTCTATTGAAGGGTCATTCGGACTCGAAACATTAACTGTGTTCCTCTCCGCAGATGCTGCCAGACCTGCTGAGTTTTTCCAACCAAATCAAGCCCTGTGCTGGAGAGCAGGTGAGATCAGCAAATTGAGGAACTGGCCTAATTTGGTTCTGTAACTGCCAGATAGGAGATTCATCTGATATCTCAGTAGTATAAATAAGAGAGGCTAAGTGCACTGGCAAGGAGTGCAACTGTTGCAGAGTGGAATTACTGTGGGTTTGGTGAGAAGGGAGTTCGGGGAGGGAGGTGCTCTCTTTCTTTTCCTTTCTCTCTCTCTTTCTCAGCCTGCCGGAGAGCGGGAGTTGAAAAGCTGCAAGAGGGGGCTGAGCTTTGAAAACATCCAAGCATGACGTCACAGGAGGAACACAAATTCATTGGGTGGTGAGAAACTGCTTTTAGGGAGGGTCTTATTGTTAACTTAACCAATAATGCCAAACCCTTACACTTCCTTATTTCCCTTTCTATCCTGCCTTAAAACTCTAAATCCAGTGATGTTTAGCTGCCATTTTCTCCCCTCTTTAAGCTGAGACATCCTTGACGCTGGCACCAGGGAGGCAAGATACCATCCTGGAGTTACGTCTACTGTCACAGAAGCGCCTGTCTGTTCCCCTTATGAACGAATCCCCTATTACTTCCTTTCTTCTTCCTCCCCTCCTGTGCAGAGCTGCCTGTGGTGCCACAAACCTGGATCTGACCACACTCCTCTGAGGAACCAGCACCCTCACAAGTATCCAAAATGGAAAACCAATTGGTGAGCGGGACCCCCTTGGGTCCGGCACGATCTGCCTAGTTATCTTGGACTGCCTGGTGGTCACCCATTCCCTTTCTGCCTCCAAGCTCCTAAGCTGCGGCATGACCACTTCTCTGGACGTGCTATCCACGTAGCTCTCAGTCTCACGGATACACCACAGTGACTTCAGCCACCACTCGAGTTCCGAAACCCAGAGCTCAAGGTTCTGCAACTGGAGACCCGTCCTGCACACGTGGTCACCTTGGACACGACTTCCCACATATTACAGGACACACATTCCACATGGCAGAGCTGCTCTGCCATTGCTTTAATGAACTTCCCTTATCTTAGCTTTATTTTACTCTGCTTTACTAATACTACTTTTTTTTAACCTGGCCTTGAGTTAACGTTACTTCCCTATTGCTTGTGTTTCTTACTGAAATCTAAGTAGCTCCTTGTTTAGCATTATTGGTTAAAGAAACAATTACAGCTGTGAGGTGGGATGATATACTAAATGAAGCACCAAATGAGGCCATATGGGTTGAGCTCAGAAATGAAAAAGGGGCAGCCACACTGATAGAAGTGTACAATGGACCGCCAAATAGTGGAAGGGAGTTAGAAGTGCAAATATGTTGACAAATGTCAGAGTGCAAAAATAACAGAGCAGCAATAGTTGGAGACTTCAACTACCCTAATATCAATTGAGATATGAACATAGTGACGGGCACAGAGGGCACAAAACTCTTGAACTGCATGCTAGAGAACTTTTTAGCCAGCACTTAACAAGCCCAATGAGAGGGGGCACAATTCTAGATTTAGTCTTAAGAAACGTAGCTGGGCAAGTGGATGAAGTAGCAGTGGGGGCCATTTTGGAGATAGTGACCATAATACAGCTAGATTTAGAATCATTGTGGAAAAGCATAAAGATAGAACAGGAGTAAAAGTTCTAAATTTTGGAAGACAAATTTTACAAAGCTGAGAGGGGAGCTGGTGAGAGTGGACTGGATACAGCTATTAGAAGGGAAACAGTGTCAAATCAGTGGGAGGCATTCAAAGACGAGATTCTATGGGCACAGAGTAGACATGTCCCCGCAAAGAAAAAGGGTGGTACTGCCAAATCTAGAACCCCCCCTGGTTATCCAGAAGCATACAGGCCAAGGTAAAGCAGAAAAAGGAAGCTTATTACAGTCACAAAAAACTTAATATTGTAGAAAGCCTAGAGGAGTATAGGAGGTACATGGGTGAAGTAAAAAAGGTAATTAGGAAAGCAAAGACAGGATACAAAATAATATTGGTAGGTAAAATCAAAGAAAACCCAAAGATGTTTTACCACATTAAGAGCAAGAGGATAACTAAGGAAAGGGTAGGGCCTATCAGAGATGTATGTAATAACTTGTGCGTTGATGCTGAAGATGTGGGCAGGGTTCTCAATGAGTACTTTGTCTTCACTAAGGAGAGGGATGATGCAGACATTCCAGTTAAAGAGGAGTGTGTAATATTAGATACAAGAAGCATAGTGAGAGAGGGAGTACTGGAAGGACTGGCATCCTTGAAGAGAGATAAATCACCAGGGCTGGATGGGTTGTATCTCAGGCTGTGAAAGGAAGCCAGGGAGGAAATAACGGATGTTCTGAAGATCATTTTCCAATCGTCACTAGATACAGGCAAGGTACAAGAGAATAGAGGTCTGCGAATGGTGTACCAACATTGTAAAAAGTTGCAAGGGATAGGCCAGAAGATTATAGGCCAGTCAGAATGACATTGGCGGTAGGCAAATTATTGGAATCAATTCTGAGGGACAAGATAAACTGTCACTTAGAAAGGTACAGATTGGTCAGGGATAATCAGCATGGTTTGTTCTGGGAAGATAGTGTCTTACTAACTTGATAGAATTATTTGAGGAAGCAGCAAGGAGAATTGATGAGGGTAGTGCAGTGGATGTTGTCCACACGGATTTTAGTAAAGCATTTGACTAGGTCGCACATGGCAGACTGGTCAGAAAAGTGAGATCCCACGGGATACAGGGGAAGGTGGCGAGTTGGATCTGAAACTGGCCCAGTGACAGGAAACAAAGGGAATGGATGTTTTTGCGAATGGAAAATGGTTTCCAATGGCATTCCACAGGGCTCAGTGTGTTTGTCGTATCTGCTAATGATTTGGACTTAAGTGTGAGCAGCATGATTGCGAAATTTGCAGATGACACAAAAATTGGCTGCGTCGTCAATAGTGAAGAGGATGGTTGTTGTCTCTAGAATGATATCAATGGTTTGGTTGAGTGGACAGAAAAGTGGCAAATGGAATTCAATCCATAGAAGTGTGAGGCAATGAATTTGGGGAGGGCAAACAAAGCAAGGGAATACTCAATAAATGGGATGGTATTAAGAGGGGGAGGGGAAGTGAGAGACATTAGAGTGCATGTCCACAGGTCCCTGAAGGTGGCAGGATAGGTGGATAAGGTTTTAAAGAAAGCACATGGAATGTTTTCCTTTATTGGATGAGGTATTGAATACAAAAGCAGAGATGTAATGCTGGAACTGCATAAAACGCTGGTTAGGCCACAGCTGGAATTTTGTGCACAGTTCTGATCACCACATTACAGGAAGGACAGAATTGCTCCAGAGAGAGTACAGGAATGTTGCCAGGCCTTGAAAATTGCTGCTATGAGGAAAGACCGGATAGGTTAGGGTTGTTTTCCTTAGAAAAGAGGAGGCTAAGGGGTGACCTAATCGAGGTGTACAAAATGATGAGGGGCCTAGATAGGGTAGACAGGAAAGACATGTTTCCCCCTAGTTAAGGGGTCAATTACCAGGGGGCATAGATTTAAGGTGATTGGTAGAAGGCTTAGGGGGGACATGAAGAAAAACCTTTCCACCCAGAGGGTGGCGGGAGTCTGGAATTCACTGTCTAAATCAGCAGTTGAGGCTTAAACACTCATTTAAAAGGTACTTGGATGTGTACCTGAAGTGCTGTAACCTGCAAGGCTACAGACCAGGTGCTGGAAAGTGGGGTTAAAAATGAGCGGCTAGCTTCTTTTTTCTCTTTTTATGGCTGGCGTTGACACGATGGGCTGAATGGCCTCCTTCTGTGCCATAACTTTACTATGGTTCTAGAGTTAAATGAAAATGAAGGGGCTGAATCCGCGGGCTGGTTAGCAGACACCTTCTATCAGGACTTCAATAGGGACAGTGGAAATCCCCAAGCCAGCAGCCAGGCAGTGAGGGAGATACCTCACCCAGTCGAAGAGCCACGGGGCAGGGCAGCAGATGCTGGCTAACCGCCTGTGGGCAGTAGCTTCCCAAAGGACATGGAGCAAATCGGGGATGAACCCATCACCAAAGTAGCAGGAAAGGGGAAGTCAATACCCCTTAAGACGAACTGTATCGGTGAAAGCCCCAAGGGAAGCATAAGCTAACACAGAATTCTCCACAAGCCTATCGCTGGAACTGGTTCAAAACTTAAATCCGAATGAACCCAGCAGTTCAATTTCCAAGACCCTTGACAGTAAGGTGCTGGGGGAGAACCCAGACTCCACACGTGGGTTGACAATAAATTAATCCCACACCATCACTCTATAAATATAGAACGCCAGGGGACCAGGACCTAAATTATCAGACCCCTGGGCTGTTGAAGCAGCCATGAAAGGGTTTAGAGCTTTACAGACAACCCAGCTCTGTCCTTGTGAAATCTGACTCCTCCCTTGGAGCCAGCATGGGGTTTGGGCTCTCCCCAGTTGCTAACCGCATTGGGACTCATTGTCAGAATGTTATGTTGCCCGCCAGTGGGTTTGCAGGCAGGGGGGGGGGGGGGGGAGGGGCCATAAAATTCCTTGGATGGTCTCCCCACTGGGCTCCCAGTCGCTCTGATCTCCATAATTTTAGTGTTGGACAAGCAAGGCCCGGACCTGCCCACCCACCTTTGACGCAATTGAGACCCATAAATGGCCAAATGAATGACCGCTTAAGGGCTGTTTCCCACCCAGCCTCACTTTTCTGGCTGGCAGGAGGAGTTCAGGGGCGGAAGAAAATCCCAGAAAGTGACCCCGCTCAGATCTCAGATGGGGACAGCCTCCTTTGAACATCAGGTGCAGCCACAAAAGGTCTGGCTCCTGTGGGTTTTCCCACCACCCCCACTCCCACTCCCCTCTGCCCACCCTCCCACCCCTCCTCCCCCCAACCCCCACAAACACCCCAACCCTCCTCTACCCACCCGTTTGGGCCTCACCTCCCCTCCACACCCTGAGACCTCCATACTAACCTGACCCCGGACTCCCAGGACTTAGAATCTGGGATAAAAACAAAAAAACTGCGGATGCTGGAAATCCAAAACAAAAACAGAATCACCTGGAAAAACTCAGCAGGTCTGGCAGCATCGGCGGAGAAGAAAAGAGTTGACGTTTCGAGTCCTCATGACCCATGAGGATTCGACACGTCAAATCTTTTCTTCTCCGCCGATGCTGCCAGACCTGCTGAGTTTTTCCAGGTACTTAGAATCCAGGGTCTGCTTGCAGTCCCAGTCCTGGCCACCGCAGCTTCTGGTGCTGCTGAGACTAAAGAGCTGCCGGCCAATCAGATTCGCCAGCAGCTGTCTGAGGCGGGACTTCCTCCTGATGAGGGGCAGAAGTCCCATCTCCAGTCAAATAACACTCAGTAGGGATGCTAATTCTCCGAATGGTAGGAAAGGAAACCCTGCCATGCTAAAAATCCTGGCCATGTGCCTGATACTTACCATTCCCGACACCTTGTGCAGTTGGGTAATCATTCATTAATGAATATTTGCCAAATAACACGTAACTTGGAATTTTAAAATAAGAGAAAGCGACAGAGAAACTGAAGGAGTACCAAAGGACTGTGTATGAATATCTGACTGCATCAAGAAGTGAATGTATACATTATTCCTTTGCTTCTTAAGGAAGCTATGTTAAAAAAATGCCATCAAAGATTCCATATTTTTCCCGTGTGGTGGAGACGTGTCATGTTCCAGTATGTTATGAACTTTCATTCAATACTTTAGAAATTTGAACACAACCAGACTATCACAAGGGCCACTGCAAATCATGTGACCTTGAGCATTTTGAGCTACAGACGGTCCTGAGTCTCAAGCAAACACCTAATCAATATGGACATTCACTGCCTTCCAGAGAATTCACACCTCCCTGTGTTTAAGGATGGACCATCAACAAATGAACCATCACATTCCAGCCAGCTCATCTTTCTGTTTCACCGTGGACAAAAGAAACATTGAAACTCATTGGGCAGAATTTTGCCGTCGGCGAACAGGGGGCGGGGCCTGCTCGCCAACACGTAAAATAACGAGGGATGATGTCAGGAGGAACCCCTGACGTCATCCCGGCCCATTTATATTTTCAGGAAGGTGGGGGCGCAGCAAAATCAGCCGCGGGCCCGCCGACCTGTCAATGGCCATTTGACAGGATCAATTGTACAATTAAAGGACCTGCCCGTCCAACCTTAAGGTCAGTGGGCAGGCCAGGAGCCCAGCGGGCTTCTGAAAAAACATGAAATCTCATCCGCCGGTGGGTTCTAAAATGTTTAATAAAGTTTTACTGTAATCTATGAACATGTCTCATTTCATGTGACATTGTCACATGTGGGGGACGTGTTAGGGAATTTTTTTGTTTCTATTTTTGATCTTTTCTAAAGTGTAAGCGATTTCCCCTGAGGCAGCACTTAGCCTCAGGGAGATGTGCGCTATGCCATGCGCATGTGCGAAAGAGCACACTCTCGTTTTTTGGAGAATCCCCCCCCCCCCCGCCCGCCCACACAGGGAGTGCATAGTGCTTCCCGCCGGACGGTCACGCTGGGTGGGCCTTAATTGGCCCACCCATGTAAAGTGGGGGCGGGGCCCGCTTCTCCAGCGGGGATCAGCTCCCCGCCCGCCAGAGATTGGGTGGGGCCCACCTGCCCGGCAGGCAGAAAATTCTGCCCAGTGTCTGTTAGACAAATGTGAATGGATCCCATCAACATTCCATTGAATTATGATGGTCCCTCATCCAGACCAGATTGGGTGAATTTCAAGGTATCAAATGACAACACAGGATGTGTAATTAACACACCAGCCCTTTTTGGGAAAAGGACATTGAACTTGTACAAGTCACACAGTGAGGAAGTCATTTCGTTGTCTGCTTTTAAAAATAACAGCAGGAAACTGTCCTGCAGAGGCAAAGTTCCATCAGAAAGCTATTGAACCAGCTGCAAGTCATCTAAGCAGCCGAGATAATAAACAGCAATACTTTGACAGTGGGAGAAAGACTCTCCCCAACCCGTTCCAGCTTTGAGTTCACCTGAGAACCAGCCTCCTGGAAACTTGACTACAAGAAGCAAGCCTAGCAGTGTACTGAGAATCTTCTGCTTTACAAGACCTTCACTTCAGCTAAAGCATCAATTTCATCTAAGAAACTACAGGCCTGCCATGAAAGAGGCTGAGACAATCATAAATTGTAATTGTATTGTTTTACCTTCCTCCATATCTAATCTTTGTGTGTGTGATAGTGTGAGTGAGGCATCACATTTTAAACATCCAGGGCAAGTGTGTGATAATAAATAACCTCCTTTTAATAAAAATACTCACAGAAAACTTGCTGCTGGGATTATTTAAATTGGAACAATCACTCTGAGGGTAGGAAAACGCACATATTTTACATACAAAGGCAATAAAAAGAAACATCAATTTTGTCCGTGCCAATAATCTTAATTCAATATTACCCTTCTTTTAATCTCCTATTCAACACTTCCCTATTACCTGCTGAATTCGTTTGTCTAGTTTGTTTCAACGTTATTGTTATATGTTTGCATGCTTTTAACCTGATTATTTAGCCTTTATATGAATTTTTCAATGTAATCAACACTGCATTTCAACCTTCAGGCAGCCAACATGTTTCTTCTATAAAATACCATCATTAATATTAGTTGACCCATTTTAACGTAGGCTTTTTTAACATTACCATCATCCAAGGGACTTAACCATGGTTGATTAAAGTCACACTGTAAGGCAAAGTCAGAGTGTCCTGCAGTCCTGGCTCAGTGGATAGATTTCTTGCCTCTGTAGCACAATATTGTAGCACAATTCTGTTGGAGGCGCAGACTTTCAGGTGAAATGTTGAACCGAGGTCCTGTTGGCTCTCGCAAGTGGATATAAAAGAGCCCATGGCACCATTTCAAAGGAGAGCAGGAGAGTTATCCCTGCTGTCCCGAGTAATATTTATCACTCAATCAACATCAGAAAAATAGATTATTTGGTCGTTAACTGTTTGCCTGCTCAAATCATTATAAAAGTGACTGCACTTCAAAAAATAATTCATCAGTTGTAAAATGCTTTGGAATGTCTGGTGGTTGTGAATGCATGACTTTCTTTTCTTTTACTGTAGAAACCCTGTGCTTAAACTTAACCCTCAGAGAGCCAAAGGCTTCTTCAGTTTGTGATGAAACCTTTTTATATCTAATTTTAATTTAATATACCATATGGCACAGTCTTTGTTCTCTTTGAAAAGAAATTCCAATCCCCTTCCTTTTCTCTCTTTGTGGGGTCCCACAGGCAACTGCAAACCTGCCCAAGTGGTCATACTTTATGGCTCTTTGACCTTATGGGTGAGGGAGATAAACGTACAGCCTTGTGAGCACCCAGACACCAGCCTATTTGACTTATGATCGATTCAGAGCTCTGCCTCAACTCATTCTCATTTTGGTGTCAGCCGTGGTTCAGTTTGTAACATTCTCACCTCTGAGCCAGGAAGTTGAAGATTCACATGCTGTGTATTTTATATACCTTGGATCTATGCAGAGATGACACTAGTTTCTATGTGTCACAGGTTTTATTTACAGCACTTTTAAATGTCTACTCCTTGCTCCTAGCTCCAGCTCTTTTTGCATCTTTATTTACTTTACTCTGAATCCACACCCAGGCTTAATCAATCAAGCACAGCGAGCATCAATAGTAAGAGATTCACATAAGCAAACACAGAACAGTCGAATACCAAAAAGTTGTGGAAGGGGGCCGGAGTAGGACTGGAACAAGGAATGTTCCACATGGCCCCATAAAGAGACAGGCATAGCTGGGGCCCATGCGGGTACCCATAGTCTTTCCTTATTCCAGTCCTACTCTGGCCCCCTTCCACAACTCTTTCTCCGGTACATCGATGATTACTTCAGTGCTGCTTCATGCTCTTGTCGGGACTTGGAAAAATTTATTAATTTTGCTTCTAATTTCCACCCCTCCATCATTTTCACGTGGTCCATCTCTGACACTTCCCTTCCCTTCCTTGACCTCTCTGTCTCAATTTCTGGTGTTAGACTGCCCACCAATATCCATTACAAACCCACCGACTCCCACAGCTACCTCGACTACAGCTCCTCACACCCCGCTTCCTGTAAGGACTCCATCCCATTCTCTCAGTTCCTTTGCCTCCGCCGCATCTGTTCCGACGATGCTACCTTCAAAAACAGTTCCTCTGACATGTCCTCCTTCTTCCTTAACTGAGGTTTTCCACCCACGGTCGTTGACAGGGCCCTCAACCGTGTCCAGCCCATCTCCCACACATCCGCCCTCACGCCTTCTCCTCCCTCCCAGAAACATGATAGGGTCCCCCTTGTCCTCACTTATCACCCCACCAGCCTTCGCATTCAAAGGATCATCCTCCGCCATTTCCGCCAACTCCAGCATGATGCCACTACCAAACACATCTTCCCTTCACCCCCGCTATCGGCATTCCGTAGGGATCATTCCCTCTGGGACACCCTGGTCCACTCCTCCATCACCCCCTACTCCTCAACCCCCTCCTATGGCACCACCCCATGCCCATGCAAAAGATGTAACACCTGCCCCTTCACTTCCTCTCTCCTCATCGTCCAAGGGCCCAAACATTCCTTTCAAGTGAAGCAGCATTTCACTTGCATTTCCCCCAACTTAGTCTACTGCATTCGTTGCTCCCAATGTGGTCTCCTCTACATTGGAGAGACCAAACGTAAACTGGGCGACCGCTTTGCAGAACACCTGCGGTCTGTCCGCAAGAATGACCCAAACCTCCCTGTCGCTTGCCATTTTAACACTCCACCCTGCTCTCATGCCCACATGTCTGTCCTTGTCTTGCTGCGTTGTTCCAGTGAAGCTCAACGCAAACTGGAGGAACAACACCTCATTTTCCGACTAGGCACTTTACAGCCTTCCGGACTGAATATTGAATTCAACAATTTTAGGTCTTGAGCTCCCTCCTCCATCCCCACCCCCTTTCTGTTTCTTCCCCCTTTTGTTTTTTCCAATAAATTATATAGATTTTTCTTTTCCCACCTATTTCCATTATTTTTAAATATTTTTAAATCTTTTATGCTCCCCCCACCCCCACTAGAGCTACACCTTGAGTGCCCTACCATCCATTCTTATTTAGCACATTCGTTTAGATAATATCACCAACTTTAACACCTATGTGTTCTTTTGTTCTGTTGTCTGTGACATCTTTTGATGATCTGCTTCTATCACTGCTTGTTTGTCCCTACAACCACACCAACCCCCTCCACTTCTCTCCCCCCACCCAAACCGCACCCCCCCCACCCCACACACACACACACACACACACCTTAAACCAGCTTATATTTCACCCCTTTCTTGGATTCACTCAGTTCGGTCGAAGTGTTATAAGGACTCAAAACGTCAACTCTTTTCTTCTCCGCCGATGCTGCCAGACCTGCTGAGTTTTTCCAGGTAATTCTGTTTTTGTTTTGGATTTCCAGCATCCGCAGTTTTTTTGTTTTTATTACAGTCGAATACCATGTTGAATATTTAATCCAAGCTGACACTTTAGTGAGATACTGAGGGAATGCTGCACTGTCAAAGGTCCCATCTGCCCTCTTAGGTGGATGTGATAGATCCCAAGACGCTCTTTCAAAGGAGAGCAGAAGCCTTCACCCTGATGTCCTGGCCAATATTTATCCCTCAATGAACAGAACAGAAACAAATTACCTGGTTGTCTATTTCATTGCTGTTTGTGGGAGCTTGCTGTGCACAACTTGGCTGCCATAGTTCCTACGGTGATTCAAAAGTGCTTCATTGTTTGTAAAGTGCTTTGGGACACTCTGAAGTTATGAAAGATGCTAATAAATGCCAACCTTTCTTTTTATTGTTAAATCTGCCACCATCAACCTCAGGGGAAAAATCAGAGAAAAATTATGGCATGAGAATTTTCCAATTTCTTTGAACACTTATGAGATATAAAAGCTTTGGAGCCGGGTCAGAAATACCCCTTTGACTGACGGTAAAGCATCGTTCAATGGATAATTAAAAGCTTGCTCGCTTTCCAATGAGTGTGGGATGGTGTTCTGCAAAGGCCGACATACTGCGCAACCAATAGTGGGAGTGTGGGGGGGTGGGGTGGCTGAGGGAGAAAGCCATCCATTGTAGCCTCCAGGAATACATCCAAGCAGAGGTGGCACCCTTTGGTTTGGGGAGAAGGGGTCTGCTTCTGTAAAGGGCAACTAATCACTCCGACAAGGTGCAGCAAGATTGAAAATGACCCCTCCACGTGCATTCCCGTGCAACAAAATTGTCATGGCTTCTTTCCACTGGTTGGTGACACAAATAACAAGGGGCACAAATTCAGGACAGCTGCTAGGGAGGTGCTAAGGAAGGTGATTGGAAGTGGCTTGCTATGATAAATGTTAGTTGGATATGAAGTGTTTTGCCAGGTGATCATTGAAGCCAAAACGATGATGGGGTTTAAGGGGGAATTAGCCAAGCATGAGGGGGGTCAAAATATTAAAGGATATGGGAAAAAGGTTGGGAAATGAGTTGGGAATTGTCAGCTCTGGTGGTGCTGGTACAAATATAAGCAGAATAATACACTGGTCTCAGGGGTGACAGAGTGCAGATTCATCAGAATGATACCAGAGCTAAAAGGGTTAAATTATTAGGCCAAGCTTCATAAACTAGGCTTGTATTCCTTTGAGCACTGGATGGGAGGTTAAGGGATGATCTAAGTGAGCTGCTTAAAATGATTAAATGAATTGATAGGGCAGGTTGAGAGAACCTTAGTCCTCTAAAGTAATTGGGGGGCGGAATATTAACATGAGAGCTAAGTCATTCATGGATGAAGTTAGAAAGCAGTTCTTCACACAAAGGGCAGTGGAAATCTGCAACTCTCTCTCTCAAAAAGGTGTTGCGGCTGGGGTTCAATCGACAAATTCAGAACTGAGATTGATCATTTTTAGTTAAGGAAAGCTATTAACAAGTACAAAGCCTCGGCGCATAGATGGTATTAAAATGCAAATCAGCTGTGATCTAATTGAATGTTGGAACAGGTTCGAGGGCTGAATGGCCTCCTTCTAAAGCAGGCTCCTGTGATGACCCAGTATGTGGTCATTATCCGCAAGTCAGGACCTTCGCCACTCCGAGCCATCACACTAAAATCTCATTTAGCAAATGTTGATTCAGGATTAATGCTCTGAATGGAAAAGGATTCAGGAGATGCTTACGAAAATAAATCCGCTGATTTGTTTTTTTCAGTTTGAGGAAAGCGATTTAGTGGGTTTCATTTCCTGCCTCTCTACTTTTAAGCACATTAAATTGTTTTCCTTTAAAATTAACATTTAGATTAATGGGCAAGTGTCCCTGTTGAATTAGCCCACATAGAACATTTCAGAGAATTCACTAATGGGTGCTAAACTTAGCCAGAGTTATAGTGTTAAGCTCATTGCAAGTTTGAGAATTTGCAGCACATGGATCACAATAGATAGCTACTCACTTGAGTGATGCACTGTATTTCAATGCATAATAGGAAAAGTTGTGGGATGTCTTTACAATTCTAAAAGGGTTGGATAGAGAAGATGCAGAGGAGGAAAGAAACACTTACATATGTCGCCATTCAAAACCTCAGGATGTCCCAAAGCACTTTACACACAATTCAGTAGTTTTTGAACTGTAGTCACTAAGGTAATGTAGGAAATGCAGCACAGAGCAAGATCCCACAAACAACAATGTGGTAATGATCGGGTAATTTGTTTCTTAGTCATGCTGATTGAGGGATAAATATTAGCCAAGACACCCCTCCTTTTCTATGAAAGAGTGTTATGGGATCTTTTATGTCTACCTGAGAGAGATGGTAGAGCCTTGGTTTGATATCCTTTCTCGGGGGGTGGGGGGGGGAAACACCTCTGACAATGCAGTACTCCCTCAGTGGTACAGTGATGCGTTAGCCTAGATTTTTTTGTGTTTATGTCTCTGGAGTGCGACCTGAACACACAACCAGCTGACTCAGAGGTAAGAGTGCTATTGACTGAGTTACAGCTGGCTCAGTAGTGAAAGGCCTGGACTTTACCTGTGGCGGGTGGGCTGGGCTGGGCGGGAGCAGGCGAGGGGTGGGCCACCTGTGATCGGCTCCGCACCGCCATTTTACGTGGGGGGGGCCAAATAAGGCCCGCCCAGCGTCATGTGACGGTGTCACATGAGTGGGGACACGGTTGTCAATTTATGATGATTTATTTATCAAAAGCTTCAGGTAACCACATCCCGCCCGTGGATGAGGTTTCCTGAAAATGGTGAAGGCCGCCTGCCCCCCCCACCCCACAACCCCCACAACCTGAAGGTTGAACAGGCAGCGTTCTTAAATACTTTAATTACTGTCTTAATGGCCTTAACAGGCCGTTGACATTTTGGTGGGTGCGCAGCCGACTCCGGTGCACGCCCGCCGAATGAAATATGGCGATGGCGCACATCACCATCGCGCGTCATTTTACCCATCGGCGTGTTGGGCCCCGCCCCCCCCCCCCCGAACGCCAACCGGAAGATTCTGCCCAAAGCGGTTCCTCTTGTGGGGGATCTCCAAACCCAGGACCATAAACATGTCGCCAATCAGTCCAACAGTGAGTCACCCGAAAGTCACCCCCTCAGTGCTGTACGAGATTAAGTGCTCGCCTTCTGGGTGGTGCAGGGGCACACGACTACCTCACTCAGAAGTGAGACTGCTACCAAATGAGTCACAGGTGACAAGGGCAAGGTCTGTTCACCACAATGGAACACCTTGCCAGCATTTACTGTCCGGGCTCACTGACCAGTTGAGGGAGCGAAGGGCGGGTGCATGAGACGCAGAGCCCCTGGCCGCAGAACTCGATTGCATCATGAGACGATGGCCAGAAATTTTCCCCCTTGGCCATTTGGGGGCGGGGCCCGCTCGCAGTGGGGAAAATGACGTTCGGGATGATGTTGGGAGGAACCCCCAACATCATCCCGGTCCCTTTAAATTTTCAGGAAGGCGGGCGGACAGCGAAATCAGCTCTCCGCCCCCCGACCTGTCAATGGCCAATCGGGGCCATTGACAGGGCAATTAAAGTAATTAAAGGCCCTGACCATCCAACCTTAAGGCTGATGGGTAGGCCAGGAACCCCAGCGGGCTTCTGATAATACATGAAACCTCATCCACTGGCGGGATGAGATTTCATGTTCCTTTTTAAAAACTCTAATAAATGTCGTGTGATACTTATTAACATGTCCCATCTCATGTGACATTGTCACATGAAGGGGACATGCTAATAATATTTTTATTTCTCTATTTTTTAACTTTTGTGCACTGTCGGTAATCTCCCTGAGACAGCACTTTGGAAGTTGGGGATTCCCTCCCCAACCCTGCACAGGAAGTCGGACAGGCCGCTGGGTGGGGCCTTAATTGGCCCGCCCACTCAAAATGGCAGCGGGCCCCATTTCGGTGGCGGGGGTCAGCCCTCCACCCTCCGACGAGCCGGTGGGGCCCGCGCGCCCACCAAGGGCAACATTCTGCCCAATGCCTCCACCAGAGTCTGAGCTTTGCCTGGTGCTTGGCTTCACATCTTTAGCAGAAATGAGTCACTGGTGTATTTTATGCTGTGCTGTGCTAAACATAAAGGAGAAGAGTCAACCCTGATTCAGACAGAGCCTGATGTTGACATGTTTCCTTCACTGATGTTATCTCAGATCGTCACCAACTGAGGCTGACGCAATCACTCTTTAGATCCAAGGATGCTGGTATTTCAGCAGCTGATCCTAATCTGCCTTGAGGAGCTGCCAATTAACACTTGTAGAAAAATGTAAGGATGTGCACTCACTGGAAATCACCCTGACTGTCTTCATACGAAATCTTCAATGAGTTGAGTCACAATGACATTTTTAATATTTCTATGCATGATGCAGAGAATTAAAATAGAGACAATTAACTTTTTTACATGCTAAATCGGAAGTAATGACGAACCTTTGTAAAACACTGGTTTAGCCTCAACTGCAGTTTTGTGTCCAATTCTGGGCACCGCAGTTTAGGATAGGTGCGAAATCTTTAGAGAGGGGGCAGAAAAGATTTCCGGGAACGCTCCCAGGGAGGAGGGACTTTCATTCTGTGGGTAGATTGGAGGAGCTGGGGCAGTTCTCCTTAGTGAAGAGAAGGTCGAGAGAAGATTTGCTGGAGGTGTTCAAAATCGGAAAGGGTGTGGACGGAGTAGATAGGGGGAAACTGTTCGTATTGATGGAAGAGGTCGAGAACCAATGGGTACAGATTTAAAGTAATTGAACTAAAGGTGACATAAAAGTATTTTTTTATGCAGTGAGTGATTAGAATCTGGAGAGTGTGGTGGAGAATGATTCAAAACGGAATTGAATAAACACTTGAAGAGAAAAGAGGTTGATTTATAGGGCAAGTGATGCCCTCTCAAGTGGCACATCCAGTCACTGCTGGGATTTAACTGGCAGCAGAGAGGCCCATGCAAAACACCCAGCCCAGCAGATTTCTCTGCATGGGCTGGCAGTAGTCAGACATGGCCCTCCTTAAATGGCCCTCTAGAGCCATTGAGGAATGACCCCCAAGGTATAACACCCAGGTTCCCTCCCACACTCAGACTTCCTACCCTGCTTCCCAATGCCCCTCGTGCTCTCAATGGAACCTGGCCCCTGCGAAATGCTGCACTTAGCACAAATCCCAGATCTAGCGCAGCTTACCTCCTCATGGGCATCACTGCAGAACCAGCAGTGGCCACCATACCCAGTGGCGTTGTGGGTACTGGAGAGCTGCCAGCCTCCGATTGGTTGGCTGCCCTTGAACTTCCTGTTGCTGAGGGGTGGATGTTCTGCCTCAAAGCAATTAACACCCAATTGGCTGTTAAATCTGTGCAGGGAAGCTGTCCGGAGGGCAGACGGGCTAAAAGATCAGGGGGCAGGTACAAAGTCACCCTTTTAAATCCAGCTGGTTATTAACTGATTCCTGTAGTGTCATGAATATAGTCCTGGTGCCATAGCTGAGTGTCAGGTGACTGAGGTGCACACAAAGCAAGAAGCTGACTTTGCACTAAGCAAGATCAGCTTATGAGCCAATGTCCCGAGTCGTTATTCCATTAACCTTGAGGAACCCCTGAGTTTCAGAAGGGGTACAATTCCGACCAGTCTCCAACCTCCCAACCCAAATACAGCAAACATACCCAAGATGGCTGCGCAAGAAAATCTTCTGTCGTCAAAAGAGACTCCGTGGTCTGTCCCAGGGAATATCTTTATCTACCCAGAACAAGCCAGGTACTGGATCACCTGCATCATTACAGGCATGCACTGGATACACCAACCAAATCTCTTATTTTCTATTACCATTTAGAAAGAAAGACTTGCATTTTCATAATGCATTTACTTCCATGACCTCAACACATTCCAAAAAGCTGTCCACAGTCATTGAAGTACTTTTGTAAATGCACTCGCTGTTGTGGTGCAACCAATTTTTGCACAGCAAGCTCCCACAAGAGCGACATGGTAAAACTGGGTTGAAAAATAAGCATGGAGCCCAGTTAGTGGTTACTAACCCTCCAGGATCGCTGTGGACCCTTAATACTAAAGACTAATCTGAGCAACTCAATTCTCCATTTGCTCCCTCAGATGGAGGTAAAAGACTTTGAAGAGAAGCGGGGGGGGGTGGGGCGTGGGGAGGGACGGGCGTCCCCTCAGTTACCCCCTATCCCTCAAGCAACGTCAAAAAATGGCGTAAAGATAAACCCAGCAACTACAGGCCAGTCAGTTTAACTTCAATGACGGGGAAATTTCTAGAAACAATGATTAGGGGCAAAATTAATAGACACATGGACAAATGCTGTTTAATTAAGGAAAACCAGAATGATTTTTAAGAGAAAATTGTGTTTAACTAACTTGCTGAAGTTTCTTGAAGAGGTAACAGCGAGGGTTGATGCAGTGCTGTTAATGTGGTGTATATGGACTTTCAAAAGGTGTTTGATACATTGCTGCACAACAGATAATCTGGTTTAGTGATGTTGCTTGAGGGATAATTATTATTCAGGAAACTGAGGGGACGTCCGTCCCTCCCCACTATCCCCCCACTCCTCTTCAAAATCTTTTACCTCCACCTGAGGGAGCAAATGGAGAATTGAGTTGCTCAGATTAGTCTTTAATATCAAGGGTCCACAATGATCCTGGAGGGTTAGCAACCACTAACTGGGCTCCATGCTTACTTTTCAACCCAGTTTTAGGCCTCCCCAGCCCTCTTCCCCCACCTCCACCCTCACCCCCCCAGCCCTCTAACCAGTGAGCTGCTCCAAATACCCCTGGGCAACTCATTGATAGAATAATCTCAGGCATCCAGACTTCCACCCAACGGAAGTGGTTGCATCAGAGTCCACCCCAATGTCTGTCTCCTGCTCTCCTCTGCCCTGGATCTCTGCTGGGACACCTCAGTGACACTTGGCACCTTTGTAATTGGCATCATGCAGGAGAACATACGTATAATCATCCTTAATTGGAGTGTAAACAAGCTCTTAGCCAGCCAATAAACTCGCTGAATGAATATTAAACCATGTTAGAATGATTCAATCAAAGAGGACACTTGGGCATAATTTTGCAAGATTCATTAACGTTGATGCAAAATTTATTATATATTAAGGTGCATTTAGTCAATTTGTTATTTCTATCTCTCATACATATTTATATATATATTCCTCTCAAATAAGACAGCAAAGAGGGGGTATGAAAAGAGACGGGCAACTAACATAAAAGGGAATCTGAAAGTCTCCTATAGACACATATATAGTAAAAGGTTGGTAATAGGAGGAGTAGGGCCTATTAGGGAACAAAAAGGGCATTTACACATGGGGGCAGAGGGCATAGCTGAAGTACTATGTGAGTACTTTGCATCTGTCTTTACAAAGGGAGAAGATGCTACCCAGGTCATGGTAAAAGATGAAGTAATTCAGACACAAGATGGGTTTAAGATTGAAATGGAGGAAGTATTGGATAGGTTATCCAGAATTAAAGTTGATAAGGCACTGGGACCAGATGAGAGGCATCCAAGGATACGGAGGAAAATGACAGTGGAAATTGCAGAGGCGCAAGCCATCATTTTTCAGTTTTTCTTTGATTCAGGGATAGTCCTAGAGGACTGGAGAATTACCAACTCTACACCATTTTCAAAAAGTGGAGTAAAGATAAACCCAGCAACTACAGGCCAGTCAGTTTAACCTCAATGGTGGGGAAATTTCTAGAAACAATGATTAGGGGCAAAATTAATAGACACATGGACAAATGCTGTTTAATTAAGGGAAACCAGAATGATTTTTAAGAGAAAATTGTGTTTAACTAACTTGCTGAAGTTTCTTGAAGAGGTAACAGCGAGGGTTGATGCAGTGCTGTTAATGTGGTGTATATGGACTTTCAAAAGGTGTTTGATACATTGCTGCACAACAAACTTGTGAATAAAGTTATAGCTCATGGAATAAAAGGGGCTGTAGCAACATAGGAACATAGGAGCAGAAGTCAGCCATTCAGCCCATCGAGTCTGCTCCGGCATTCAATACAATCATGGCTGATCATCCACTTCAATGCCTTTTCCCCCACACTATTCCCATATCCCTTTACATCATTGGCAGCTCTCTTAGGTAGTGAATTCCAAAGATTCACAACCGCCTGAGTAAAAAGGATTCTCCTCATCTCGGTCCTAAGTGGTTCCCCCCTTATTTTGAAATTGTGTCCCCTGATTCCAGACTCCCCAGCCAGGGGAAACATTTTGCCTGCATCTACCCTGCCTATTTCTTTAAGTATTTTGTAGGTTTCAGTGAGATCACCTCTCATTCTTTGAGAATACAGGCCCAGTTTCCCCAATCTCTCTTCATAGGATAGTCCTGCCATCCCGGGAAAAAGTCCGGTGAACCTTTGTTGCACTCCCTCTATGGCAATAATATCCATCCTAATGTAAGGGGGCCAAAACTGTACACAGTTCTCCAGGTGTGGTCTAACCAAGGTCCTATACAATTGAAGCAAGACTTTGCTACTCCTGTACTCCAACCCTCTTGTGATATAGACCAACATACCATTAACCTTCCTAATTGCTTGCTGCACCTGCATGTTAGCCTTCAGTGACTTATTGACGAAGACACCCAGGTCCTTTTATACATCTACACTTTCCAATCTCTTACCATTTAAGAAATACTCTGCACATCTGCAGATGTGCATGGATATGGAATTGGCTGAGTGACAGGAAACAGAGGTTATTGGTTAGTGGATGTTTTTCATGCTGGAGGAACATTTGTATTGAGTTCCTCAGGGGTGAATGATAGGACCCTTGCTTTTCCTGATATATATTTATGACCTGGAGCTTGGTGTACAGGACACAATTTTCAAAGTTTGCAGACAATACAAAACTTGGAAACATTGTGAACTGCGAGGATAGCGTAGAACTTAAGAAGGACGTAGACAAGTTGGTGGAATGGGCAGACAGGTGGCAGATGAAGTTCAATGCAGAGAAATCTGAAGTGATTCACTTAGGTCGGAAGACAATATAAAATAAAGAGTACAACTTGAAAGCAGGTGCAGGAGCAGAGGGACCTGGGTGTATATGTACATAAATCATTGAAGGTGGAAGGGCAGGTTAGGAGAATGCAGTTAATAAAGCACACAGTATCCTAGGCTTAATTAATAGGGGCATAGAGTACAAGAGCAAGGGGGATTATGTTGGAATTTGTATAAGTCACTAGTTTGGCCTCAGCTAGAGTATTTTATACATTTCTGGACACTGCACTTTAGGAAGGATGTGAAGGCATTGGAAAGGGTGTGGAAAAGATTCACAAAAATGGTTCCAGGAACTTCACAGTTATGAAGATAGTTTGGAGAAGTTAGAAGCAAAATACTGCAGATGCTGGAAATCTGAAACAAAAACAGAAAATGCTCAACAGGTCTAGCAGAGAGAGAAACAGAGTTAACATTTTGAGTCCATATGACCCTTCTTCAAAGCTGAAGAGAAGTGGAAATGTAATTAAATTTATACAGTTTAAGGAGGGTGGGGCAGGTGGGGCTGGATAGGAAGCCAATGATAGGTGGGGACAAAGGAGGGATTGACAAAGATGTCATGAGCTAAAAGACAAAAAGATTCTTAATGGTAGAGCTTAGTGCTAAAAAAGGTGTTGATAGTGGCATAAAAGTAAGAAAGCAGAATATGATGATAGCAGAACAAGGGTAGCATTGTGTGAAAGAACAACATGGAACAAGTAACAGATGGCCATGCTGGGGATGGGGTAGGGGGGAGGAGATGGTAGTGAGGGAAAAAAGGATAGAAAATGGGATAGAAGAGGCTTAGAAAGGGGGATAAAACCACAGATAAATGAATAAAAATAAAAATAAAAATAAGTAATAAAAAAGAAAAATGAATATAGAAAAAAGGGGATTAGTAAAATGGAGTGAGGATGGAGGAGAGATTCATGTTCGGAAGTTGTTGAACTCAATATTCAGTCCAGAAGGCTGTAAAGTGCCTAGTCGGAAGATGAGGTACTGTTCCTCTAGTTTGCGTTGAGCTTCACTGGAACATTGCAGCAGGCCAAGGACGGACATGTGGGTATGAGAGCAGGGTGCAGTGTTGTAATGGCAAGCGACAGGGAGGTCTGGGTAATGCTTGCGGACAGACCAAAGGTGTTCCGCAAAGTGGTCACCCAGTCTGCGTTTGGTCTCTCCAATGTAGAGGAGACCGCATTGGGAGCAACGAATGCAGTAGACTAAATTGAAGGAGGTGCAAGTGACACGCTGCTTCGCCTGAAAGGAGTGTTTGGGCCCTTGGACGGTGAGTAGGGAGGAGGTAAAGGGGCGGGTGTTGCATTCTGCGGTTGCATGGAAAGTTGCCGTGGGAAGGGGATGAGGTGTTGGGGGTGATGGAGGAGTAGACCAGGGTGTCTCGGAGGGAACGGTCCCTACGGAATGCTGATGAGGGGTGAGGTGAAGATGTGTTTGGTAGTGGCATCATGCTAGAGTTGGTGGAAGACGATCCTTTGAATGCGGAGGCTGGTGGGGCGAAAAGTGAGGACATGGGGGACCCTATCATGTTTCTGGGAGGGAGACAGAGGTGTGAGGGAAGAGGTGCGGGAGATGGGTCAGACACGGTTGAGGGCCCTGTCAACCACAGTGTGGGGGGAATCCTCGGTTAAGTAAGAAGGAAGACATGTTAGAAACGTTGTTTTGGAAAGTGGCTTCTGGAACAGATGCAACAGAGGCAAAGAACTGAGAGAATGGGATGGAGTCCTTACAGGAAGCGGGGTGTGAGGAGCTGTAGTCGAGGTAGCTGTGGGAGTCGGTGGGCTTGTAATGGATATTGGTGGACAGTCTATCACCAGAAATGGAGACAGAGAGGTCAAGGAAGGGAAGGGAAGTGTTGGAGATGGACCATGTGAAGGTGGTAGAGGGGTGTAAATTGGAAGGACTGTCGCTGACCTCATCTCCATTTGTCCCATCTTGCCATGCTGGCTCCTTGAAAGAGTTATCCAATTAGTCCTATTATCCCTGCTATTATCCAATAGTCCTGCAAAGTTTTTCCTTTTCAAAGTAATTATACAATTTCTTGTTGAAAGTTACTATTGAATCTGTTTCATCATCCTTTCTGGCAATGCATTCCAGATTAATCATCTCAAATCTGTCCTCAGGTTACTAACCCTCTTGTCAGTGTGAACACTTTCTCCTTAATTACTCTATCAACACTCTTAACTTTCATTACCTCGAGTAAATCTTCCCTTAACATTTTCTGCTCTAAGGCGAACAATCCCAGCTTCTCTAAATGAAATCTCTCACGCCTAGTGTCACCCTGGGTAAATCTCTTCTGCATCATCTTCACAACCTTGTCATCCACCTTTAAATACCCTGCCCAGAATTAAACAGAATACTCTAGATAAGGTCTAACCAGTGTTTTCACTCTGCAGCCATGTCTTGTACCAATACCATTGCCTAACTCCCTCACTGTGGGTCACCTTTTGTGACTCGCTATCAAATTCCGTTTGATAACCACAGCCTTCTCCCATCCCCATCCCCCACCCCACGAAGCTCCTTGGGACACTTCATGACACTAATGGTACCATATAAATGCTTGTTGTGGTTGTTTTATATGTGTTCTCTGGATTGGGGACAAAACTGGCAAGGAGCACATTCATTGCCCATCCTTAGGTATATGAGAAAGTGCTGGTGAGCTTCATCCTTCAACTGCTGTTGGGTAGGAAATGTTGTGATTTTGACCCTATGACAATGAAGGAATGCGTGTGTACAGCCACATCAGAACAGTGTGTGTCTTGAGGGCATCACTTAAGATAATGCCTCTTGTGTCTAATTGGTATAACATGATCGTAGATGTGGGTGAAGATTTCCCTGTGTTATAAAATTTCAAAAATGTTTATATAAAGAGCAAACTTATATTTGGTTGCAGAGAAAATCTTCCCCCCATGAGTAGACATCCCTGGTCAGTACCTGTACCCAATCATCTCACTATGTGTGTATATACACCTGATCCAGAGCAATAAGAATGTCGCATGAAACATAGGTGAAGGTTGGCCAGAGAATGTGATAGATTTTCATTTTCCCTACCCAGTTGGTAATCTTACAGAGCAGATCGTCTGACATTTATAAAACACCACCTAAATTTTATTTCATTGCTGGTGAGAAAATCAGATGGCATCTATAGTGGCTAGATTATAAAGGACTGCCACTTGCCATAGATTTGTGGTGATATGGTGGGTTGTAGTAGAAATATGCACTCAACTCTCCAGCATAATGTCCTGGGTTTATGCCAGACTTGACTAATACCAGGAATGGGTAAATTGTCTTAGGAGGAAAGGTTAGACAGGTTAGGCGTGCATCTAAATTAGCTGGAATTTAGAAGAGTAAGAGGCGACTTGATTGTAATCTTTAAGATCCTGAGGGGTCTTGACAGGGTGGATGTGGAGAGGATGTTTCCTCTTGTGGGAGAATCTAGAACTAGGGGTCACTGTTTAAAAATAAGGGGTCGCTCATTTAAGACGCAGATGAGGAGAATTTTTTTTACTCTCAAAAGGCTGTGAGTCTTTGGAACTCTCTCCTCGAAAGGCAGTAGAAGCAGTGTCTTTGAATACCTTTAAGGCAGAGCTACATAGATTCTTGATTAACAAGGGGGTGAGAGGTTATCGAGAGGAGGCAGGAATGTTGGGTTGAGGTTACAATCAGATCAGCCATGATCTTATCGAATGGTGGAGCAGGCTCGAGGGGCTGAGTGGCCTACTCCTGCTCCTAATTTGTACGCTAGGATGTAAATGCTACTGCTGCACCAGGTTTAGCAATTAACCAGCCTAGAGCCTAGAAGATCACTGAATCAGACAGATTTTTGATCGACAAAGGAGTCGTTATGAGGAACAGTCAGGAAATTGGAGTCGAGGCCACAATCCCGATCAGCCATGATCTTACAGAATGGCAGAGCAGGCTCGAGGGGTTGAACGGCCTACTCCTGCTCCTGTTTCTTATGGTCGTATGATCTTATATTAAGGGCAAGTTTTTCCCCTGTGTCTGTAGCCTAGTGAAATGCTGGTGGTGGGGGTGCAGGAGGGGCCGGGTACGTTGGGCTGTGGGCGCATGCAGGGAGCTGGGGGCAGAAGCTGGGATGAAGCTACTGACTTCGGCATAACCCAATCCCTCAGTCAGAGGTGCATGTGCGGCCCTGCTGTGGGATTCGACAGCCTCATTTTTGGTCGCAAACCCACCCTTTAGTAAGTGCGATTGAATAAATGCATCGATTTAGTGAAAGTGTTGTTTTGATTTTGCTTCTGAAGTTCCTAATCATAAGGCACAGTAGGTCATTGCCTTAGTTGCTTTATATAAGTGATATCGCTGCTTCCTCCTATAATCTCTCTCATATCTGCTAACATTATGAGCCTGTCGAGGAAGGCAGTTGTTCACGGCTGGATTTCAGATCGCTGGCTGTTGTTATCTAATCCCTGCTCGTAAATGTCATTGCTGCTTGCATTTTAATTCGTTTATCATCTTTTTTGTAAAAAAAAACCACTGTGGTGGAGCCCAGTGAGGTGAAAACTAATCCCAAAGAGAGGGAGATGAGAGAGACGAGAACTTCCACATCTGTGCTATATTTGGCTCAACACGACAAGGTTGCTAGGCGATGTGGTGATAAAAGGATTGAGTCAGAGGTGAGTCAGACATGACCCATGCTCTCCAACCATTGGTGTTAAAAATGGTGTGAATCAAATAATCTGTAGTCAACGAGGGATTCATTCTGGTTCTAAAGTGTGGGCCAGTTTTACAATGAACTGCAGCATCAGCTGCTGCGGCCTGTTTGCTTTCCTGATTCATTGTTATAAGGAATGTGGTGGAGAAGAATGGGGCTGCAAAATTTATTTTGCAAGTGAGGCTATTAGCTAGAGACACTTAAAACCCACCCACCTTCCCCAGACAGGCCTAATTACCCCGAGCTGATGTTATACCAATTAGACTCAAGAGGCATTATCTTAAGTGGTGCCCTCAAGGCACACACTGGTCTGATTTGGCTGTACGCATTCATTCCTTCATTGTCACCGGGTCGAAATCACAATATTTCCTACCCAATAGCAGTTGAAGGATGAGGCTCACCAGCACCTTCTCAGATACCCAAGGATGGGCAATGAGTGTGCTCCTTGCCAGTTTTGTCCCCATCCAGAGAACACATGTAGAGCAACCACAAGAAGCATCTGTATGGCGCCATTAATGTCATAAAGCTGCCCAAAGAGCTTCACTGGGTTTGGTGGGTGCCCGGCTTGGGACCCGAGCATTTGAAGGCCTGGCCGGCAATGGTGGCGCAATGAAAATTTGGAATGTGCCTGGAGACCTGCTGAGCTCAAACAGGGACTGAAGGTAAAATTCAAGAGATGTACAAATTAAAGGAATTCAAAGAGCCCTTGTCTCGGTCATATGACTGGGTGGTTTTGGGTTGAGCTATTCAGCTAACAAGGTTCCTGGCTGAAACCCATTGAGCAGAATGGTCGCAAAGTTGCACTGAGTGTGGTAGTGGGCAAGAAAGAGAACGTTTTACCCACCGGCTGCAATGGCGACTTTTCACACTGTGTCGTCTCATTCCCACCTCATTAATTATGCATCCCTGGGAGACACGCCGGCGGGGCAAGCTCTGATTCACCTGCCCCGCTGTCACCTCAGGCCTTCAGTAAACCGAGCGCCATATTTAAAGGTCGCACCTGCACAGAGCTAACACTCTTCAATAAATCGAATGTTGCTCGGAACTAATGGCTGCCAAAGGGAGGAAACATGCTGCCCCCAGATTTAGCGATGGCTCCCTCGAGAGCCTACTGGATTGAGTGGAGGTCCACTGCGATGTCCTTGACCACCCCCCACCCCCACCCCCCCCCCCCGACTCTGGGACAAGATCAGCAAGCAAGGTCATGAGTCCAGCATGGGAGGTGGTGTTGCGGTGGTCAGCGCCAACGCCCTGCAAAAGAGGACAGTCACCCAGTGCCGAAAGAGGATGAATGGTCTCACCTGTTCTGCCAGGGTAAGTCACTCTTCTTATCACTCTCAACTCTCACACTTACAAACCCATCGCCCATCCACAAGGATCTCACACCACAAGGGACAACACCACTAACTCTCACACATACCCTCACATCTCCATCAGGCTCATACCCTCTCGAGTTCACGTCCTTATCCTGTCCGTGCTCCGCTCACCACACAAACATTCCACGCAGTGCCCTGTGTCACTGTCTCTCCATGTGCTTACATGCAGGAGAAGCTGGCTCACAGCAGCAAGGAGAGGTCCCAGGCCAGGAATGGATTGACCCTCATTAGACTCCTCACTGACATTGAGGAGCGCGTCATCGTGCTGACCGGTGAGGATGAGGACCATGTCTGCAGCAACGATGAGGTTAGTAGTGAACACCCATGTGAAGGTCCTGCACCACATGATCCCTCTCTCAATGCAAATATGAGTTCTCTCTCTCTCCAGCTTTTGACTCTGCTGCCATGCACTAATTATCTCAACTTTGGGTCACAGGGACCTCTGCCAAGTGACTGACACCCTCAGCCAGCCAGTCCCTCAGCTCCATCCAGGTCCTCACCTCCAGCCAAGAGGACACCTCCTCCATTGAAGAGCTGGAAATAAGCAGCCTGGAAAACCTGTCACAGCGCTTACCCGCACCCTCCACCAGTGCAGAGACACACACCTCAGTGGGACCTAGATCTAGAGCAGGCTCAGGTTCACAATCTGGTGGCCAACACATGACATGTGTCTGCAGCAGGTGGAGGCAAGTTCAGCCGAGCTCCCTGACACTTGGAGGACTGCTGGGGAAGAGGCATCTGTGAGGTGTGAATCAGATGACGAGCCTCTGAATTCAGCCTTTCAACTCATTGTGGAGAGTCAGCAGAATAAGGGGGAATATCACACACAGCTGTTGGAAGCCCTCAACACAGTGACACATGGGTTGGAATGCACCGCCTGCTGTCTGATAACATGTGTGCGCATGGAGGTCTCCATAGGAAGGATGACAGATACCATGGAGACCCTGGTCCAGCAGAACACGGAGATTCACGCAGACCTGCAGTCAATCACAGTAGCCATGAGCGAGTTCCTGCAGTCGCAACGCAAGGGGGAAATGGGGCACCTCAACATCCCTCCAGGTGCTCCTTCCCCTCAAGGTCAGGCCGGGGCCCTCAGGCACCCGAAGGGAGGAGGAACACAGCTGGACACCCCTGGTCATCCACTCAGGGATCTCAGAGGCTGTCCACTCCCTCTTGAATTCCCTTTCCCTTTAACCTCCTCCTCTGTCACCACAGAGGGAGGAGCTGGCCCACAGGGGGACAGCCAAAGCAAGCCAGGGCCCTCAAGGCCTCGGCTCTCCAGAGGACACATGCCAAAGTAATCAGGGGCAAGAGGGCCAACCATTGCACAGGCTATCTCTACCCCTGCTGCGGATGTCAGGGCAGCACCTAGAAGAAGTGGTAGGCCTAGAAAAGTTATGAAATTCTGATCACAAGTGGTTGCACAGGTGAACACGTTTTGTCACTTTATAATCTGAAAATATATTCACTGTCACTGAATAATATGTAATGATGTCTTTCAGCTTCATTTACAGGCTTCATGAGTCCTCCCCCTGCATTTCTGCCACCCCCTCTACCGCCACCCCCCACCCCCCCCCCACCCCTCCCCCCCCCAACCCCCGCTAATAGTTCAGCAGCTCGCAGCTGGACCACGAGTGATTCTGGAGGGAGAGGTGTGTGTGAGGCAGGGCCTTTTGGAGCCTGGTGCAAGCGCTCGCCCACACACGCAGAATCTTCACCTATCACACTCCTGAGTATTTTTAATGCTGCCTGCTGGGGTTCTCTTCCAGTTGTCCATCTGAGCTGACCCACATCTCCGCTCACCCACTGACCACACTCCCATGCAGCACCTGTGCCCGTCCAACACGCGGCTCTGCTCACTTTCCATTTCAGAAACATGGTGGTTGTCAAGTCTTCAGTTCCCCCATCCCTTCCCCCATGTCCTTTCCCCCATCATAGTTGACCCCCTTGTCATCACTTTCCACCTCCCTATCACCTTCCAGCAAGAACCTTTTCTTTCCGGGATGTCCAGGTGAATGTGCACGTTCCCTATCTTCCCGACAATCCCATCCCTATCCACATTGACCTCCCCGATCTCCTCCTTCCCTCCCCGAGGGTCAATGTCTGCTTCCGAGTCCCCACCAACCACCCTCACCATCCCATCTACCACCACCATCCCACCCTCACCCTCCCACCCTACCAGCTCACTCTGCCCTCTCTCACACTCACCATCCCCTCCTACCACGCCCACCCTCATTTTGTTCCCCAGAAGGTAGTTTTCGACTCCACAGACCCCTCCCATGCACATTCACCTGGACACCCGCCCCTTCCTCCACTCTTCCTCCTTCCTCCACCCTTACTCCTTGCTCCCCTGAAGAGGATCACAAATGCTTCAACCTTGTCCAACCTTGGACTCCACCATCATTGAGGATGGGGACATCTGTGGAGCCTCCTCTGTGGTAGCAGGATGTTCAGGACTGAACGGGTTAATGTGGGACTGGGGAAATCATCCCATCCATGTGATGATGTAAAGGGGGTCATATGACTAGCAGTAGTCTGGTTGTAGTCTGAATGAAAATAGCTCATGGCTTGGACTGAAGAAACCTACTGTCTTGTATATCTATACATACTTATGTCCTACAATAAATAGTTACTGTTCAGACTTTGTGTCTCTCAACTTCTTCCCCAGACAACCACAGCAAATTACAACACCTTCCTCCAGTGAGTTGTTTAATTGTCCACCAACATTCAGGAGTGGATGTGGCAGGACTGCAGAGTTTTGATCTGATTCATTGGTTGTGGGATTGTTTAGCTCTGTCTATCACTTGCTGCTGATGCTGTTTGACATGCAAGTAATGGTGTGTTGTAGCTTCACCAGGTTGACATTTTTTGGTATGCCCTTCCTGCACTCTTCATTGAACTAGGGTTGATCCCCCAGCTTGATGGTAATGGTAGAGTGGGGGATATTGCTGGGCCATGAGGTTACAGATTGTGGTTGTATACAGTTCTGCTGCTGCTGATGGCCCACAGCACCTCATGGATGCCCAGTTTTGAGTTGCGAGGTCTGTTCAAAATCTATCCCATTTTGGAGAATGGTAATGTCTCACAACACAATGAGGGTATCCTCAATGTGAAGATAGGACTTTGTCTCAAGGACTGTGTGGTAATCATTCCTACAAATACTGTCATGGCACGGTCATGTGGCCTCATCCAACAAGCCACAACAAAGCTGAAAACTGACTACATAAACTCTGCTGAGGAGGAGAGACGAAAGAGGAAGGAAAGAGAGCAGAATCCTGGGCTCGGGAATCCCATTCCTCAGGGCAACTCTTGTTCTCTCTGCCCAAAGACCGGTGCCTCCAGGATTGGCCTGCTGCATCATCTGAAGACACGCAAATCATGAAGCCTGGCAGACATCATCCTCGTTTCTCGAGACAGACGATAGCAATGACAACGTAACTAATTAATTTTCCAGCTGCCATGGTGACACTGAGCTCAGCTCTCTGGGTCATAACCATCGTGCTACCGCTCCTGATGCCAGGAAGTTTTTATCTTATTTTCAGTGTATTGTCTTGTTGACAACTCCCTCGCATAGAGAGGCAACTGGCACCAGGGATTAGACAACAGCGCTTGTGTCAATCCTCACCTCCTTGAACCCAGAGTGACCAACTCTTGGGCCAAGAGAAAAGGGACACTTTGGCATTGTGGAACAGTATGAGCAGTGCGGGGGGAGGGGTGGGGGCACTGGGGAGGTGCAGGTGCGTCTGTGGCAATGGGGGAGGGGAGATGGCCAGATCGTCGGATTGGGGTGAGGCGGTGGTGGTGGGGTGGGGTGGGGGGGGTGGGGGTTGGGTGAGGTGGCACTGTAACAGCCAGAGACAGGAAGGGTGGCCACACTGTGGTGGTGGTGGGGGGGGGGGTGCACAGTTGCTGGTGAAACTATGGGAGTGGGGTGGGGTGGTGTGGCCAGACTGGGAGCCGGGGTGGGGGAGGGATGTGTAATCTGTCCAATGCTATAGGCACACACATATGAGCAAAGAAATGTGTATGTAAACTCACAGAAACATGGATGGCTCTTGCTAAGGTTCACCAACTCTGGTTGGACATCTTTGTGGAAATGACATCACATGACTCCCCAACTCCTTCACCACCCCCCCCAACCCCCTCCACCCTGCCCCCCAACACCCCCACTATTGGTTGCACAACATGTCCATCCTTGTGAGATCCCTTCATTGGGCGGGCGCGGCAGGTGGGCTCAGGACTGGCCCGCTACCCGCTATCGGGCCCTGACCGCAATTGAGGCCCGCCCAGTGTGAAACGCGGCTCCGCACTGGCCGGCAAGGGCCGGGCAAGGGGGCGGGGGGGCGGGTGAGGGCCTGTCAGCCGCCAGATCCAACGGCGACCCGGCGGCCGGTTTAAGAGCGGCCCAGTCAGCCCCAGGGAAGGTTGCCACGGAGAACATTCCCTGAGCCGGCACCGTGGACCCGAGTGCGGCTGGACACGGCAAGCGGGAGGGCAGGTCAGCTGGGCACTCGGCCCCCTCCCTCTCTGACGAGTGCCTCGTCCTCCTGTGGCGCTCCTGGTCACAGTGCTGGAAGCGCTTCAATGACCTGCTGTACTCAGGAAGGCTGAGAACCATGCTGGCATGGGTCAGTGTGCAGATGTATTAAGGTGTGGCTGTCTCTTCATGGGCCTCAGGGGTGCTGGAGTCTGAGTCCTGACTGTCAATGACGCCAGAGCTGGCCAAGCGGGTAAGCCCTGGCTGCTTGCGCTGAGTGCCTTGTGGCCCGAGGGCCATGACTCGGATGTGCCCTGTGAGCTGTTCCTCGGCTGGGGTTGGCCAGACTGCAATGGTGCTGCTTGTACAAGGTGGGCCAATCAATGCTCCTCTGTTCTTTCAGGGGAAGACCACCCACAATGATGTAGAAAGGTTGCGGACTGGTGGAGGCCCCACTAGCCTCCTAATGCTCTCGAGGTACGAGCAAGGTGCCGTGGAGCTGGGGAGCTGGGCGTGCAGAGGTGCGGGTCTCAGATGAAGGTAAGAGTGTAGTGCACAGAGGTGAGGCTCTCAGATTGTACAACCATTCTAGTGTAATCTCCTCATTGATGTAGCCTCAAACCTGGAGCTCCCATTGATCATTGGAAGATGAAGATGCCACGAAGCAAATCTCAGTTTTCTCACCAGGGTGCCGGGGATGTACAGTGACAGTGTGATGACTTTAACCAATGACATGTTCTTCTCCCTTTTAGGTTCAACAGCAGACGTTCGATCTCTGACCCTGAAGGGTCACCCCTGACACTGGAGGACCACTGAGCGTTATTTGTACATACGTCACACCCGCTAGCTGAAGCAGGCACCAGCGCAGATACCAGCACCTTGGTGGGCATTAGAGTGGTAGCTAGTATCTCGGTGCACATTGGTGAGGGTGCTTCACAATATATTGAGGTGCAGGTGGAGGCAGAGAGTGCCCAGGGCACTGTCAGTCAGAGGACTGCTGGTGATCAGGGTGATGCTCAGTCAAAGGCTGATGATGGGCCTCTGGAGTCGTCCATTATATGACAGATGCTGGGTGTCCAGCAAAGTGTGTGGGAGGATCTGGCGGAGATCCATGAGGGTCCGTGTGCCATGGTCTCCATGATGGAGGAGTCCGTGCAGAGCATGAGCACTGCTTTAAACCTCATGGCCAAGCGCACTGCCTCCTCCATTGAGAGAGAGGCGACTCTCATGGAGAGGCAGCTCCAGGGACAGAATGAGGGGTTCCTGGGGTTGCGCTCGGACCTGCAAACTCTCACACAGGTGGTCAGTGCCAGTGTGGGGGATGGATGAGGCACCCAGTATCCCAGCTAGGTGCCCATCCATCAATGATGAGCAGGGAGATCCACAATGACCTCATGTTGGCGCACGAGCTGCCTGTCGTCTCTGCAGGTGCCTCTCAGGGGTCTCTGGATGACAGCAGCAGCTCCTCCGCCCCTCTCCCAGTGATCGTGGCATCTGATGAGGCTGCGGTGACTGGGGAGATGCCAGCTGTGACACTGGCCGATCCCTCCCAGGCGGGGCCAGCAGAGACTCCACTGGCCAGAGGACAACAACCAAGATCATCAAGGCCAACAAGACAGCAGGGTCAGCAGGCTGTCTCCAATGCCAGTGCCAGCGAGGGGGGAGCAGCTAGACATAGCGCTCGGGAACATAAGTTAAAGACACCATCAGTACAACAGGGACAGGTAATTTTATGTTCATTTTTGTTCACTTTATGTCTACTGGTATGATGTTGAATACCAGAAATATTTCTGTTAAGATTATTGAACTGTCAGATTGACATAAATTGTGTTTTTATCGTCATGGCCTGAGTATGCTTCACCCTTTTATTTCATTGGTGTGGGGTGTGCCAGTATGTAATGCTGGACGGAAGTGGCTCTGAACTTTATTGCACAGGCACCGAGTGTTCTTTGTGTTCAAATGAAAGGGTCCTTTCCAACATCTGGAATGGAGGTGGTAGCCCTGGCATGTGTTCGAAACTGATCCTTGGTAACCTAGCTGAAGGAGGGTTGGTTCAAGGCGTCCCTGCCTCCCTGCAGGTCTGCCTCCATGCTCTCAGTGTTCTCCTCACTGTGCTCATCTTCTGACTCATCATCTGTGGCCTGTGGAACTGCGTCACCAATCTCTTCCTCCAGTGCGACCCCCCCTTGCCAGTACCAGATTGTGGAGAGTGCAGCATGCAACCACTATCAGTGACACCCGCTCTGGGGGGTATAGTAGTGCACCGTCTGAATAGTCCAGGTGTTGGAAGCGCATCTTGAGAACACATAAGGTCCTCTCTATCAGTGCCCTTGTGGAGCCATGACCCCTATTGTAACGCTTCTCTGCTTCTGTTCTTGGGTGGTGGAGAGGATTCATGAGCCACCTCTTCAATGGATAGCCCTTGTCACCCATCCATCCAGTTGGGCAGGAGCACTGAAGAGCCTCGGCACCTGGGAATGTCTGAGTGTCATGGGAGCTGCCTCGGTATTTTGCACAGACTTGTAGAATCAGCATCCTGTGATCACACACTATCTGCACGTTCATGGAGTGGAAGCACCGGGCTCACCCGCTGGCGCCTTGATGGCCACACGTGTACAGTCTATTGCACCCTGGACGTGGGGGAAGCCAGCAATGGCCGCAAAGCCTCTGGCTCACTCAGCCTGGCTGGCCTCGTCCTTAGGGTAAAGAATAAAGATCAGTACCCACCCGAACAGAGCTTCTGTCACCAGCTTGATGCAACTGTGGACAGCTGATTGGGAGACTCCACACAGATCCCCCACTGAGCCCCGGGAAGAGCCAGACGCATAGAAAGTTGGGGGCCACTGTGACCTTCAGAGCCACCGGCATGGGGTGTCCACCCACACAGTCGGAGCTGGTCTTAGGCCCAATCATCTAGCAAATGGAATTCACAATCTTCCTTGAGAAGTGGAGCCTCCTTCGGCCTTGCACCTCAGACATATTGAGGTAGCTGCATCGTCGCCTGTAAACCCTGGCAGCAGGATAGTGGCATCTTCTGCGGCCCCTTCCACCTTGGACTTCCCACTGGCCCTGCGCCCCTTGTGCCTGCGCCTCTCCTCCCACAGGTCCCTCCCCTGGAAGCTGCACTGGGAGCCCTGGCCTCCTCTCCCTCCTGCCCCTCTCTTCCTCCTCAGAGGAGACCACAATCCTTATTGCCAGGGTAAGGGAAGGCTGCCTGATACCTGGAAGGGTCCACATGGTCTGAATTCTCCAGGGCAGGCAGCAATGAGTCCTGAAATGAACCCTGGAAATGCTAAGAATGAAGTCCCAAACAGAGATGAAGCTGCCAAGTACGAACAATCAACCAGCAGCGAACTATCTCCAAAACTCCTCACCACTCACACTGGCAATGCTGCCGGCCCTTTTTATCCCGCCCTTGGATGAGTTTGTGGAAGTGTCGGTTGACCACCTGCCCGTTACGCCCGCGTGACGAGCAGAAATTCGCACAGGAAAGGAAAAGTCACAGACAATTGGACTGTTCAGGGCCTTTAGTGGCCGTTTAATTAATTGTGGGTGCCACTCCGGCACCCACACGTCCCCACTGAGTGAAATATCGCGCGATGGTGTCAGGACGCTTGCCTCATGTCACCGCGCACTATTTAACTCCCGATAGGGTCGGGTCTGCGCCCGCCCATGGGACGGAAAATTCTGCCCCCAGATTTCACAAACCAATCAGAATGTGAATAGAGTCTTCACAACTGGATAATTCTTGGCTATCGGTCACACAGCCTTTCCCCCCTTGTGTCCGAGCTTTATATAACGAGTAAATAAATCTGTTCAAAGCTATTTCATAAAAAATGAAATTCATTATTGCCCTGGAATTTTCTGGATGTTACTTACCTCAGTGCTCTGGAAATTAATCTTTAATTCCAGGAGTGTTGTCAACCCTGCACTTGTGGCAAGGTATAAACACAGACACAAACACAGACACACACAAACACAGATACACACAGACACATACACACACAGACAAACACACACACACACACACACAAACACAGACACACACAGACAAACACACATACACAAACACAGACACACACAAACACAGATGCACACAGACACACACGCACACACACAAACACAGACACACACAGACACATACACACACACACAAACACACACACACAAACACACACAAACACAGACACATACACACACAAACACACACACACAAATACAGACACACACAAACACAGACGCACACAGACACACACACACGCAGACATACACACACACAAACACAGATGCACACACACACACACAAACACACACACACAGACACACTCACACACAGACACACACACACACAAACACAGACACACACACAAACACAGACACACACACACACACACAAACACAGACACACACACATACACACAAACACACACACAAACACAGACGCACACACACACAGGCACACAAACACACACACACACAAACACAGATGCACACACACAGACATACAAACACAGACACAGACACACACACACAGGCACACACACACACACACACAGACACACAGACACACACAGACACACACACACTCACACAGACACACACAAACACAAACACAGATGCACAAACACACTCACACAGACACACTCACACAGATACATGCAAACACAGATACATGCAAACACAGACACAGACACACACACAAACACAAACACGGATGCACAAACACAGACACACACACACACAGACACATGCACAGACAGACACAGAGAGACAAACTGACACACGCAAAGACATGCACGCACAGACACAATCAGACACAGAGACAGACAGACATGCAGACACACACACACACACAGGCAGACAGACACACACACAGACAAACACACACAGGCAGACAGACACACACACAGACAAACACACACACACACACACACACACAGGCAGACAGACACACACGCAGACAAACACAGACACACAAACACATATACACACACACAGAGGCCAGGATTTTCCAGTCCCACCCGCGGTGGGCGTAATGACAGGCAGGAGGGGGAAAATATCGCGGGATGGAAAAGTCAGATTCCCATCGGTGTTAAAATAAGTTACAATTGTCGCTCCTGCCCTCAATGCTGGCTTTTCCCTCCGCACCATGTCGGGAATGGCCATTTCAATACATCAGAATATCATGAATGCTCGTTGTCAAGGCAGCTCCGTGGAATCACCCTCCGTGGATCTAAACATCAGGCTGGTGTCGAATTAAACCGGCCTGATTCACAGCCGCGTGTCAACATGCACCAGGCAGCCTACACTTCGAGGTTCCATCATCTACCTTGCATGAGAGAGCACTCACGGCTCCTCGGTCTCTGTACCAGCTCCGAAGGCAGCACCACTTCGCTTTCGGGGTTGGGGGTGGGGGGGGGGGGGTGGTGGTGGTGGTGGTGGTGGGGGGTGGGTGGGGGAGGAATTACAGAGGAAAGGCTCTGTATACCAGACTAGCGATAAGGCAGGAGTGGGTTGTAATGTGCTGTAGGGCAAGGACTCGACTTGGATGTGTGGGGGGCAGGCAAGACAGGGACAAGGGGAGGTGGTGGAGGTCAAGGGCTTAACTTGGGGGGGGGAGGAGGAGGGGGAGGGTTTCACTCAGACACAAGACTTGGGGGGGAAGGGGCCAGTGGGCACAGGGGACGTGTCCTCTGGGCCGGAATTGGGAGAGAGTCTCTTACAGAAGGGCATAAGCAAGTCAGGGCCAGAGGGGGAGGACTGCGGAGTGAAGAAGTGCCTCAGCTTACATTGCTGAGATTCCAAAGACGGTGCTTGTCCCAGTCTAGAGAGGGAAAGACATGTCAGCCACTGTCAGGTGGACCAGCATAGAGTGCGTAGGGCATGGTCATCACCTCACACGCTGTGGTCTGGGGGTGGAGCGGTTTCTGGCACAGTGCTCAACCACAGGCGGGACAGTCATGTTCAGGGGAGACACCTGCTGCCTGTAGACGGGGAACAGGTAGAGCAGGGTAGGCCACTCGATGGTCTCATGGCAGGGGGCAGGTACCTGTATGGGATGGCACAGCAGGCCTCAAGATAGAGAGGGGTAAGGTCTACCTGGGGCATAGGCACATCCACCTCTAGCAGCTCAGGGGGTAACACAGAGAAATCAACCACAATTACAACGAGATCAAGGATTACAGGCGGAGGGCTGAGCATAATAGGAGGGAGGGAAAGCTGAACGTTATGCTCCCCTGGGATGATGGGAGGGATTTCCCCAGTCACTCGGGGAGGCTCAAGGCTGGTCTGGAACTAAGAGCTACCATCTTGGGACCTCAAGCAATGATGAAGCAGAAAGGGAACCTAAGAAAAATGCTGCTGGGGAGGACAGTTAGGGCTTCTGAGAGGAGTGGATCACAGCAATGGGGGGCCCATCTGGAATCTGTGTTACCACATGAGCTGACACACATCATGAGCACCTCAGTGACTATAGAGGCAACCTGGAGCCTTCAATGTAATAGCGCATTCATGCAAGACTAATTCCAATCATCGATCTCCCTGCAAAACCCATTGTACCAATCGTGGTCATTCCTCAGTGTGATAATGACTCCAGAAACAAGTGGACACCTGGACAAACAGGAGGAGCCTCTTGGAAACCCCAACTCAGAACCTTGCAGCGGCCAGTTTGAGAGACAGGGACTCCCACGGCCCGCTAAAAGAATGTCGCCCCCTCATAGAGCGTGTGTGCTCATGTGTATTCCAAAGGATATAGTCACTGAGTCCACTGAATGAGTAATTTATCACCTCGGATAGATGCAGGACATCCAAGTGCCTGGCCAAATCCAACTCATAGCAGTAGGTTTACTGAAATGGGGCTGGGGATGGGGTTGATAGGACGGGGTGGGTGGGGAAGCCTACAGTGGCAGTGAGAGTAGCCAGGATTGTATTGTCCAATAGGTGCCTAGATTGTAACCAAAGCCCTTGAACCAAAGCCCCCCACAGTCACTCAGAGTCAGCGACAAAAAGGAAGCCAAGGTTGCAGGGGAAGAAGCAATAGCACAGGCCAGATGAGGCAGACATGCACATGAAGCCCTTATAGCCACCAGATTCCAGAGGGATGATGATAAGGGGCACTGCTTATCCTGTTGGACCAGTACCCTCCAAGATGGACCCACACCACCACCAGCCTACCCAGTCTTCTCTACCATCCTCTTCATTCTGAGATTGAGTACTTACACATTCTGCTCACCATGTACTTATCCTTAGAAGGATGATGAAGCCTCGGGGCCTGTGTCCTTGCTGAGATGAGATACCAAATGCAAGAGGTCGCTCAGGCATCACACCACAGAAGGTGCTGCCTCTTCAAGCATCTCTCCAGCATCCCAGTCACCCAGGCAGCCTACAAAAGGCAGGAGTTGCACTGCAGTCCTCAATGGGCCCACGGCAGTATACCTCCAGTCCGCCAAAGCGCCTCGAGGAAATCCACCTCCAGCAACGGAAAAATGCTTTACCTGTCATTTCAATGGTGATACTGTAAGGCTAGGCTTGGGCCAAGATAAGTGAGGACATTGAACAAGTGTTAACGCTTGTTCACAGCAGTCAGTCCTCAAGCGTTACCTTAATCCCCATTACACTGAGACCCTCCACTCTCAGTGAGGGATGTGGGGCTCCAGTTAACCTGACCTTTCAATGGACCCAGATCACCTCACAATGACCATCGTCACACATCTGCCTGACAGACATGAAAAAGCCTCCTTTTTGGCACCACCAGTTTCCCACAATGGTCAGCCCTGACCCTTGTGACCCTGAAAATGCAGACACACCATGGGGCCCTCAAAGTTCTGCTTCATTGATTATAAAGAGGGCATGTCAGCTACATCACATCCTTGCTGCCAGCCCATTTCTGCCCTGAGCATTATCTTCCCACCAAGCTAACACCTGAGCATCGAGACCATGTTCGATGGTTCCATTGGCCGCAACACATCTCCATATGGATGTAGCATCTCTGAGCTCGGTGAGTGTTTAGGGGAGGGGAGGCTAAGCAGAATGAATGGGCCAGCGCTGCATCCCTTCTGTTTTACAATAGCCTTGTGGGTGCCGTGCAGACAATCCCAAGGTGCAAAACAGTTCAAGCTGTAGTTTTGAGCGCCAGGACAAAACTGTGCCCACGAGGGACAGAGCACCGGCACATTGAGGTGGGCAGGTGCACACGCTTACCGGACAGCTTAGCACTCGTAGAGCGCACAACGTGCAAGGCTGGCAGGAGCGTGGGGTTTATAGGTTGCAAACACTGACGGGTAACAGAGAGGATAGAGTTCAAGGAAATATTACCCTTCTCCGTGCACATCTACATCTCTCCTTCTGCACCTTCACCTCTCACAATGCAGATGAGTCGGGGGCTACGTGAGCCTCCATCTTACATAGCCAAGGATGAACATCACTTGAACCTGCAATGCATGTTGACAAAATGCCTCGGAACAGCACACTTTACATTGAGGGTGAGGCATCGCTGATGTAGTATATACATGTGGTGAACACACATGCCACCATTGTGCACCTAAAATTTCTTAATCTTCCTAACCCTACCA